>NW_006399792.1:17907298-17936404 GCF_000299155.1 Elephantulus edwardii
AATCTCTGTAGATGTTCATTGAAATGAAAAATAAACAAACTAAATTAATTAAAAAAAAGAATTTTATTATTATGTGTCATTAAGTCAACTATGACTCACAGTGACCTGACTGATGAGCAAGCAATGGCTCTGAATGCTGCTCTATTGCCACAGTCATTGTGTCAACACACCTGACCAGGTTTTCCTCTCTTCCAATGACTCTCTCCCCTTCCAAGCATGACATCCTTCTCCATGTACTGGTCCCTCCTTGCAACACATCAGACAGAGCTTCAGAATCTTTGCTTTCAAGGAGCAGCCTAGTTTCACCCTCTGCAACATGGACCTATTCCTTAATCATAGTCTAGCTCTCAAGATGCAATTGCTTCTCAATAACAAGCAATTGAGAAGACTATGGCCTGGATCAGGCATGCCTTAGCCTGTAGATGGACAACATCACTCTCTTGCACTCTGGGGAGGTCATTTGCACCAGATTTTGCCAATACAACTCGTCTTTTGACTACTGGTACCAAGATTGCTGATTGTGGATCCAAGCAAAATGAAATTGTTGACAACCCTCCATCATTTCTCCCTCTATTATGATTCTCTGCCTACTGGCCCAGGATCTTTGTCTTCTTAATGTTGAGATGTAATCTACATTGAGGTCTACAGTCCTTGACTTTCTGCAGCAAATGCTTCAAGTCCTTCTCAGTTAAAGCACAATTAAGGTTGTGTTATTAGCATGATGCTGGTTGTTGATGAGTCTTCCTCCAATCTTGATGCCACAATTCTTATTGATAAAGTCCAGCTTCTCAAATGATTTGTTCACCATATAAATTGAAAAGGCAAGGAGAATGGATACATCCCTGACACATTCATTTCTGTATTTTGAACCCTTCCTCCATTCAGAGAACAGTTTCCTGGTCTAGGTGTAGGTTTCACATGAGCACAATCAAATGTTCAGGGATTCTCATTCTTCTCAATGTTAGCCACAGTTTGTCGAGATCCACAGAGTCAAATGTTTCTGCAAAGTCGACAAAACACAAATAGACATGCTCTCTGTTTTCAGCCATGATCCATCTGAGATTGGCAGTAATATCCCTAAGAAAACTGTTAATGATTCCACACAAATTAGTGTGGTACATGGAAGGATAGTGAATAATTTACTCATAGGCCAGTTAACAACAAGATTTCAGCAAGTAGAGTTGTGTCATCTGCGTAACACAGGTTTTGATGATTCTTCCACCAATCCTGATGCCACATTCCTCCTCGTACAGCCCAGCATCTCAGATGATCTGTTCTGCATACAGATTGAAAAGCTATGGAGACAAAATAGATCCCTGATGGACCCCCTTCTTGATTTTGAACCATGTAGTGTCTCCATGTAGTCTGCCTCCTGGTACAAGTATAGGTTTCGCATTAGCACAATCAAACATTCTTCTCAGAATCAGCCATAGCTTGTTGTGATCCACACAGTCAAAAGCCTTTGCATAGTCAATGAAGCACAGATAGACATTCTTCTGGTATTCTCTGCTTTCTGCCAAGATCCATCTAACATTAGCTATAATATCCCTAGAACCACAACGTCTTCTAAATCCAGCCTGCACATCTGGAAGTTCTCTGCTGACATATTGTTCCAAGCGTTTTTGGATAATTTGCAGCAGAATCTTGCTTGCATGTGATATCAATGATATTGTTCGATAATTTCCACACTCTGTTGGGTCACCTTTCTTTGGAATGGGAACAAATATCGATCTCTTCCAGTCAGTTGGCCAGCTGGCTATCCTCCAGATTTCCTGGCACAACTTAGTGAGCACCACCAGGGCAGCTTCTGTTTGTTGAAATAAATCAATTGGTATGCAGTCAGCTCCTGGAGCCTTGTTTTTTCGCCAATTCCTTCAGAGCAACTTGAATATCCTCCTTCATCACCATAGGTTCTTGCTTATGTTATTTCATTAAATTCCTCTGTGTCAGCCAATTCCTTCTGATACAGTGACTCTATGTACTCCTTCCATCTTATTTTTATACTTCCTGGATCATTTAACATTCTGCCCAAATTATCTTTAAGTATTGCCACCCATAGCTCGAATTTGTTTTTCAACTCCTTCAGCTTAAGGAACGCTGAGTGGGTTTGGCCCTTTTGATTTTCTGACTCCAGCTCTCTGCACATTTCATTATAGTATCTTGCTTTGTGGTCCCAAGCTGCCTTTTGAAATTTTCTGTTCAGCTCTTTGATTTCTTGATTTCTTCCTTTAGCTTTGGCTTCTCGGTGATCTAATGCAATACTCAAGAATCTCATCTGACATCCATCTTGGTCTTTTCCTCTTCTTCAGCCTTTGTAATGATCTTTTGCATTCTTCATGGATGATTTTCTTGATATCCTCCCAGAACTCATTTGGTCTATGCTCATTGGTGCTCCAGGCCTCAAACCTGTTCCTGAGATGGTTTTGAAATTCGAGTGGGACAGAGTTAAGGCCAAATCTTGGTTCCTGTGGACTTTTAATTTTCCTCAACTTCAGCTTGAACTTGCATATGAGTAGGTGGTGGTCTGTCCCACAGTCAGCACCTGGCCTGGTTTTCACTGCTAATATTGAGCTTCTCTAGCGAGTCTTTCCACAAATGTAATCGACTTGATTCCTATGCATACCATCAGGAGAGATCCATGTGTATAGCCTGAGTTTATGTCTCTTATAAAAGGTATTTGCGGGAAGTAATGGTGGCATAGTGGCAAGGAGCTCTGACATCCCAGAGGCGCACAGTTCGAATCCACCAGATGCTCTGCTGAGGAAGGAGGGACAATCTCCTCCTGTACCAGTCAGATCTGATCTGATGGTACACTCACACACACAAAAAAATAAAATAAAAAAATTTTTTAAAAAAAGGTATTTGCAATGAATAAATCATTGAATGTGCAGAACTCTTATCATTCTATCTCCAGCCTCATTTCTCTCACCGAGCCCGTGTTTTCTAGCTACTGATGCTCAAGAAAACAACGATTCTCACCACTGTGCCAATTGGCAGCATCAGTATGGATGATGAAGAGATTGAGATTTAGTTTACTTGGCTCCACAGTCAACACTCTTGGTAACAGGAGCCAGGAAATCAGGAGTCGAATTGCATTGGGAAAGTCAGCTGTGAGGGACCTCTCAAGGGTACTGAAGAGCAACGACGTCAGGCTGGAGACTAAGGTGTACCTGATCCAGGCTATAGTCTTTGCAATTACATGCTATGCATCGGAGGGTTGGACAGTGAATAGGGATGATAGAAAGATAATTGATGCCTTTGAGCTGTGGTGCTGGAGACGAGTGTTGAATATACCATGGACTGCTAGGAGAACAAACAGGTTTGTCCTGGAGAGGGTGAAGCCAGAGTGTTCCCTGGAGTCAAGGATTCTGAAGCTTCGTCTGACATACTTTGGGCATGTTGTAAGAAGGGACTGGTCCTTGGAGAGGGACGTCATGTTTGGGAGAGTGGAGGGATGGCGCAGGAGAGGAAGACCTTCGATGACATAAATCGATTTTGTGAGTGGAGCGGTGGGAATGAGTGTGTTTGAGATGGTGAGGTTAGCACAGGATAGAACGGTGTTTAGGGCTCTTGTACATAGGGTCACTATGAGTCGCAAGCGGCTTGAAGGTACATAACAACAACAAGAAGTTAACAACACCTAAGAATGGTCCTGCCTAGGACAGGTCTGTTAAGATTTTCCTTTCCCTCTTATAGCAGGATGCTGCTCTAACAGAGTGAAGCATGGAGCAGGAGAAAAAAGGGGAAACAAGAATTTTAGTATTTGAAATGACAGCCAGTTTATCCATTGCACACACCACTGTATTAAGCAAATCAACCTTTTGGAAAATTTAAACACAGATGGGAACTGGACAGTTTCCCCCTAGAGAGATGAAAAGCTTTTTGGCTCTTAAGTCTTTGGTAAAAGGCATATATAATTCTTGTGTCTACAGAAACTGAACTTTGATAAATATTCATAGTTGTAGAGGAGCTTCAGGCCTTTTTGTTCATAGGGTTGCCATGAGTCTTGCTTGACTCAAAGGCAATCAACAACTGTACAGAATACTGCCTCTAGCTGGATTTTCGAATTCTTAGGGGCTAACACTCTGTAATCCATATAGGGCTTTACCCCACTGTCTGGTCTTTGTTCTAGAAGTCACTCCTCTTGGGATTGTGATATCCTTGGGTCAGCAGACGTTTCTCTTCATCTCCCCTCCCGACTCTCCACTTGCCCATTATTAATTGTTTCTTGGTATCAATCCTGGCAATTCAGCTCCCTCCCTAGGATCTGCCTTGCCTTACAGCTTGCTTAACAGAACACGGCCCCTTTTTTCCAGAGGTCTACACTGAGGGTGTGGGCCAAGTTCTGAAAGGATATGAACACGATGCCAATAAAATTGAACAAGAACAAACAACCAAAAAACAAAAAAGAATGGCCCGGCCTAAAGAAAATTTTCCCACCATTTTCTTGCTCTGGTTTTTTTTGTGATCCAAATGGCAGCTTTTGAATACCTAAGATCTTTACCTACATTACACTTTTAGCCATATAAAAAAATGTCATTTCTAGAAATTAAAAAAAAAAAAAAGATTTTTTGGTGGGTGTGATGGGAGAGTAAGTGTTATACCGAAGGGAAAAAAAATACACAATCAACAGTGAATGATTCTACAAATCTTAGATGTGTCATCTATAAACAAAGCCATCCTTATGTACCTCATAGGGATGTTCACTCAACAAACAACTAATATATATACTTAGGATTAAGTATACTTAGGTTAAGTATGTGAAAACACAATATCCTCTATATTAAAAAGACCATAAAATTACAAGCTATTATAATTAGCACTCTGGCATAGTCCTTAGAGAGTTGCTCTTATTACAAACTGATGGTCCTTAAGAGGAACAGTGTCACTTTGAGTCGTATTCGACTCAACGGCATCTAACAACAAGAGGAAAACCAAAAGCCTATTCAAACTTTTTTAGAACTTATTTTTCTTTTACACTGGTCTGTATACAAAATTCGTTTATAGTTTCATTCACATACACGTTATTTCACACATTCCTTCATTCATTTTATACAATCATTCCCACACATTTGTTTTATAGTATCAGTCACCATCAATCTGTGCCCACTATTACCCTGTCTTTTCACGTTTCCACTGAATTTTACTTGCTTTCTTCACCCCCTCCCCCACCCACCCAACACTGTGAACCCATGATTTTCCCTGCTCCTCACCCTCAGCTTCCTCCCTTGAGGCCCTTGCACACATCCTGCTAGTCATCCTTCTATTTTTACAATGGTCTCTTATGCAGTAATTCTCCTTATGAGACTCAATTAGTTCAATGAGCATAATGCTCGTCAACCTATCTCATGTAACATAGTATTTTTCAAAATCATTGCACCTGAGTGCAATTCCATTGCGTGAATGTATCAGTTTCTCAATCCATTCATTTGTTGATGGACATCTGGGCAGTTTCCATTTTCTTATGATGGTGAGTAATGCTGCTATGAAAATCAGTGTACAAATCTCCATTTGTGTCTCAGGTCTACTTCCTAGATGTGTATTCCTAGCAGATAGCTCATATGCAATTTCTATGTTGAGCTTATTGAGGAAACACCAGAGTACAAGACTTCCAGAGTACTTGTACCATTTTAGAATCCCCACCAATACTGTATGAAAGTTCCAATCTCTCCATATCTTTTCTAACATTTATTGTTTTGCTGTCCTTAAAAAGTTAAACTTTATAATTATCATAAGAGTTCTGAATGAGAGTTGCAGAGTGGAGTATACTCGGGGTGGGGGTGGGAGAGTGCGGGGGGATTGTATACCAATGAAGGAGTTTTTCTTTTGCTTTTCAAGGAGAAGAAAGAACTGGAGGTGAGGGTTGGGTGGGCGGGGAGAAAAGTGCAACAATGAACGAATGGAAATCCACAATCTCTGTAAATGTTCAATGAAATTAATTTTTAAAAAAAAGTTAAACTTTGTCACTGCTACTGGAGTGAAATGGTATCTGATTTGCATCTCTCTTACTGGCAGTGATTTTGGGCATTTCATCACACATTTTAATGGCTCGTTTTCCATATTCACACTAACGTAAATTATATTAAGGAACCTTCAGAATGAACATTTTCATTCAATTTTCTTTTTCCAAAAAGAGCTGTGTTTTTACTGTAGCTCAATGACTCTGTTATTCTCTCTCTTATGGAATCTGGGGATGTTATTATTCCCTCAGACTTTTATGGATCTCAAAGGCAAGTTATTAAATAAGAAACCGTTGTTAAAATGACCAGTAGGTAGAACCAGGATCCAAGGAAAAGAATGTGACAGGATCTAAAAAGTAGTTTCAGACATAGAAAAAAATTTATTTTCTTATGTTTAAAATAAAGATTTTTTTGGGGGGGAAATTTTACACAGTATTATAATTTTCAGTGTAGCTTCTTAATCTATTAGAAATTTTTTCAAAATCAGCATTTTCAGGCAGCATCTGTGTTACTTTCTGTGGTTTCTACTTCTTTAGGCAGCAAAGGATCGATCTTTAATAATAAACCTTCACTTGTTGAACTACGAAGAAAAGCACGTACCACAAAGGGTCCTAGAAAGAAATACAAAAATCAACTTTTACTTTATTCCATAGACACGTATGAAGTAAATACAAGTATGCCACCAAAAAACCCCTTATTGAATCCATGACATATTTTTATTTGAAAAACACTGATATCATTGAACTTTGAAATTAATTTTTATAAAACTATGGAAAACTATTCCATTTCTAGAGGAGAAAGAAATTAGCTTATACTTTAGGATACCAGAGATTTGTCCTTGGAACTACACATACTCACTAATAATTCATTTCTTTCTTCCAGAAGATAATCACATAGAATTTACTTTACTGCAAAGTCAACAGTGAGGGGAGCAGGTGCTGATATTCACATTTGATGAAAATATTCTAAATATTTATTTAAAACAGCCAGCACAGATGCTACCTTTGTGACATCAAATATTGAGTGGAATTCCCTAAAAATGAAGTTTTCATAAGAACAAAATTAAGGGGCTCAATTTGAAAAGGCCCAAAAAAGAATATTTTGAGAGGTTTTACTCTGCATCATTATATGCCTAATAGTGAGGATTCGATACAGAAATCAATTTTCCATGGAATGTAAGAATCCATATTTACATTGTTACTAAATAATATGGCCATGTTTCAATAATGACAACAGAAATAACCAATGATATATTTATTCAGTGTGTTTCAGTCTCACAGAAAGGGAAGAAAAATAGCTTAAGGTTGAGTATTAAGTATAAATTTGGTCATAAAACTGCACTTATAAGTGCATTCAATAGGGATCCTTACTTGGCTTCACCCACACGTGAACCTGAATGACACAATGAAAATGACAATGAGCTATCGACTATTCCTAGCCAACTAGACCCACATGGCTCAAGCTTATACATCTTAATCAAGTCAAACTGTTTTCCAGAAATTATCCCACTTATAACAACTGACTCTCAGGAAATGATGAAATCATTATTCTTTTAAAAAAATGAATGAAGAACCAATTGCTAATGTTACTTACAAAGAGAATGGTGTGGCTTAAAAACTATAATTTTATAAATCCTTTTAGTTATTATTTAACACTATTATAAGATTAAACTAATCAGTTTGCTATCAAATTTTGTTACATTTAACGATAGAATTAATATGATTTGCAAAGTTGCAAAATGGATTCCTTCTTAACATTAAAACAGGAGACCTCATCTCTGGACAAGTACAGTTAATGAATAAGGTAGCAAGAAATCTTTTGGAGAATTAAATATCACTATTTATTCACTGGCAATATTGATGCTATTGTACTTGTAAATCAATGTGTGTTTTCTTAATATTTTATATTTTTATAATATTACTGATGGGCTATACTGAAGTCTACCTTCAGAGAATACTTACCCAAACTCAAGGGTCTGTGCGTACAAACATCATTGATAACAGCTTGCAGATTGGCAGCTATCTGATCACTTGACATATCCAGCTGAAAGAAAGTGATACATAATATCAATGATAGGAAATTGAGATTATAGAATCTGGAGAATTGTTTTCAGTAATTTAAATAGACAGTGTTTTTTAAATGCTACTTAATGAAAATTACCCATTGAGTTATTACTGTGAAAGAAAAATCTCTACATTTCTTTTAAAATTTTACATGTACATGTCTTTACATGCCAGAATTTAATTACCTTATATAAAAAAAAATTACTGCAAAGCTCTTTGAAGTTGTTCCACTGAAGAGTCCTTGACTTTTAAGCAATTTCCCCAAAGAATATATCTGGCAAAATACACCATCTCCTAGTCCTGCTCCAAGGAATTAGTGATCTTTTTCTCTCAAAGTTATTTTTGTTAACTTACTTTAAAGGGAACTAAGCAAATGTTTGCTTTTATGAGTCTGAAATAAAAACCACCTAACTACATGTATTCAGACAACATATCTCTAACATATCATACAGGTAGATATTTTCAGGATGCTATGTTTTAAATTTTCAAACATTTGTGCCATAGCAATTATCTTACCACTCAGCAAAAATTAAATTGTAACAAATAGAGAATGTGTCCCATTCTTTTTTTATTTGTTTGTTTTTTGGTGGGGTTTTCTTTGGTTTGGTTTTGGGCTTTGGTTTGTTTTTTGTTTTGGTTTGGTTTTTTACTTCATTTCTGGGGGTTGGGTTGTTTTTTTGTTGTTTTGTTTTTGGTGACTATGGAAAATATATTTCATTCTTAAATTTCTGAAAGCCGGATTCTACCTTTTGAAAGTCTTGGTATTTATCATTCAAATGAAATAAACATCATTCATTCCATATATGCCCTGTTAAAACCAGTTATATCACATTCCAATGTTTTGAGAATTTTTTTACTTTGTCAAATACATTTTTTTGTCAAATAAATTATTTTCAAATAAATTTTTAAAGTCCATACAAAACATAATAACTTTAACTGTCGAATGTCAATCAGTAAGAGAAGTCAAGTTCAAACAAGATTTCTATTTTCCAATGATGCTGAGACCATTGTGAAAAGTGTGCCATATGAGCATTAAAAAACTTCTGTTGAGGTAAAAATTATTCTTATCAGCATCAGACAGTATTTATTAATTACACACTTGGGCATGAGGTACTGACAGAACCCAAATAGAAAGTTTTGTCATTATTGAAGGAACTTTCACTTTGCAACACTTTAAAAGTGGGACTCCTCAGAGGGGAAAAAAGTCATGCTAATACTTCATGTTGTTAAGTGCCACCAAACTGAGTACAACCCATAGTGACCATATGAACAGATCTGAACTCTGTCTTATCATGTGCCATTCTCATCATCTCTGACATACTTGAGCTGATTGCTTCTGTCACTGTATTCACTCATCGAGTGTCACCCATGGGTTGGTTCTGACTCGATGGTACACTACCACCACCACAACAACATGTAGGTAAAACAATCTTGCTTGCTACAAGTGAAAAAAACTTGAAGCACTTATTAATGAAGCTCAATAGCTATAGCTTTCAGTACACATCACACTTCAACATAAAGGAAACAAAAATCCCTGTAACAAGACTAATAAGCAAAATCATGACAAAGAGAAAAAAGATTGAGGCTGCCAAGGATTTTCTTTTACTTGGATTCACAATTCAGAGAAGCAGCAAGGAAGTAATCAGATAATGTATTACTGCATTAGGGAACAAAGGTCTTGTTACAGTGCTAAAAAACATGCAGTTACCTTGAGGATTTGGATGTTGCATCTGAAGCAAACAAAGGTATTTTAAATCACTTCATATATATGTGAAGGTTAAACAGTGAATAAATAAGAACTGATGCTTTTTTTATTGTAGTGTTTGTGAAGAACTGAACATTAACTGTTTACTTACTTCAAGTCATCCTTTCTATTATCAACTAATCATCGTAGTCCTGTTCATGTTGCATGCCATTTAGTTGACTATGACTCACAGCAACCCTCTGAACAATAGATCTGAACCTCACCCTATCCCTAGCTAAGGTGCTTTCCCCTTGCTAAAGATCAGTTCTAAGTTAAATTAGAAAAGTAACTAATTAAAGGAAAAATCATGTCTAATCTGGTGTTTAACAGTTATAATCTATACTAAATATGTATATAATGTCCCTGATATTTGTAGCTGTTCTTCTGCAGACTTATTTTAATTCTGTCATCTCCAATGCAAGTTAAAATTAATAGCACAGGCTTTAGAAATGCAAAACAATTATCTTTCATTATTAGGATGCCTTTAATGGTTTAACGAATCTATTTTAAGAGAAGTTTTTAAATATGCAAAAATGCTTGAAATACAGCTTAACACTTTTGTCCGTATTTTAAGTGCCTCTTTTCTTTAGATATTTCTTAGGGATGTCTACTACAAATAATTCAAAGGAAAGTTACACGTCTTAGTGGAATTACTGTGATAATTAATATAGCTCTCTATACAAACAAAATACATCCATACATCGTTCTTGTCAAGACTTCTCTAATATTTTGCTGACTACAGTTCTCACCACTGGGCTGACTGGCAACTTTCTGACAGATGGTGAGGAGACTGAGACTGTTAAACACTTTAGTTTGCTTGACTCCACAATCAACACTATTGGTACCAAGAGCCAGGAAATCAAAAGATGAATTACATTGGGAGAGTCAGCTGTCAAGGACCTCTCCAGAGTACTGAGGAACAATATGTCAGCCTGGAGACTAAGGTGGGCCTGATCCAGGCCATAGTCTTTGCAATTACCTGCTATGCATCAGAAAGCTGGCCAATGACTAGAAATGACAGAAAGATAATTGATGCCTTTGGGCTTTAGTGCTGTAGAAGAGTACTGAATATATGATGGACTTCCAGAAGAACAAACAGGTTTGTCCTGGACAGGGTGAAACCAGGCTGCTCCTTGGAGGCAAGGATTCTGATGCTTCGTCTGACATACTTTGGGCATGTTGCAAGAAGGGACAAGTCCTTGGAAAGAGACATTATGCTTGGAAGAGAGGAGGGAAAGCACAGGAGGCAGACCCTCAATGAGATGGATTGATCCAGTGACTGGGGTAATGGGAGTAGGTGTACCAGAGACAATAAGGTTGCCACAGGATATAGAAGGTTTCAGGGCTATTGTACGTAGGGTTACTACAAGTCTCAGGCTACGTCTTAAATATGGATTACGACTCAACATTGAGAAAACAAAATCTTTGCAACTAGACCAACAGGAAACATCACTGACAGAAAAAAGAGTGCAGTTGTCAAGGATTTCGTTTCACTTGGATCCACAATCTATACACATGATAGCAACCATCAAAAAGCCAAATGATGTGTTTCACTTGGAAAATCTGCTGTCAAGGCCCTTTTAAGTGGTAAGTGCAAGGATGTCAGCTCAAAACTGGGGTATCCCTGACCTAAATCATGATACTTTCATTTCCTTCCAATGCATGTGAAAGTTGGACACTGAATAAGGAGAATCAAAGAACTGATTCTTTAGCGGTGGCGGGAGCAAAGTTAAAATCAAATACTGAACTGTATAAAACCAGTATTGTAGAATGAGTATGAGGATTGGTGGGGGAGTAGAAGGGTGAGGACAGGCAGGGATGGGGAGAGGTGCTAATCATAGGGTTGCAGAATTTGATGGCTGGGTGGGTCATTTAACTGTGTGGACCATAATGTTATGGCTAACATTTATAAGAATGGGAATTTCAGAACACTTAATTATGCTTATACAAACATATACCTAGACAAAGAGGTGGAAATGAGAAGGATCTTATGTGAAAAACTAAGCATTCAAACTTTGTAAATTTATCAGTATGTTGTTGTTATGTGCCGAGTAGCTTGCAACTCATAGCGACACTATGTACAACAGCCCTAAACTCTGCTCTGTCCTGTGCCAATCGCACTGTCTCTGACATTCCCATCCCAATTATCCCAGTCACTGAATAAGTCCACCTCATAGAGGGCCTTCCCCTTCTGTGCTGTCCCTCCACCCTACCAAGCATGATGTCCCTCTCCAAGGACCTGTCCCTCCTTACAACATGTCCAAAGTATGTTAGACGGAACCTCAGAATCCTTGCCTCCAAGGAGCCGCTCGATTTGACCCTTTCCAGGATGAATCTGTTTGTTTTCCTAGCAGTCCAAATTTGTATATGTACAAATACATCAGTATAAAATAAAATTAAAAAAAGATATATTAGCAGAACATGGAAATAGCCCAAATGTCCAACCTTAATCGAAAGGATTGAGAAATTATGGGATATTCATACAATGCACTATTACACAGCATGCAGGCCACAATGATTTTGTAAATTACTACCTAACTTGGGAGGGACTAGAAAGCATTACACTAAGTGAAATAACTCCGTTCCATTAGGACAAACACTTTATAAGACACATTACTACAGAATGAGTATGAGGATCCAATGGGAGGAGGGTGGGAACAGAGTGGTGAAGATGGGCAAGGGTGTGGGTGTTAATCAAAGAATCATACAATTTGATGGGTGGAGGGTGGGGTGGGTAAAGGAAATGGGAAAGATCCAGTGTGAAAAACAATGTATATGAACTCTGAAAGTAAACCAATACAAAATAAAAATTTTATTTAAAAAAAATTGAATATTGAACTGGTATTGAATATTCCACAGACTGCTAAAAGAACAAACAACTCTATCTTGGAGGAAATGTGGTTAGAGTGTTCCCTAGAGGCAAGGATGGTGAAACTTCATCACACATACTTTTGAGAACGTTGTCAGAGAAGCCTGTGCTGGGAATAGTGGTGAGTGAGTGAAAGAGAGGAAGACCCTCCACAAGATGGACTGATGCAGTGACTGCAACAATGTGCTTAATTAAGCATGACAGAGATTGTGAGAATGAAGCAGGAAAGAGCAAGGTCTAGAGGGTTGCTCTGGATCATAAGTGACTTGACAAGATGAAACAAGAACTGTCATTGAGCCAAAGAGACATGGCTATCTTCTATTGGATTTCTGAGGCTTTAAATCTTAGCAAAAACAGACTGTCTCATGTTTCTCCCAAACAGTGGCTGGTAGCTTCTAGCAGTTCAACATGTACCCTCACAAACCATCAGATTAGATTACATTTTTACTGACAGGTAATCCCTGATTTACAATGTATTCAAGTTACAACAAACCACTTGGAACAAATAATCATTCATTTTGGGAAGTTAAGAGGCATACAACTTATTGTCAGTAACATGTACTACATACATATGTATGCTGAAGTACATTTAGGTATGCTGATGTTATCATTCTTAGATGTTCAGTTTTATGGTTTACTATTCAAAACACTGTAGTATAACAGGTTGTGACCTGTTTATGGGAGTGACAGCAGACAGAAAACTGTTTGACACTAAAAATGTTTGACTCTAATGAAACACAACAACAGGACTTGCTCCAGTGTCCAACAGCTTTCACAACTCCAAAGTTCACTGTTATAATACTGACACCAACTCTGCTGTAGACAAGGCCGAGAGTGTGACCATATTCAGTGTTTCATACCCTAAGAAGCATTAGTTGTTAGTTTGAAGCTGAGTTGCCCAAGGAATGGAGTTGGATAAATTATGACATAGCCACAGAACAGATTATGATACAAGTACCAAAAGACTTGGAATGATTTTCTAATGAAATAGGGAAGCATGAAAGACACTGTTAAAGGAAAATGAGAACACAAAATCAATATATAATGTTATAAGAATTACCTATACTAAAATACAGGCATAGAGAAAGACCCATAGCACTTGCAATAATCCAACTCCTAAAGACAGGTAAATATCAGATACTGGTAGTAGAAATAAGTAACAACAAAAGGTATTTAACTTATGTCAGCACTGACTCACAAAGGAGTTGCTTGAACAGAATAGCACTGTGGGTCGGCTACTTGTCCTGACATTCACTGGAACTATGAGATTTGCCTAACATGTATATGCTTGCACCTGACTAAGTTGAGACATCATCACACACAACACAGCTGTAAGAAGAGAACCTATACCATGTTTGTACATCACTAAATTAAAACTTTTCAATAAACAATTTCACAAATCATGAAATGTATTCTATGCATAGGAACAGGAAGATTTATGTTCCCAGGACAGATACTGATAATAATGATATCTCTAAAAGAATCTGAATGCCTAACAGAAGGAATGTGGATGACCAAATTATGACATACTCACACAGCAAGTTCTGAGGAAAACGGAAAGGTTTTTCTAATGGTAGGAAGAAGTTTTTTCTTTTTTTCAGATTGGATAATTTCCATGCTCTATCTTCAAGTTCACTGACTTTTTCTCATGTTATTGTTATATACCATTGAGACGGAATCAACTCATAGCTGATTCTCCAGAGGGTTTTTGGAGGCTGTAAATCACACAAGAATAAACTGCACGTAGTCTGCATTAATTTCAAATCCAGGAATTCATTCTCAGGGTGTTTCCTCTTCTTAAGAAACTCCAGTCCATACAGGATCCCAAGGGTTCTTCTTTATTATTCTCTGGCCAATAAACCATGATTTTATTTTTCTTTGTTCTGCTACTGTTCCTTCAATGTGAGCCAACTGGCAGGAGGATAGAGTAGAAAAAAAGCAAAAGGTGTCTGCCTGTAACCTCTTGTATCCAAAACTATGCTAATCAGAGAGGAACTTTTCCCCACCTCACAGTTTCAGATGCCCGTGTTTCTACATCCACCCTGTCAGGAGACATCGCTCCTACTAGGAGAGAAAGAACTAACAAATGTCTGTAACTCCCTTCATCCATGGTGTGTAATACTTTCTCGTTTCAGATTGTATTGAGATCAAGCCAGGTAAAAAGAGAGGAAAATATGGCAAACTCATCACCAGTTTGGTAATAATTCAATTTTGAGTCTTCACCAATATACTTTCTGTTTACATTTTAGTCCTCAAATAACTATTCTGTAGATTCTGTCCAGGCTTTAGAATAGATTTACTCAGTGGGAGAGACAAGCTGTTATGTGCTCACGCCATCTTACCTACAACTGGGAAAACTCCCATCCCTACCCTAGCTTATATTTTACGTACTTATATTTTATGTTTGGCAAAACTGTTTCTCTAAAGGGGAAGACAGTAAATATTTTAGGCTTTGAAAGCCATATAACTGCATAAAAGTGAAACTTATAACTATTGAAAAGACCACTGTAAGTTCAAGGACTCATACTTGGCCAACTCATTTTTAGAAGGCATCATTTCTCTCCAAATGCATGAAAATTTCAGCAATCACAAGTTCTAATATGATTTATGCTTTAGAACACTTTAATAAGTTAGTATTGTCACCAAGATCTACAATGAAATAAGAAGGAGGATCCTAGGTAAAAGCTTTATTTATCACTGCTTCCATAAAACCCGTCTTAAAAATGCTTAATTTTGTATCTGAAATTATAATTTGTAACTGGGTCTTACAAGGAATGTTATTTCTTTAAAAGTAATATTCATAATACTTAATAGGATTCTCTTTCAAAAGTATTTAAGTTACACTCCCACTATTTGGATAGACAGAATTTAGTAAAAGCTATCGTATTTACCACTGGTGGTGTGAAAAGGCTAACAAAAGAATGCTGTGTGTGCACTGTAAGGACAACTTGTTAACAAACGGACTGGCAAACAAAGGAAAGCAAATCAGTTGGCGCCCTTTTTACTAGTGTTACTCTTCTGACTAATAATGCTCTCTCAACTTACAGCCATGCTGTCAGAACTGATTTGTAGCCGACCCTTTAGCAGGTTTTCCAAGACTGTAACTCACACAGGAGACTGCCCACCTTTCTCTTGCAGAGCTGCTGGTGGATCTGAGCTACCAGAAAGGCCTGGCCTAGGGGTTAGAAATGTAGACTATGCCACCAGAGTGCCTACTGATTAATAACCACTGTAATCTTTTGTGAAATGCAATGGATTAAAGAGAAAAGTTAATGGTATGGCTTTTCTTATGCTATTATTTATATTTAATAGAAGAGGGCAGTCACACTGTCAATTTCCAAAACTTAAAGAAATTACCATCTGATTTCATGACAGTGTAGAGAAGAAAATGGACAAGGATAATAAACTATTCCTGATTCTAATACTCCTACTGATAAGATCACTGGTAAAAAACCCATTCAAGAAATATAATCTAAAATACTTTAAGGAAGAAGATAGATCACAACTAAACATATATCTACATATCTATATCTATCTATATATATGTATGTATATGTGTGTATAGACATGCACACACACATATTAAATATCACTATGAAATTTCAAAAACATTGCTGAGTTCTGGGTAAATATTAGTTTATTCTCATCTCTTAGCCATTCCTTTGGAAATATAAAATCTATTGCCAACATACTTCCTCTATTTTTAATAAGACCTAGCAAGTATAGAATTTTGCTTTTACATTCTACAGTGTATACTCCTGACTACAATTTCCTTATTTATGATACAGTAGACAGTAAAACAGTAAATATAAGGCCACAAAGGAAGAGTTAATCAGTAACAGAAGGAATGGAGGAAAGAAATCAAGACATGAACCAGGAACCAAAGAGTTTACTTTTTATCCAATTATTATTTGCATAGGATTGATTTAAGTAATATTCTTTGCTACTTACTTCTTCAATTTATGAACCTAGTCTTGCAAGATAAGTCCTTTCACATACTATATTAAACACATCTTGTTTAACTGAATTTCAACACATCCAGTTTTCTTGTTCTAACACGCTCGCTAAAAACTGATGGCTTTCTAATTATAACACAAGATTTTATGATATTTATACTCCCTTATACTAAACTTGTTTATTTTTGTTACAACATATTCAACTTTTAATAGCTGCCAAGTTTAACAATATTCTTGTCACAATTTAATTTCCTAGTCCACAAGAAAAGCACACTGATACATATCTATGGAAAAATAATATGTAAACCTTAAAATATAGAGCACATCAAAGACACTGCCTTTATTTACATTAAGTATGTAAAATCCCCAAGTATATTTGAAACACAAGCAAGAAATACTAGTTGAGTCAGGTCTTGGCATGACTTAAAGCAAATATAAATCTGACTTGTTCTAGCCTAACTTTTATTTAAAAAAAGGGTTAAGTTTGCATCTCATGTGCTAGTAGCACCACTCACAGGTCCTCAAAATTTGGGTATTTACATGATTGTAAAAAGCTTACATTTACTTTTTCTTTAATGTTATAACTTTTGTATCAATGTTAGAGACCATAAAAATGCATTTATCTATTTTTAAAAGATGTTTCTTCATAATTTGAAATATTTCTACTTGCTATAATTTGTGTAATCCTTCCGTATTCAAAATTACTCAAGATTTTATATTCCAACTAGACACTGTTGTTGTTTGATGCTGTCAAGTTGATAATGACTCCAAGAAACTCTGAACAACAGATCCAAACCTTGACTTGTCCTGTGCCATCCTTAAATCTCCACCAAACTCAAGCTCACTGTTGCAGTACTTAATCAGTTCATTACACTCAGGGTCGTTCTTTCTCTGGCCTTCCACCTTTCCCACCATGATGTGTTTTTCTAGGGACTGATCCCTCCTGACAACAACCACAAAGCTTATGAGATGACATTTCATCATTCTCGCCTCTGAGGAGCATCAGGTTGCACTTCCTCCAGGATAGACTTGTTGGTTCTTTTGGCAGTCAATGCAATATTCAAGCCAGCATGACAATCCAAAGAGATCAATTCTTCTTTTTGATCTTTCTTATTCATTGTTCATCTTTTCCAGTTTCTTAAAAATATTTAACATTCACCTTAAATTCTGCCATTCCATGACTAGATAGTTGTTATGTGGTGCCGTTGAGTCGCCTGTGACACACTGTGACTCTATGTACAACAGCCTAAAACCTGCTCTACCCTGTGCCAATCTTACGGTCTATGACACTTCTACCCCCATTACACCAGTCACTGAATCAATCCATCTCATAGAGAGTCTTCCTCTCCTGCGCTGTCCCTCTACCATCCCAAGCATGGTGTCCCTCTCCAAGGAATGGTCCCTCTTTGCAAAATGTCCAAAATATGTCAGATTAAGCTTCAGAATCCTTGGCTCCAAGGAGTAGCCTGGCTCAACCCTCTCCAGGATGAACCTGTTTGTTCTCTTAGCAGTCCACTATATATTCAATACTCCTCTCTAACAGTACATCATGATGTTCAAAGGCATCAATTCTCCTTCTATTATCCCTAGTCATTGTCTAGCTATCTGATGCATAGCAAATGACTGCAAAGATCATAGTCTGTATCAGGCACAGCTTAGTCTCCAGACTGACATCATTGCTCTTCAGTATTTTGGAGAGGTCTCTGACAGCAGAGTTTCCCAACACAATATGTTTTTTAATTTCCTGGCTGCTGGTGCCAAGAGGATTGATTGAGGAGCCAAGCAAACTAAAGCCGTTTACAATCTCAATCTCTTCACCTTCTATCATGATGCTATTACCATTTGGCCCAGTGATTAGAATCTTTGTTTTGAGTCAGGCACAGTTTGTTGTGGTCCACACAGTCAATGATTAGATAGAAGAAATGCCAAAGAAAGAAACTAAAAGAATTTGACCGCTAGTAGGTCAGTGGTATGAACCCAGCAGGCATGCTTTGGGAGAAAGATGAGGCAATGTGTTTCCATGGGGCCTTACAAACCCTACAGGCAGTTCTACTCGGCTTTACAGGATTATGATAAGAAAAATATGAACTTGCTGGTAGTTGAAGATATAGAACTTTTCAGCCAATGTAATATGGAAACTGGATTTAGAATGAGTGCTGTTAGGTGCCATCAGGATGACTATAACTCATAACAACTCAATGAATAAGTCAGAACCTTGCTTCATCATCACAATTCACAATCACTTCCATGCATGAGCCCATTTTTATGGTCACTGTGTCAATTCATCTGGGTCATCAGCATGACAATCCAAAGGAAAAAATTCTTCTTTGTGGTCTTTTTTATTCACTATCCAACTTTCACATGCAGAGGAGCAAATAAAAATACCATGGCTTGTAACAGACACCTCAGTCTGTCCTAGGTAACATTATGATGATAGATGGAGAAAAGACTGAAGCTGTCAACAACTTCATCTTATTTAAACCCACAATTTACACCCCGGGTACCAGTATCCAGGAAATTAGGAAACATATTGCACTGGGAGAGTCTGTAGTTAGGAGACCTCTCTAAATTATATCAGTTTTAGGACTCAGGTGCATCTTGTTCAGGCCACAGTTTTTCTGATCACTTATTATGTGTCTGAGAGCTGACAGTGAACAAGGATAACAGAAAAAGAACTGATGTCTTTGACCTGTGTTGATGGAGAAGAGCAATGAGTATCCCATGGACTGCCAAGAGAACAAACAGATTTATCTTGAAAAGGGTGCAACCAGAGTGCTCTTTGGAGGCAAAGACGATGAGGCTTAGCCTCACATACTTTGGGTATGTTGCTAGGAGGGGACATTCCTTGGAGAGGGACATGATGCTTAGAAAAGTAGAGTCCACAAAGGAGAAGAAGACAGTCCACCAGGTGGATTGACACAGTGACTACTGCAGTGAGCTCTAATGTGTTAGGAAGTGTGAGGATGGCACAGGATAGGACAGGATTCAGATTTGTTGTTCATGGGGTTGCTATGGGTTGCACCCAATTTGGCAACACTTAACAACAACAACAACATAAAGGGGAAGCTTCCCTAAAAATAATATCCATTGTACACACACAATGCTACATTTAGACATGCATGCCCCATGTTCCTGCACCTTTTCCAACCAATCATTGAGTCCGATGTTGATTACAAGCTGACTTCTAGACTTTACTCACAAATGTAAGGATTATTAGGGAAATAGATTGTGGAGTGGGGAAGGCACAGAATATCAAAAAATGCAATTTCAGGTTTAGTCCAGCAGTCCCAAGCGACATAAACAGTAACACACAATTCCTCAATTCTTTAATCATCCAGCAGACTTTATCTCAGAGTAGTTAAAAGTCAGTTTTTCCTTCAATAATCCAGCAAGCAAAATCTTTAATTGTGGCTTTTATCTCAGAGAAGTTACAAGTCAGTTTTTTCTTCAATCATCCAGCAAGAAAAACCTTTAACTGTGGCCTTTATCTCCAGGATACTTCTGGTAACACCTTGCCATAGTCTCTTCACAATAGTGCCACACTGTCTTCAAAATCTCTCCACTACCATCGTGGCCAAGTTTCACAGTGTGGCAAGTATTCGCTTATACTGGCATCACAGCTGTTGATGATTTACAAGACCATGTGTATACAGTTAAAGTAGCCTGAGATCATGTTTCCCAACAGGAGCTAATTCAATGGATAGAAAAGTCAATTTTCAAGGGTTCTGACAATCCAAGTGTTAAAAAAGAAACTACAAATGGAATTATTTTTACAGTATGCAAACAATTCTAGTTAAAATTACAGAAATGCACAGCCAAAAAGATATTTCAAGACCTATTCTATAGTGTAACATTGCTCATAATAAAATAACAACACACCTATAAGGAAGACCAGCTAATATAATATTACTCAAATTTATGCACCAAGCAACAATGCTACAGTTAGAAGTATTAAACTTATACCTTTTGCAGTCTGATATAGTAGAAACATGCAATTGAGATATATTAATAATAATGTTTGTTGTTGTTGTTACTGTAGTTGATAGGTACCGTCAAATTGGGTACAAATCATATGGACCCTATGAACAGTAGAGCTTAGCCCAATCCTATCCTGGCCATCCTTATATATAATCCTTAACACACTTGCGCCCACTGCCATAGTCTCTGTATCAGTCCATCTCTCATGGAGGGTCTTCCTTTGTTTTGGCCCTTTACCTTTCCAACCATGAGAACCTTTTCCAAGGCTCTCCTAATATGTCCAAATTATGTGAGACAAAACTTTGACATCTTTGCATTTAAAGAACAATCCAATCTTCTTGTACTTTTTCCACTAAGACATATCTGTTCAGTGCTCTTCTCCAACACCACAGCTCAAAGGTGTCAATTCTTTTTCTTTCATCCTTGTTCATTATCCAACTCTCAGACAGATTTTTATATAAGCATAAGTGTTCTGGAATTCCCATTCTTGTCAATTTCAGCCATAGTTAGTTAGGATCCACACAGTCAAATGCCTATACATAATCAATAAAACATAGACTGACATACTTTTGCCAATCTTTGGCTTCAGCCAACATCAATTTAACATCATCAATTATATCCCTGGTGCCATGGCCTCTTTCAAACACAACCTGCACTTCTGGCAGTCCTTCAATGTACTGTTTGATGCTTTTTTTTTTTTTATAATCTTCAGCACTATTTTGCATGCATATGATACTAATGTTATTGTTCAGTAATTTCCACATTCTGTTGGATCACCTATTTTGGGAATGGAAACAAATATGGATCTATCCAGTCAGCTGGCGAGGCAGAAGTCTTCCACATTTCCTGGAACAGATGGGTGAGCACATTGAGGGCTGCATCTGTTAGATGAAGTAGGTCGATTGGTATCCCATAGATTTTGGGGGGCCTTATTTTTTGCCAATATCTTTAATGCAGCTTGAACTTATTTACCTACCCCCATTTGCTCTTTGTCATGATACTTCCTGAAATATTTCAGTGTTGACCTACTCTTTTTTGGTACAGTGACTCTATGTATTCCTCCATCTTCTTTTGTCACTTTTCAAATCCCTCAAGATTTTTCCCATCATCTCTCTAAGTATTGTAACTGGGTGCTTGAATTTGTTTTATAGTTCAGCTTGAGAAATTGCACATTCCATAATACTTTACTTTGTCTTATCAAACCGCCTTTTGAAATCTTCTATTTAACTCTTTTACTCTTCCCTTAGTTTAGGCTTCTTGATGCTCTAGTGCAATTTTGAGTGTCTCTTCTGACATCAATTTTTATCTTTTCTTTCCCTTCTTTGCAATGACCTTTGCAAAACTGGAAACAAAGAAGAATGATTGGCAGCAGAAATATTTCACCTTTGTGACCAGAGCTGATATGATAGAATTTTCAGGACCAAGATGTTTTCAATAGAAATACTATTTTTCAGTAACATAAATGGCAACTATACACATAAAACATCACCCTTCTATCAATTTGTTGTAATATGTCAACTAGAATGCTACTCTGATGATAGTAAGTTTGTCACCATTATTTCAAATATCATCAAGTTTACTTATGGTAGACAGGTTTTAGCAGAACTTCACAGTTAAAAACACTAGTAAGAAGAACTGCTGGTTTACTTCTGATTAAATTGGTCATGGAAACCTTTATATATACCAGCAGAATAATGTCCAGTATAATGGCAGATGAGCCTCTAAACTTGGAAGACACTCAAATTGTGTAGGAAAAGGTGCCTCCTCAAAGTGTAGTAACATTAATGATGTAGATGGAATAAAAAGTCTTTGGGCTG
Source organism: Elephantulus edwardii (assembly GCF_000299155.1). NCBI lineage: Eukaryota > Metazoa > Chordata > Mammalia > Macroscelidea > Macroscelididae > Elephantulus > Elephantulus edwardii. Next base: position 17,929,686 of record NW_006399792.1, read on the forward strand.
ATCGGGAACAGTACTAGACCAGGAGAAGTGCCAAATGTGGAGGGAGCCACAGGGAGTGAGCCAAGGGGAATGTGCAGGACAGCTGGAATTTGAGTGAGTAACCCACCGGGAGCAACGAGAGATCCGCCTGGAACAGTGACCCAATGGGAGCAGCCACCACCAACAAAAACACACCAGGAGAAAGAAAGATGGATGGAATTTGAGTGAGGTAGTAAGTGGGGATCACTGATGATTGCTGGACCATGTGGGACCCGTTAAGTACAAGTAGAAGGAATTGAGACAGCTGAAGCCCAAGTGAGGTGGTAGACCCAGTTCTCCAGGAGAAAAGCAAGGATCGCTGGTTTTCCATTCAAGTCCCATGCACGTCCCATCTTCTGTGTGTATCTGTGCATGTGCCCACCCTGCGTATTTCTGCACACATACAACTTCAGCGTGTGTGCCCACACTGTGAGCGCCAGCACACACACCTGCTCTTCATGCATCACCACACTCCACCTTGCATCTCCTCATGTCCAGTAAATTAACTGTCTTTAGTCCTGAGCACCTTGGAGTGGTCTGACAGAAAAGGCTACTTTCACAGCCTTTTCTCACCTGAACTGAAGCAAATCTTCCCTTGGGTCAGAAGTTCAGAGAGAAACACAGGCAGGGTAACTGTCCCAACCTATTCTGGAGCAGTGACTTCAGATCAAGAACCTGCTATCGCCTCAGGCATGAAAAACTCTACCACAGCAATGTCACATAAAAAGCAGGTGACCTCACATCCTACTACACAAGCCCAAATAAAGATGACAACCAAAAAAAAAAAGACATGGTATTCATGATTTACTGAAGCCAGAAAGTATGATGGAACTTTCTGAGACAGAATTTAAAAGAACAATGACTGAATATTTTTAATGGGTGAAAGACAAACTTGAAGAATTACAGGACACTGCAAGCAAAAACCAGGAGGAACTTAAAAAGAAACAAAAACCAATTTAAAACAATGCACATAAAACAAACAAGGCATTAGAGGCTCTGCAAAAAAAAAAAACAAGAAACCACAATTCAAAGCATGAGGATCAATGTTTCAGATGTAGTCAACATGATGGAGCAACACATAAACAGAGTTAAAGAAATGGAACACAGAATCAGTAAAATAGAAGATACAGTTGTCACCACTGATCTGCAAGAGCAAAACACAGAATCCAAAAGGAAGGAAAAAGTAGAAATCCTGAGAATAATGTGAGACACCATCAAGAGAAATAACATGTACATAATTGAAATCCCAGAACAGGAAGAAGCAAGTAAGAGCACAGAAAAAGTTGGGGAAGAATTACTAAAGAAAACATCCTAGCCATAATGAAGAATGAGAGAATATGTATGTACAAGAAGCTGAGTGAACATCATATAGAATAGACCCAAAAAAAACCCACCAAGGCATATCATACTCAAATTTACCAGAAACAAAGATAAGAAGAGAATTCTGAAAGCAGCAAGGGAGAAACAAGAAGTAACCTATAAGGGAAAGAAATAATATTAAGTGCTGATTTCTCAGTAGAAACCATGAAAGCAAGAAGACACACAACTGTCAACTAAGAATATTGTACCTAGCAAAACTGTCCATTAAATATGAAGGAGAGATCAAGATATTCCCAGAAAAACAGAACCTAAGGCAGTATGTAAAAACAAGACCAGCATTGCAGAAAAGAGGTGCTATAAAAAGCAGACAGACCAAAATAACTAGCAACCAAACCAAAAAAGAACTCAGCAAAATGATAACAATAAAAACTTGCATCTCAACAATCACACTGAATGTGAATGGTTTAAATGCACCATTGAAGAGAAAAAAAGTAGCACACTGGATTAAAAAAAAAATCCATCAATATGCTGTCTACAAGAGACACACCTGAAAAGTGAAGATAAAGAAAAACTACAAATAAGAGGGTGGGGAAAAATATACCAAGCAAATGGCAACCAGAAAAAAACAAAAACAAAAACACAGGAGTAGTGACATTTATCTCGGGTAAAAAAATTTCAATGCAAAAACCATCACAAAGGACAAGGAAGGTCACTACATAATGCTTAAACGGTCAACAAAACAAGAGGACATAACAATAATAAATACCTATGCACTAAATGATAGAGCTGCGAAATATATAAAACATTAACAAAACAGACAGCACCACTATAGAGTTGGAGATTTTAATACTTCACTCTCAAGAAAAGATAGAACTACCAGAAAGAAACTCAAGAAAGATGCAGAACAATTAAACCACAAAGAAAACCAACTCAATCTCATGGATATTTATAGGCTAATGCACTGAAAGAAAGCAAAGTATACCTTCTTCTCCAATGTGCATGGAACATTCTTGAGAATAGATCTCATTTTAGGATACAAGGCAAGCATAAATAAATTCAAAAGCATAGAAATAATACGAAGCATTAAGTCTTCTTCCATCATGCTTAGTTACTGTTCAACTTTCAGATGCACAGTAAGTAACTGAAAGGACCATGCTTGAATAAGGGGCACCTTGGTCTTGAATAAGTGACATTGCAGCTCTTCAGCACCTTGGAGAATTCACTATGGTATTGGAGGTAGTGGGTATGGCAGAGGATGGCATCATATGGGAATATCATGATAGATGGAAGGAAAAAAATTATTAATGGTTTAAATTTACTTGGATCCACATTCAATATCCATGGTAAGCACATTTAAGAAATTAAGAGACATGTTGCAGTGGGAAAACGTGCTGTCAAAGACCTCTCCAAAGTGCTAAAAAGTAAAAACGTCAGTTTAAATATTAAGGAGTGCCTGACTTAAGCCATGGTCTTTCAATTGCTTCCGATGTATCTGGAAATTGAGCAAGAGAAGAAGAATCAAGGCCTTTGAGTTGTGGTGCTGAAGAAGAGTACTAAATATCCCATGGATTGTCAAAAGAACAAACAAGTCTGTCTTGGACGAAGTGTTACCAGGATGGTGAAACTGGGCCTCATATACTTTGGATTGTTGTCAGGAGGGGCCAGTACTTGGATAAAGACATCCAGCGTCACCTAAAGAGAAGAAGACTTTGAGCAAAGACAGATTGGTATAGTGATTTATAACAATGGGCTTGAGAATGGTGGAGATGATGAGGATGAGATGGTGAGGACGGTGCAAGACAGGGTAAGGTGTAGATGTGCTGTTCACAGGACACTACGAGTCAACTTTAGACCACAAAACAACAGAATCATTCCTGGACAGATAACAGTGAAGGGAAGGGAAAAGAGGGAAGTAAATATTAATAAACAGATAAGCTTGGAATAGGAAAAGATAATATACAATGAGTTAATCAGATATTATAATAAATATATTTATCAATTTTAATTCACATTATAAAACAAAACATGGATAAATGACTGAAAAACCATTATGATTTAGAAACTTTCATTCAAACAAAAGAAACCCACAAGGACAAAATGATGAAACATGAACCTCACTTAAAACATGCACTGCCATAAAAGAAAAAGTCCAGCCAGCCGGCCGCAAGCGAGATGGCGCACACCAGCAGGTCATCCACACGTGAGATGACGCACACCCACAGGCCACCCACGTGCGAAATTACGCACGGGAGATGGCGGGCACATGCTGGCTGCCCATGCGGGGGATAGCATGCGCCTGCCGGCTGCCTGCGCACAAGATGGCGTGCACCTGAAGGTCGCCCACCCACAAGATGACGTGCCCACCGGCCACCCGCGTGCGAGATGATGCAGGGGAGATGGCTGCAAGCCCGCCAGTCGTCCACACAGGGGATGTGCGTCCTGCCGCCTGCAGGTTTGGGTTTCCTTGGACAGCCAGAGAAGATGATCACCGATACAATGGATTGTTGAAAGTCACTGTGAGTTGTCTACTTGATGACACTTAACAGTGTCAGCATGTCCAAGAGGACCGACATCCTAAATGCACCACATATTTTGATCTGTTGAATGCTTCTGCCAAAAGCTATTTAAACCTGGGGGAGCCTGTTCACAAGTCTCAGGTTCCCTTTGCCATTTATAAAGGAGGAGGGCAGTGACACCTACTTCAAATTATAGTATGACCACTTATGGGGGGTGGTAAAAGTGGAGGTGCTGGAATTGGAGACGCTGTCCCTGGCCATATAGTCCTCGGTGAGACGAGGGGACCAGATTGGGGTGGGGCAAATTAGAGGGGGAGTGTACCAGCCAGCAGCACATGGGGGGTGTTGCCCTGCCTGGGGCAGTCTGTCTTTGGCCCTCGGCTCGGGGCGAGCCGTCATGGCCCTCAGGGTGAGCTCCTCAGTCCCCAGATTATGCCATCTGACCCGGGGGGGGGGGGGAGGATGCCTAGGGTATCCAGAGAATTTTATCTAGGCTACTTTTAGCCACCCTCTCCCCCAGTAAACCTGAAAGTAACACCCCCAAAGCCCCTCTATTTGTAACTCACAAGTTTGTTCTCTCTAGGTTTGCTCCCTTTCCTATAGGTAACCTTAACACTGAGTTTTACTTCAGACCTGACCCTGAACCCAGTGCCAGTGACAAAAAAGGATATACAACTGCCAGCTAAAGAAGCAAAGGAGGATGGAGCCTCTGGGTTCAACCAGCCATCCCCACTGGACCCACCTGGGAAAACACTTTGCAGTCCAGAGGGGAGCAAATGACAGGAAAATATCTTCTAACAGAACAAGAAGGCAAGCAGCTTTAACCCAAGATCATCAGTAAAGTGATAAAGTGTCCTCCTTTCCCCCCTTCACATCAACGCCTCTGTTCAGCATGAAGAAGCCAGAGAGTCAGCATCCAGTTCCCAAATCAATAAGACAGATGGCTTAAATACCATTGGAAAATGCTTATCATTCCCCTGTAGCATCTGGTCCCCACTGGATCCTTTTCATTTCCTTCATTTGCTCACCTCACCAACCAATTTCTGCAGCTCTGCAACTGCATCCCTGCCCATCCTCACCCTTCTGCCCCCAACCCTTGCCTCCTTGTACCCCCAATATGTTTTTCCAATAAAATAAAGAAAAAAAAGAAAAAGTCCAGAAGCCAATATCTTAAAAAGCACAAAGAATCTATGAGACAAAACAAAGCATTCTCTGAGAGTTTCAAAGTGAACATAAAATAGAGTTATGATCTGTTATAAAACACTTAACAAGCACTGTTTGAAAATTTCTTCAGTCTCTATTATGACGGGTTTATGCTATAATATCTTGATACAGTTTAAAATCCATGAGTAAATTCTAATTATACACATAGACAGGCATATTTCCATGATTGGGCCATGATTGTTAATTCTGACTCATTTTGAATAATTTTCATTTCTAAACTTTAACTTGGATTGTTTAGAAAGTTCAGTGCAAACCAATCAAATATTTTCAAAATAAAAAATTTACCCACATCTTCAATGAGATGGAAAAGGCAAACTCCAGTTCCATTTGGAATGAAAAGAACCCCTGAATAAGCAAAACACTCCTTAAAAGGAGAAACAAGGGAGGAGGTATCTCACTCCCTGATTTCAAATCCTACTACCCTGCCATGGTGGTCAAGACAACATGGTACTGGTACAATTGGCAGACACATAGATCAATGGAATAGAATTGAGAACCCAGAAATCAGCCCATCTACCTATGGTCAACTGATTTTTGACAAAGAGATGAAATCAGTCCTTTCTCACATATGGTGTTGGCAAAATTGGAAAAATATCTGCAGAAAACTCAAGCAAGATCAAATACCTTACCCCGGACACAAAAACCAACTCAAGGTGGATCATGGACCTAGGACTATAAACTTCATTAAAGAAAAGCTTGGAAGAACTCTAGTAGTCCTAATCCACAACATTAACAGTCTTCCAAGCATCCTGAAAAATATACAGCCAGAAGAGGATAAAATAGATGAATGGGACCTTCTAAGAATTAAATCCCTATTCACACCCAAAAACTTCTCCAACAGGGTAAAAAGGGAAGCCACAGACTGGGAAAAAGTATTTGGTAATGACATGTAAGATAAGGGACTTATATCTAGAATTTAGAAAATATTCGATCACCACAAGATAAACAACCCAACTGAAAAATGGGCACAGGATATGAACAGACAATTTATGGCCAACAAGCATGTGAAGAAATGTTCAAAATCCCTAGCTCTAAGAGAGGTGCAAATCAAAATAGCTATGAGATATCATCTCATCCCAGTAAGAATAGCAAAATTTAACAGAACAGCAAACATCAAATGCTGCAGAGGTTGCGGAGAAACTGGAACCCTTAATTCACTGTTGGTGGGAGTGTAAAATGGTGCACCCACTCAGGGAGAAAGTATGGCATTTTCTCAAAAAGTTGCAAACAGAAATACCATTTGACCCAGCAATTCCACTACTTGGAATATACTCCGAAGAAATCATAACTGCCGACCAAGCAGATATATGCACACCCATGTTTACTGCTTCTTTGTTCACAATAGCAAAGAGTTGGAAACAACATAAGTGCCCAGCAACAAATGAATGGATAGAGAAGCTGTGGCATATTCACACAATGGATACCTTGCTGCATTGAAAAACAAGGAACTCATGAAATATTACACAAAATGGATGACCCTGGAGGACATTAGCTGAGTGAAATATCTCGGTCACCAAAGGACAATTACTGCATAGTTCCACTGTTGTAAAACAGGACTGACATAGGGGTTGAGTGGAGACTGAGAAAGATGGGATAAATTACGTATACTGCATTGAAACAGATGAGAGAGAACTATATAGA
>NW_006399792.1:17936686-17941047 GCF_000299155.1 Elephantulus edwardii
ATTGAAAAACTAAAACAAAACAAAAAAATTTCCCCACAGATTTGTTGTTGTTGTCACGTGCCATCAAGTCTCCTGCAACTCACAGAGAACCTATGCACAACAGCTCTGAACCCTGCCCTATCCTGAGTCTAACTCACTATCTCCAACGCACCTGCCACCATTGCTCCAGTCAATATGTCAATACATCTCACCCAGGGTCTTCTCCTCTTAGGCCGTCCCTCATACCTCAAGTATAATGTCCTTCCCCGAGAAGTGGTCCTTTTGGGCAACATGTCCAAAGTATGTGAAATGGAGCTTCAAAACCTTTGCCTTTAAAGAGCAACTTGGCTTGGCCTTATCCAGGACAAACCTATTTATTCTTTTGGCAGTCCATGGAATGTTCAAATGCCTTTCAATAATTTCTAATAGGTTCTCATTTAGCATTTGTTGTTATTAAGTGCTGTAGAGTCAAATATGACCCACAGCACTCTATGAACAAAAGATCTGAAGCCTGTACTATTCTGTGCCATACTCACAAACTTGATATACTTGAGCCCACTGCTACAGTCACTGTGTCAATCCACCTGGTTGAGGGTCTTCCTCTCTTTTACAGTACCTCACCTTCCCAAGCATGATGTCCCTCTCCAAGGAACATCTTCTTCTATTAACATGTTCAAAGTATTTGAGACAAAATTTTATCACCTTTGCCTCCAAGGAGCATCAGGATTCGAGAAAGATTCATCAATAACTTTTATCATGCAGATGATACAACCTTGCTTACTATATGTGAGGATGACTTGAAGCACCTGCTGCAGAAGGTTAAACACTGGAACCTTCAATATGGATTACATCTCAACATCAAGAAAACAAAAATCCTTGCCACTGGACTGATCAGGAAACATTATGATGGACAGAGAGAGGACTGTTGAGTCTTAACAACTTCATGTTACTCAGATCCACCATCAATACACATGGTACTAGCAGTCAGGAGATGAGGAGACATACTGGACTGTGAAAGTCTGAGGTCAGAGACCTCTCCAAATTATTGAGGAGCAATGGTGTCATTTTGAAGTCCAAGGTGCACCTGATTCAGGCCATGGTCTTTTCAGTCACTTGCTATGCATCTTAGAGTTGGATAATGAAGAATGATGACAGAAAAAGAACTAATGCCTTTGAACTGTGCTGTCAGGTAAGAGTGCTGCAGATCCCATGGACCGCCAAATGAGCAAACAGGTATGTCTCGGAGAAGGTGCAGCCAGAGTGCTCCTTGGTGGCAAGATGATGAGCCTTGATCTCTCATATCTGGACATGTTGCTAAGAGAGAGTATTCCTTAGAGAGAGACATCATGCTTGAGAAGGTGGAGGGGTGACAAAGAAGCAGAAGACACTCAAACAGATGGGTTGACACAGTGACTGCAGCAATGAGCTAGTGTGTCAGAGACTGTAAGGATGGCACAGGATAGGACAGGGTTCAGATCTGTTGTTTATAGGGTCGCTATGAGATGTAGCCAACTTGACAGCACCTACCAATAACAGCAGAACTTACTGCCCAATAAATGTGTGCTAAATTCTGATGGTAAAGCAAACAGGTGAGTGACATCCACTTCTTAAACAACATGCCTCTGGAAACTCTATGAATTTAGAGAAACAATGATAATTATAGAACAGGGTTCAGGTCTTTTGTTCATAGCTTCGCAATGAGTCGTGCTCAACTCGATGACAATCAACAAGTGGATTAAAGGCACACAGTTCAAATCCTTCAACTATTCCTCAGAGAAGGGTTGACCCTATCCTCCCATGCAATTTACTGCCTTTGAAAACCTGCTGGAAGGTCAGCCATGGGTCAGTTCTGACTCGATGTTATATGACAATATTACAGTTGCTTTGTATGACAAAGATGGTCAGTCTCTTCAAAAAATAATTACAGCCTTAGGAATCATATAAGGGAATTGTCATAGTTAGAATCAGTTTGAATACCATTTATTTGTTTATGTTTTGGGTTTATTACTATATTCATTAACCAGGTCAGAGTGCTCCTTAGAAGCAAGATGGTAGAAATTTCTCTCACATATTTTGGTCATGTTACCAGGAAAGCCAGCCCTTGGAAAAGTAGAAGATCAGAAAGGCAAGGAAGTTCCTCCATGACAGGGATCGGCAGAGTGACGAGAATGGCACATAATCTGGCAGGGTTTTGATCTGTTATACATGGCACTGAACAACAACAACCGAACAGAGAAAAAATGCATACGTGTTAAAAAGGCACCTAAGAGATTTTTTTAGTATAAAGAAGATATTTGCAAATAATTTCCAATGTTTTTAATGTGTATATACTTAAAAGCAAAGCCCTCAAACATAATATGCCTACACTGTTGTTGATTGCCATTGAGTCGGGCACAACTCATAGTGACAATATGAACAAAAGATCTGATGCCTTTCTATAACTATCATCATTTCTCAAAGTTCATAGCATCCAGAGGCATGTTGTTTAGGAAGTGGAAAATTAGTGTCCTAAAAACATATTCTGAAATTAATCTCCACATTCTCCTTTAAACATAATGTTGTTGTTGTTGTGTACCATAGAGTCAGAACTGACCCACAGCTGACACTCCAGCAGGTTTTCAGAGGCAGGTAATAGTATGGGGGAAGACTGTCCATCCTTCTCCCACTGAGCAGCTAAATGGCCTTGAACTGTGTGCCTTTGGGATTGCAGTGCAGCTTCTGCCACTATGCAACCAAAGCTTCCCTTTAAACTTAATAATGAAAATTAAAATAAGACAGTAAAAAATAATTAAGCAAAACAATACCAATTTTTCAATTATAATAAAAAAAATAAAATATCTTGATTGTGCTAAAGCTAAACATTATGCAATGTTCTATAATAGATAAACAAGATTAGTCTTTACAAATAATACATTTAAAATATTAGGCATGAATAAATACACAATGAATAAGGAATAATATTAAGAACTATCAGTAAATGACATATAACTGTGGAAGGAATTCACAACTATTATTAAAATTTATGAGCAATCTACAGGGAAAAACTTATTTAAGTATCTTCTGTGACACTCTAAATAGTATCAGTGCTATGAACTAGTGCTAAGAATAAATTAAAATAATTAGCATATTATAAAAGTATAAATTACTAATGTTTTATATGAACATAATGAAAATAATTTGATTTGATTGATTCAACTATAACTTACTGTTGCTATTTTAGTCTTGAGAATGTTCTGTTTTTCTTGATCAACTTCAATCTCATGTCCATATTTAAATAATTCAAGCATTTTGGGAATGTCACGGCCAACAGATTCTGGTTAGGGAAAAAATTATTCAAAATCATTACTATATCTCATAAAGGTAGCAGAAAATACTAAGCACAATAAAAGTAAATTCAAGCAGTAAATCATACAGGAGGAGACTATCCATTCTTCACCCATGGTACAGCTCAAATCACATGCCTCTGACACTGCAGCACAGTTTCTTACCACTAGGCCACTTGTGCTCTCCTAAGGGAAACTGCTGTTTTTGTTGCCACTTCTTATTACTAAGCCATCAGAAAGGCATGATTGTTAATGATGATATAGAAAGAATAGCTATTATCACTGAACAATGTATGTAGAAATTGTTAAATGAAAATCTAATTTACTGTGTGAACTTTCACCGTAAATATAATAAGATTTTTCTGGGAGAAAAAAATAAAGCTCATTCCATGTGCAAGAATAATAGATACACTGTGATGAATAAACTCCAGGGTGGCTCCTCTAATCTTAATCTTCTGGTGTTCATACCCTTGTGCCATTTCCTATTGAGTGTGAATGAGAACTGTCAAGTGCTTACATACCAATATGTTAATAATGCCTGTTCAGATGAAACTCCCTGCTTAAGTGGCTTCAAAGATACAAACTGTCATATGGACAAGATCAGGAAACAAGAAGTTGAGAGTGGCTTTGTGCTAAAAGCCAGCATGATATCAAAGTCCTCAGTGTAGCAAAGATCTGAATTCTGGCAAACAAAAAAAGAACTGAACTGTGCCAACAAGTACATAGGGTGAAAAGTGGATCCCTCGCCATTGAAGCCTCAGAAAAGACTACAGCCTTGATGAACACCTTGACTGGAGCTTAGTGAAACTCTGAAGCAGAGGGGCTAGGTTAACGGAAACAGAAAAATAATGAGTTCTGTAAAGGCACTAACGTCATAACAACAGTATTATATAACAATCAATAACTAAACCATAAGTATATCCTACCTAAACTGACACAAACTGAAACTGAACATCTGAACAGTCCCATTACAAAAGAAGAAATTGAAAAGGCAATACAACAACTTCCAACCAAGAAAAGCCCTGGACCAGATGGTTTTACAAGTGAATTTTACAAAAC
>NW_006399792.1:17943737-17965439 GCF_000299155.1 Elephantulus edwardii
GGGTAAAGAGAATAGTGCAACAATGAATGAGTGGAAGCCCAAAATCTCTGTAAATGTTTATGAAAATTAATAAAATATAATTATAGAAAAAAAAATCTTAATGACAAACTTAAATGAAATCTATATACTAAGCTATAATCAAAGCTAAGAGTATAGTCTTGAAGTATGTTGAGGGCCTTTTATTAGGTACAACATTTTCCTGACTTGCCCTACCATAGTAAAGAGAAGGAAGTAGAAAGTGGCAAGAGTCAGCAGTAGAAATAACAGAGAATGAAACAGTCAAGGGGCAGCTTGTTACTGCATGAATGATTATAGACACTATTAGGAGAAAAGAATTAAGGCTTAACTTGCTAGATTCTCATATCACTTTGTCCACTATTAGGGAGAAAAAGAGATTTAACTGAATTTGGTAAGAAAAAAAAAGATACAGGGTAATTAAGAATTGCAGAGAATCATGGGTGAGATACCAAAAATAACCTCGCCCTATCTAATCTTTGATCATTAACATTTAACACAAATTTAAAGTACACAATGCATATTTTTAATAGTCTATTATACTACAAGGAGCTCTGGAGGCTAGTGGCAAAAAGCTGCACTGCAATCTCAAAAACAAACAGTTCAAGGCCACCAGCTGCTCTGCGGGAGAAGGATAGGCAATCTCCTCCCATGCAACTACTTGCCTCTGAAAATCCACTGAGGGTCAGCTATGGGTTGGTTCCAACTCTATGGTACACAACAACATTATACCATAACTTAATCTGAAATTTAAAATGTCATGCATGTTGTTGTTATTGTTATGTGCTGTCAAGCTGCCTACAACCCAGCAACCCTATGTACAGTAGATCTGAACCCTGCCCTGTCCTGAGCCAGTATCACTAATTCCGACACACCAACCGCCATTGCCCCAGTTCCTGTATCAATCGATCTCATTCTGGGTCTCCTCTCCTGCACTGTCCCTCCACCCTTCCGAGCATGATGTCCTTCTCTAATAACAACATCTAAATAATCCACAGTTTAAAGAATAAATCATAAGAGAAACTAGAAACAGTTTAATAAGAATGACAGTGAAAACACAGTAAAACTTGTGGGATACATTTAAAGCTCTACTTAGAACCTGATGGCTTTAAAGGATAAATTAGAAAAGATGAAAGGCTTAAAATAATTTAGCCTAAGAAGCTGGAAGAAACAAATTAAACTCAAAGTAAATACAAAGAAGGAAATAATAAAGAGAGTTGAAGTCAACAAAATAGAAAAAGGTCAAATTATAGAGAAATCCAATGAAAGCAAAAGAAAGCTAGTTTATTTAAAAGATCTATAAAATTAATTAAGCCTTTAGCTAAACTGATATTAAATAGAGAAAGACAAATTAAGACATATCCTATAGATATTAAAGCGTTAGGTCAATAAATGTGATAACATAAAAAAATGGATAAATTCTTTGAAAGAGTCACATTATTAAAAGTTTCCAGCAGAACCTGCAAAAAGCTGAAACAGGATCCACAGTTCACAACATACACAAAAATCAACTCAAGGTGGAGCAGAGACCTGGGAGTAAAGACCCAAACCATAACTTTCATAAGAAACAAACTTGAACCAAGCTTAGAAGGCTTAGTCTATAGAATAAAGAGACAGCCAAATACAGCCAGAAAAGCACAATCTGGAGAGGATAAAATTGATGAATGGGACCTTCTACAGATTAAATATCCGTCACATCAAAAAATTTTTCCATAGGGTGAAAAGAAAGCCTACCAATTGAAAACAAACATTTGGCAATACCATTTTGTACAAGAGTCTTACAAAAGTTTACAGAATACTCCCAGGCCTCCAGAAGAAGAAGACTGAAAACTCAATTACAAAATGTGGCAAAAGACATAGAAAGACTTCTCACAGAGGAAGACATTCAGGTATCCAACAGACACAAGAAGAGATTCTCAAAATCACTGGCAATAAGAGAGATGTAAGTAAAAAAAATCACAACAAGATTCCATCTCACCCCACTAGCAGTAGCAAAGTTTAGCAGGGCAACAACCAATAAATGTTGTAGAAGATGTGGAGAGGTACAAACTCTCACACACTGTTGGTGGGATGGTAGAACAGTGCAATTACTCTGGAAGGTAGTTTGGCATTTCCTCAAAAAGTTGAACATAGAACTCCATTATGACGCACCTATTCCACTACTAGGAATATACCCCAAGGAAATAAGTACTAAGACAAAAACTTAGATTTGTACACCAATATTCATAGCAGCGTTATTCACCATCACAAGAACAAGTAAACAACCTAAATGTCTAACCACACTGAATGGATTGAGAAATTGTGGTATATTCACACAATGGAATACTATGCAGCACTCAGGAGCAACGTAACTTGGAAAATGCTGGAGAGCATTATGCTGAGTGAACCAACACAGTCTCATAAGGACAAATACAGCATAAGACCATTATTGTAAAAATAATAACTAGTAAAACATGTAGAAGAATTCGGTGGGGAGGGAGGCAAAAGGATGAGGATCTGTAGGGGTGAAACCACAAGGCTGCAGTGTAGTGGGTGAAGGGGCGGCCGGGGGGGTGGGGAGAGAAGCAAATAGGAAGGATCCAAGACAAAAGACAGGGTAATAATGGCAAGGTCCAATGATCACTGATTTTATAAACATAAAGTATGAGAATGATTGTATGAAACACAATGTGAATGAATAATAGTAAGAAACACAATGTATATAAACTCTGCAAGAAAACCAATTTTAAAAAGTCTTCTAGGTTGCAACACCCCCATGATACATCTTCAAGGATATGAACATGTACGGCCAAGCACAATCAATAAGAGTGCATCTAAATTCCAAAATCAATCTCCATAATAGTCTATGTGTTTCCTACTGCCAAAGGGGCCCTTTAGAGTAGTGAGAGAAGATCTTCACCCTGAAACCCACAGCGTCCCTTTTCAGCAGGAAGTAGCTAAGAGAATACGCCATCCCCTTTTCCTTATGACTCAGGGTGAAGTCTCTCTCAGGGAGGAGTGATAGGGAATGGTAAAGGACACACTGACAAAGAAGATTAATCAGAACTGGCTTTGACAAGCACTGTGGCATTTGGACAAGAACAAACTGGGAGGAGGGTAGAGAGAATAGTGCAGAATGAATGGAAACCCAAAATCTCTGTAAATGTTTATGAAAATTAATAAAATATAATTACAGAAAAAAATAATGTAAAATAGAAGAGTTTCTAGCAAAAATAGAAAATCTATATAAACATAACAAGCAAAGAAAATAGACTAGTAATTTACAATTTTCCACAATGCAAAACTACAAATGTCTTCTGACTAGTGAATTCTACACAGCAGTTAAGAAGAAATAGTACCAGTTTTTCACAATCTCTTTTAGGAAATAATGAAGAACAATCACAAATAATGTTATATACCTGATAGCAAAATTAGTTAAAAGCATCAAAAGAAAAACCAATATCCCTCATGAGCTTAGAAGCAAAAATGCTTAAAATGTTTACAAATGGAATCCAGTTACATAAATGTTAATATACATTGACTGAAAGGATTTATTCTGAGAATTCAAAGTTCATTTAACATCCTAGCATCAATATACCATGCTAATGAATGATAAAAACCTGAAGATCATCTCAGTAGATGTAGAGAGAATGTAATAACTCATTCATGCTCTTGTTCTTAGCTCCTGACATCAGCAATAAAGAAATTAAAAGACGAGTGGCTTTGAGAAAGTCTGATGTCAGGAACCCCTTGAGTGCTAAAGAGTAACAGCATCAATCTAGAGGCTAAGGTGCACCTGATCCAGGCCCTGGTCTTCTCAACTGTTTGTTGTGCATCTCAGAACTGGACAATGAATAAGGTTGAAAAAGAAGAACTGATGCTGGAGAAGCATCATATGGACTATGATACTATGGACTACCAAGAGAATAAATAGGTCTGTCCTGGAGAGCGTGAAACCATCTTTTTCTTATAGGCAAGGATTTTGAAGCTCTGTCTCACATACTCTGTCTGGGCATGTTGTCAGGAGGGATCAAGCTTGGAAGGGTGGAGGGTCAGCACAGGAAAGGAAGACCCTGGATGAGATGGACTTGACAGAGTGATTATCACAATGGGGTCAGGTATGTCAAAGGTTAGCTCAAGATAGGGCAAGGTTCAGAGCCTTTGTTACAGAGTCATAATGGGTCATAGTTGACTTGATGGCACATAACAACAACAAATATCCTCTGAAAATTAGAAATAGAAATTAACCTTAACTAGGTACTGGAAACCACTGATGATTTTGGTTTTCCCTTAGTGGAAGTCATAGGAGAAAAAGATAAATTAGGCAGAACTTAGCAACTATTTCATAGGAGTCAACTCCAACTTAACAAAAAAAACCCCAAACCCAAAACACCTGGAGTTAGTGTTCTATTGTGAATAATAGCCTCCAGGCAGGCATGTAAACAGTTTCATTATGGTTGTAAGGTGCCACTGAGTCTGCTCCCACTTATAGCAAACCTCTGTATAATAGAGAGAGTGCACAAGGTTCCACACAAGGGTAAGAGAGTGAGAGGAAGACCCTCAACAAGGTGGATTGATATGGTGACTGCTGCAATGAGCTCTTGTGTATTAAGAAGCACGAGAATGGTACAGGATAGAACAGGGTTCAGATCTTTTGTTCCTGGAGTTGCTATGAGTTGTGCTCAACTTGACGGCATGTAACAACAACAACAACACACAAAGACCTCCTAATAATATTATTCAAATATATGCTCTTACAGCTAAAGCTAAAGAGGAGGAAATTGAAAAGTTTTACTAAATCTTGCAGCCTGAAACTGACCAAACATACAATCAAGATGCATTAATGGTAAGTGGTAATTGGAATACAAAAGTTGGAAACAATGAAGAAGAAATGAGTAATCAGAAAGTATGGACTTGGTGACAGAAATGAGAAAAGTGATTTACAGAACACCTAATGTGGGAAAAGCACTGTCATTCCAATTGCAGAAACATCTAACAGGCCAATCAGGAGCAAGTTTCAAAAAGGTTTGCTTATATTAAGCACAGTAATTCCTGGGATGTTTCTGATAGTTTCAATGATACCATTGTCATGGTTCCCCGAACAGATAGCAGTTGTTCATCTTGCCCTTGCCAGCTCTCATTTGCTGAGATGCATAGACCTTTTTCTATCTTTCTAGATCTTCAGTTTCTTAAGAAGCAAGACAGCTGCCATGGTCTTCTTATAGTCCATAACACTTATAAGTCTTTTACCAACTATAAGACTTACAGTCTTTTACCAACAAAGGTAGTTCAGGAACTTCCTGAATATGATACCCTTAGACACAAACAGTGCTGGTAAGGCTGAGCAAGCCAGGGCAGAGCAGATGGCACAGGATTCTGAGCTATAGTCACTACGCAGTGCCAGTGGTACCAACTTTTGGTTGGTACAAATATGCGACCTCAACCGCACACATCTTTAGACACTTTATCTAGATAGTAAATCCAACCACCTTGAACTCTAGAAATTAGAGCTGCAGCCCTACCAGTACCCTAAGTCTCAGCACTGGTCTAACAATCTCCTAATTCATTGATAACATGCAGCTGCCTGTTGCTTTTGCACAAGCTGGTGGAAACAACATTCAGAAATGGGAGCCTTGAACACAGTAGGCAATGTAACATTTTTGTCAGACTTTTTTCCTTTGGGGAGTACACTGATTCAGTATATGAGGACACAGCAGATCAGGCAGAGAATGGGTCAAGCTCCCATCAACCCAGTGGCTCCTACAAAAAAAGTATCCTATTTTTTCAGTAAAGGATCCTTTCCAACTTAGAAGAGAAAGACCACATCAAATCAAAAGTTGTATTTGATTTTGGATGAAATTGGCTTAGAAATTCAAATCTGCATCTTTCTAAGCAAAGCTCTTTCTCCCCGCCCCTGTTTCTTATTTCTAATTGTATACAGAATGTATCTTTTTTTTATAGTATTCAATCAGCACTTCTATTCAATCAGCACCTCTACTTCAGTATGTATTAATTTGTAACTACTTCTTTGCTTTTTCATTGTTTACATGCTTCCCCAGAGACTATTATTCATTGTTGTTAAATCATTAGCACTCAACACACTACTCAACATTGTAGCTCAAAATCATGAAGTCATTTATTTGCTTATTCTTTTACCAAACATGTGTCATCTTGTACTTCTTCTTAACTGTCAACCAGCATCAAGGTAGAAAGACCAAGTAAATAAAAGGCCTGAACTCATGAGAGGTTGTGGCTGGAGATATGAGTAATAAATGGATGAACAGTATTGAAAACTATGCTAGATGAAATCACCTAGGAAAATGTATATAGATAGAAAAGGGGAACTGATGACAGCACTGAGGAGATTCAACTTTTGGAAGACAGGAAAGTCAAGAATGCCTCAGCTGGTGGGACTAAAATTCCAGGGGACAAGTCAAGCAACTGTAGAAAAAGGATGCCTTTGAATTATGGTATTGCTGAAGAATACTGAATATACTATTATGGACTGCTAAAAGAATGAGCAAATTCACCCTGGAAGAGAGGGTAATCAGGGTGCCATGTAGAAGCTAGGATGGTGAGACTTCATCTCACACACCCTGGGCATGTTATCAAAAAGGATCAATGCCTAGAGAAAAATGGCATGCTTGGTAAAGTAATGGGTCAGTGTAAAAGATGAAGACCCTCCTTCAGATGGAAAGACATATGACACAGTAGCTGCAACAATGGGTTTAAGCACGCAGATACTATGAGATGGCAGGGGATCTAGGGATGCTTTGTTCTAGTGTACAAAGAGTTGTCATAAGTGGGAACCTTGTGCACTCTATTATACAAAGGGTTGCTGTAAGTGGGAGCAGACTCACTGGCACCTTACAACCATAATGAAACTGTTTACATGCTCGCCCGGAGGCTATTATTCACAACAGAACACTAATTCTATTAAGTCAAGTTAGTTAACCCACTAGTTGGTTTTCTGGTTTTTTGTTGGGTTTTTCGGTTGTTGGTTTTTTGTCTGTTGTTGTGTGCTGTCAAGTTGGAGTTGACTCATAGCTGACCCTCCAGTGGTTTTCAGAGGCAGTAAAGCCCATGGGAGAAGACTGTCTATCCTTCTCCCATGGAGCAGCTAGCGGATTTGAACAGTGTAATTTTTTTGTTGTTGTTTATTTGTTTAGTCAAAGATAAATATATACATTCAGAATATACTAAAAAATTACCAACAAAATATCTTTCTTATAGATGTAAGAATTCTAAAGGGTATCTATCCAAGCTAGGGTGGCTAGCTAAAAAGTGGAATGAGGAATTTCTTCCAGGAAATTTTAAAAATCAAGTTTCAAATGAAACACAACAGTACTAAGAAAACAAGCCAAATGTTTATTTGAAAAATAGGAAAGCCTGTCTACACTTATGTAAGCAATTAAAATAAAACAAATAAAGCTGCAGAATTAAACATGCTGCAAAATGTGCACATTCAATCCAGCCAAGTTGGTTACACCCACTCCCATTAGTAAAACTGAGACAAAATGGGAAACTAATGAGCTCAGCTGCAGGGACTTGTTTGTTTTTTAATTCTATCTACTTGCTCAAAATGTAATTTCTATTTTACCCTCAAGTCTTTTATTGGATGTAAGAGGAATCAAATGTTCCTAAACAAGAATCTGAATAAGCTCCGAAAATACATAATAAAAGCTTCATTTGTTCTAGTGCACATTTAGTGTATTCTGTCTTAACATTTCTGACAGGTTAATCATTTGTCTTCATCTTTAAAGAACACAAAAGCTTTGCAGGGCTAATAAGCAGATCAATTGGGGGTGAACAAAAATATGAGAAGAGAAGACAGGTCTGTCTATTTTTCAAGGTCCTTTGCTAAACAAATGGAGGGGGAGTGGAGAAAGCAAATAAATGTAGGTGTTCAACCAAGGTTTAGAGAAGGTGTTTTTAATGATAAACATAAAATAATGCAAAACCGATCAATAAAAGTAATCATTTTTAAGAGAATCTTTCATTATTTACAACAAAGAAATAAGTTAGTTTGAAAATCCTTCAACTAAAAAACAAGTTCCCAACTTTTCAATCAAGATAATTTATAAAAAATATTGACTCAAGAAAGTAGAAACCGTAAGTGTTACAAAGAGAAGAAATAACGAAGCAAAAGTAAAAAAATTAATTTCTGTAAAGGTCAGTTAACTAAAAGGAGGTAGATAAAAAGAGTTACTCTGGGTTTTCAATTTCCGTTTTAATTGACTGTATCTATTACCCACCACTTGTCCATAAACTTGCTGTATTATGATGGCTTTCCTGTTCCCATGATACTGGAAGCTATGGCACCAGTATTTCAAGCATCAGAACGGTTATCTAAGAGGACAGGTTGCAGTGAAGCTTCCCAACTATGACGAACCAGGAAAAAGGATTCATAACACCAAGATAATCTTCTTCCAGAAAAAAGACCAAAAATAAACCAGCCAATGAAAACCCTACAAATAGCAGAACATTTTCTGATACAAATCTGGAAGATGAGGCCCTCAAATTGGAATTCCGTCAACTGGGTAAAGATGCCTCCTCAAAGTAAGGTTTACCTTTATGAGATGGATGATGCAAAGCGTTCAGTCAATGAAGGAACTTTATTTGCTGAAGTGACGCAACTTAAAAAAAAGGTAAAAAAAGCTACAAACATTCATTAATTATCACAATGTGTCATGCACAAAACAAATCTAGTAAAACTGGAAGTTGTTAAAAATTATGCTAAGTGAACGAACTCATTCCCATAAGGACAAATATCATATAAGACCATTATCATAGTAAAATGTGTATGAGGATGAGGATCCAAGGGAGGGAGTGTAGGAGCAGAGGGGTGAGGATGCAGGTGGGGGGTGTACAGAGGATGGAATCATAAAGTCACACAATTTGATGGGTATAGGTAAAAAAGTTAAAGTGAGAGATACAATGAAATAAGAGCACTAAATACAGTATCTCAAAGGGCAGCTTGAGAAGACAAAGCAAAGTATTATAATGAAATATGCAAAGACCAGGAGTGAGAATACCAAAAGGGAAGAACATACTCTACATTTTTCAAGTTGAAATGACTGAAAGAAAAATTCAAGTCATGAGTTACAACAGTGAAGAATTTCATGGGCAAAATGCATTTTTTAAAAGGTGGAAGAAACACAGGGTCACGGCACCAAAAAGAACAGGTCAATATTTAATCTTTTCAGAAGGCAGCATGTGATCAATAATACTGAAGAATCAAAAGCGCACTGAGGCACTGGCAAAAAGTAAGGCTCTAGAAATGAGAGAATACTAACTGCAAAGTTTCAGTAAATGGATGCAATATTGGAGATGCTCATTCATAATGCCAAAAAATGTGGAAAACAGCTTTCTGACCAAATAACTGGAAGACATCCACATCTGTGCCTATTCCAAAGAAAGGTGATCCAACAGAATGTGGAAATTTTCAATAATATCTTTAATATCAGTGGCAAGTAAAATGCTAGAAGATAATTAAAAAATAGTTGAAGCATTACAGCTACAGGGACTGCCAGAAATTCAAGCTGGATTCAGAAGAGGATGTGGAACAAGGGATTGCTAATACAGGATGGATCTTGGCTGAAAATAGATTACTGAAAAGATGTGCCTGCGTCTTATTGACTATGCAGTAGTTTTCTGATTATCATAACAAAGTATGGTTAGCAATGCAAAGAATAACAGTGCAGAACACTTAACTTGAACTCCTGTGGACCATGTATAGAACCAAAAGGTAGTCACTTGAACAGAACAGGGATGATCTAAAATCAGTAAAGGTACGTACCACAACTGGAACCCTTCATTAGGCTTATTCAATCTCTAGGTTGAATAAGTAACAATGAAGACAGTTGAAAAACTATATATATATATACAGGGAACTGCTAGAAATTCAAGCTAGATTCAGAAGACACTATGGATTCAGGGATGAGACGGTTGCTGATAAGGACCTGAAAATAGATTACAAGAAAAATGTTTATGTCTATCTTACTGACAATGCAAAGACATTTGCTCTCACACTATTGTAATAAGAACTCAACATAAGATTGCAGTAAACTTAAAAGCAGCTTCTGACATATAAATGGTACAATCTTGCTTACTTAAAAAGTGAAGAGGACTTCAAACACTTAATAACAAGAACAAAAACTTCAATGTGGTTTACACTGTGACATAAAGAAAAGAAAATAAAAAAATTCTCACAAGTATACCAATAGGCAATATTATGGTAAACAGAAAAGAGTGAATTTGTTGTCAAAAGATTTTATTTTGTTTGGAACCAAAATCAGTGCCCACAGAAGCAGCAGTTGGGAAAACAATGTATTACTGCACTGGTAAATCTGCTGGGAAGAGTATCTTAAAGAGCAAAGTCATGACTTTAAAGCCTAAAGTGCATCTAACCCAAGTCATGGTATTTTCAATCAACTATCGGGAATTCCGAAACACTTAATAGTGCTCATGCAAAACGAATATGAGATGAAGATGCTGTTGTGCAAACAGAGCAAGGGAAAACGGCATAATTTAAAATGAAGAAAGGTTTGTGTCGCTTGCACATGAAGAGTCTGATGCTGCTGGACATCTGACAGTTACCATGAAGTTCAACCCTTTAGTGACCTTGGGCCACAAACGCCACCTCAATTCCCCCTCGCACATGCGCAGGAGGATCACGTCCTTCTCTTGTCCAAGGAGCTGCAGCAGAAGGATATTGTGAGCTCCATGCCCATCCGCAAGGATGACGAGGTCCAGATGGTGTTAGGACACTGCAAAGGTCAGCAAACTGGCCAGGTACTCCAGGTGTACACAAAGAAGTTCATCATCTACACTTAAGAGTGTGTGCAGCATGAGAAGGCTAATGGTACAACTGTGTATGGTGGCATGTCCCAAAGCAAGGTGGTTATCACCAGGATGAATCTGGATAAAGATGGGGTAAATTGGTTTTTTCTCTTTCTTGTTGTATACCTTCAAGTTGGATTCAACCAGCACAGGAGGAGATTGACCCTCCTCCAGTGGAGTATCTGGTGGATTTGAACTGCATGTCTTCGGGATTGCAGCACAGCTTCTTGCCACTGGGCCACCAGAGCTATGTGGCGAAAAAATTCTTGAATATAAAGCCAAATCTTGCCAAGATGTAAAGGAGAAAGGTAAATAAAACGAAGAACTGATTGAGAAATGCAGGAATGCATGAAACCCATTGTGCAATCAATTTAGCAAGATTTCTAGCTGAGTATGTGTTCTTGTGAAGTTTCCAAAATTTCCCTCTCGTTCAAAAGTAGCTCTGTAAATCTGCCTTTTTTTTTCAATTTTGATTCATAATTTTAAGAATAAAAATTAGAAACCTTTCCTAATTTAAAAAAAAACCCCACAAAAAACAAAGATGTTTGTCAGGGTTATATCTTCTCTCCATAGCTATTCAAACTGTATCCTAAGCAAATCAGTTAAGAAGCTGAACTCTATGAAGAAAAACATGGAATCAGAATTGGAAGAAGACTCATAAATAATCATCATTATGCAGATGCAACAACTTTGTTTGATGAAAGTGAGGACTTGAGGCACTTGCCACAGAAGATCAAGCACTGCAGCCTACAATGTGGACTGCACCTCAGTGTGAAAACAAAAATTCTTACCACTAGTCCAACAGGCAATATCATAGATGGAGAAGGGACTGAAACTGTTAATGACTATTATACGTGGAAAGTCTGTAGTTAGAGACCTCTCCAAATTATTAAGATATAATGATGTCAGTTTGAGGACTAAGGTAAGCCTGATTCAGACCATGGTCTTTCCAATCACTTGCTATGCTGCTGAGAGCTGAACAATGAATAAAGACAACAGAAGAAGAATTGATGCCTCTGACATGCAGTGCTGAAGAAGAGTACTCAATATCTCATGGATTTCCAAAAGAACAAATATGTTTTAGAGAAAGTGCAACCAGAGTGCTCCTTGAAGACAAAGATGATAAAGCTTTGTCTCACATACTTTGGGAAGAGGTTATTCCTTGGAGAGGACATCATGCTTGTAAAGGTTGAGTTATGGCAAAAGGGAGGAAGACCCTCAAGCAGTATAGTGACTGTGACAATGTGTTCAAGTATGTCAACACATGATCAGGATGACACAGGATAGGACTGGATTCAGATCTCTTCTTCATAAGGTTACTATGAGTCATACTCAACTTAATGGCAACTAACAGCAATAATAATACGTGCATTTGAAAGTCGGACACTGAATAAGGAAGAATGAAGAATTGAGGGCTTCAAATTATGATGTTGGTGAAGAATGTTAATATACTTTGGACCATCAGAAAAACAAGTCTGTCCTTAAAAAAGTGTAGCCACGATGTTCCTAACAGAGAAGTAAAATTTAATCTCACATACTTTTGTCATTTTATCAGGAGGGATGGATCAGGCTGTGGAGATGGACATATTTGGTAAACAGAGTGAAAAAAATAAAGACATGTAATGAAATGGATTAACACAGAGTCTGCAACAATAGGTATAAACATAGAAACAACCATGAAGATAGTGACAATGAGGCAGTGCTACATTCGGCTGTATAGTCACTGGGAGTTACAACTGAGATGAATGTACCCTACAGTTTACCTACTGCTGTCAAGACAATTCAAATTCAAGGCTGACCATCTACTGGGCTTCCAAGACTATAAATCTTTATAAGAGGAGACTGTCCATCAATCTTCCTCCAAGGAAGTGGTGGGTGCAAATCACCAATATTTGGTTACCAGCAGTCTGGCTCCTAAACCTAGGACAAGTTTAAAAGTAGTTTTCATTTGAAATCCATAATATAAAAAAGACATATTTTAAAAATAAAATATGAGAGAATTATGAACACACATTTTTTCATATGTGATAGTTGTTGTTGTTATTATATGCCATCGAGTTGTTTGCAAGTCATAACAACCCTATGTACAAGAGTCCTAAACACTGTTCTATCCTGTGCCAACCTCACCATCTCAAACACATTCATTCCCACCACTCCACTCACAGTATCGATCCATCTCATTGAGGGTCTTCCTCTCCTACGCCATCCCTCCACTCTCCCAAACATGATGTCCCTCTCCAAGGACCAGTCCCTCCTTGCAATATGCCCAAAGTATGTCAGATGAAGCTTCAGAATTCTTGACTCCAGAGAACATTCTGGTCTCACCCTCTCCAAGACAAACCTGTTTGTTCTCCTAGCAGTCCATGAGATATTCAACACTCTTCTCCAGCACCACAACTCAAAGGAATCAATTTTCTTTCTATCATCCCTAATCACTGTGCAACTCTCCGATGCATAGCATGTAACTGCAAAGACTATAGCCTGGATCAGGCGCTCCTTAGTCTCCAGCCTGATGTCGCTGCACTTCAGTACTCTTGAGAGGTCCCTCACAGCTGACTTTCCCAATGCAATTCGTCTCCTGATTTCCCGGCTGCTGTTACCAAGAGTGTTGACTGTAGAACCAAGTAAACGAAAACTGTTAACTATCTCAATCTCTTCATCATCCATACTGATGCTGCCAATTGGTATAGTGGTGAGAATCTTTGTTTTCTTGATATTGTGCTTCAATCCATATTGAAGACTGAAGTCCTTGACCTTCTGCAGCAAGCGCTTCAGGTCCTCCTCAGTTTCAGCAAGCAAAATTGTGTCATTTGCATAATGCAGGTTATTGACGATTCTTCCACCAATCCTGATGCCACATTCCTCCTCATACAGCCCAGCGTTTCAGATGATCTGTTCTGCATACAGACTGAAAAGGTATGGAGACAAAATACATACCTGATGGACCCCTTTCTTGATTTTGAACCATCCAGTGTCTCCTTGCTCTGTTCTGACAACTGCCTGTTGGTCCAAGTATAGGTTTCGCATTAGCACAATAAAATGTTCTGGGATTCCCATTCTTCTCAGAGTCAGTCATAGCTTGTTGTGATCCACACAGTCAAAAGCCTTTGCATAGTCAATGAAGCACAGATACACATTCTTCTGGTATTCTCTGCTTTCTGCCAAGATCCATGCTACATTAGCTATAATATCCCTAGTACCATGACCTCTTCTAAATCCAGCCTGCACATCTGGCAGTTCTCTGTTGACATATTGCTCCAAACGTTTTTGGATAATTTTCAGCAGAATCTTGCTTGCATGTGATATCAGTGATATTGTTTGATAATTTCCACACTCTGTTGGGTCACCTTTCTTTGGAATGGGAACAAATATCGATCTCTACCAGTCAGTTAGCCAGCTAGCTGTCCTCCAGATTTCCTGGCACAACTTAGTGAGCACATCCAGGGCAGCGTCTGTTTGTTGAAATAAATCAATTGGTATCCTGTCAACTCCTGGAGCCTTGTTTTTTGCCAATTCCTTCATAGCAACTTGAACTTCCTCCTTCATCACCATAGGTTCTTGCTTATATGTTATTTCATGAAATTCCTCTGTGTCAGCCAATTCCTTCTGATACAGTGACTCTATGTACTCCTTCCATCTTCTTTTTATACTTCCTGGATCATTCAACATTCTACCCAAACTATCTTTAAGTATTGCCACCCATGGCTTTAATTTGTTTTTCAACTCCTTCAGCTTAAGAAACGCTGAGCAAGTCTGGCCCTTTTGATTTTCTGACTCCAGCTCTCTGCACATTTCACTATAGTATCTTGCTTTGTCATCCCGAGCTGCCTTTTGAAATTTTCTGTCCAGCAATTTGGTTTCTTGATTTCTTCCTTTAACTTTGGCTTCTCGGCACTCTAATGCAATACTCAGAGTCCCATGTGACATCCATCTTGGTGTTTTCTTACATTCTCTCTATGTGATAGTATTCATAGTAATTTAGTAATCATAGTATTCATTATTTTAGCTGCAATATTACTTTTTAAAGCAGTGTTTACAGAGAACTCTGATAGTCTAGTGCAAAAAGAGTTATGCTGCCAATGCAAAGGCTGGCAGTTTGAATCCATCAGGTGCTCGAGGGGAAAATACGGGCAATATCCTCCTTTAATTTAAAAATATGGGCAAATTATACCCTCCGAAAATGCACTAGAGCTCAGGGATGAGTGGGCTGTAACTCAATGGTAATAAAAGAGAACTGTTTGTAATATAGTAAAAAGTATCTTTTCAAAAAAAATATGTATTTGTAGTGTCCTTTTGAGTTGGAATAAATTCAACACTACCTCACAACAACAACGTATGCTTGTTTTTGTTCCTATAGGCTTGAATTTCATTAAAAACAAAAATTATGAGAAATATTCAATATATTTAAATGTAATTATGATTTAATTTTTAAAATAATGTTTAATTTCACATCTTATGAAAGAATATGGAGTCTGATGCAATGGAAATATTTATTAAAAAGTGTTAAAGCTCAGTGCAATTATTTAAGAAGGATTCTGGATTTAGTGAAATCTATTAAAAAATAAACTACAGTCCAGTATGATAAAAATATTTAGAGAATTCATGAATTTGCTTAAACTAGAGAACATAGGCCTTAATTTAGACAAGTGTTAGTGGCTATCATGTATGAAGAATTTTAGAAGATTTTCTTTTTTCTTTAGCTCAATTTAGAGTTGAAATTTCAAGATAAATCTATTTAAACAATTTAAGAAATAGATGTTCTCTTTATACTATAAACTGTAAGCTGCATTGCCAATCCAAAGGTTCAGATCCACCAAATTATTCCACAGGGAAAAATCTCCTCCTAAACAATCTGTTGTTCATAAGTGCCATTAAGTCTAGTATGACTCATAGCAACCCTATGTACAATAACTCTGATCCCTGCCCTATCTTGAGCCAATCATACAGTCACTGTGTCAATCCATTTCACTCAGGGTCTTCCTCACATATGCTATCTCTCCACTCTTCTAAGCATTATGCACTTCTCCAAGGACTGGTCCCTCCTGGTAACAAGTCCAAAGTATGTGAGACAGCGTTTCATAACCTTGCCTGTATGGAGCATCTGGTTTCAGCCTCTCCAGGACAGATCTGTTTGTTCTCTTGGTAGCTCACATATGTTCAATACTCTTCTCCAGCACAACTCAAAGGCATTGATTCTTCTTCTGTCTTCTTTATTCACTGTCTACCTCTCAGATGCACGGTAAGCTAATGAGAAAACTATGAACAGGATCAGACCTCTAAATTGACATTGCTGCTCTTTAGCACTCTGGAGAGATCTTTGACAGCATATTGCCCCAAAGCAACTCATCTTTCAGTTTTCTGACTACTGGTGCCAAGAATACTGATTGTGGATCCAAGCAAGGTGAAATAATTAATAACCTCAGTCTTATTCCATCTATCATGATATTGCCCATTGGCCCAAGGGTGATCTTTGTTTTCTTAATGTAGAGATGCAATCCATAGTGAAGGCTGTAATCTTTGCTCTTCTGTAATAAGCACTTCAACACCTTTTTTCATTTCAGTGGACAAGGTTGTGTCATCACAAGTTGTTGATGAGTCTTCCTCCAATTTTGATGCCACATTCTTCTTAACAAAGTACTATCTGTTCTGTATAAAGACTGAAAATACAGAGAAAGGATACACTCCTTTCTTTATTATCAATCATGAGCAATTTACTGTCTCTGAAAACCCAATCAAGGGTCAGCTATGAATCAGTTCTGAGTCTAACAACAACAACCTGTCTATCTCAAACATCCGGCAGTATGTAAAACAAGTCTTGTTTTCAAAAAGACTTATTTTTCTAGCGAAATGTACTCCTTGTTTTTTATTAATGACATCACCATTAAAAGGTCCCTAGGCTTAAACCTCAGCATCATTTGACATGGCTTTCCTTCAATCTATCTCACCTTAAGGGAGATGGCTTAAAATTGTGAGGAGGTGTTTTAAGTCCATCAGCTGTTCCATGGAAAAAAGATGTGCAATCACCTCCTTTGCGATATATTGTAGTTGTTGACTGCCTTCAAGTTGAGCATGACTCATAGCAACCTGATGAACAGAAGACCTGAACCCTGTACTATCTCTAAAAACCCACTGGAAGATCAACTATGTCGATTAGGACTGGAAGGTAGATAACAACAATCCATTCTTAACCACCAAGCTGCAAAGTCTTACTATTTCCTTACAATTGTCCTCTTTATGCCAGTCTCTTATAAAGAACTTAGCATAAGTGTCAACATAAGTGTCTTTTGTTATTAGTAACAACCTAAGGGACCTCTCTGCTCTCCAATACATCTTAAAATTTTTGCCAGGTTAAAGAAAATAAAAAAAATGTTGCTGTCAAGTGTAGAACAATAAACATATAAGGCAGAGTATAGCTACAATTGCTCCTTACGGTTTGAGTAACACATCTTTTTCCCATGAAACAAATGGTAGCTTTAAACTGGGACCTTTAGGACAGAAGCAGAGCACTTAAGCACTGTACTACTAATCATGTCACTCTCTACAAACAAAAATTCTAAGAGACTCCTGCTGAATCCAGAATAACAGTCCTATTCATTAGCCTATCACTCAACATGCTCCTCAATATCACATCAACCTCCCTTCCCACATCATTTTCCACTATTATTCTTCAGTTCAATGTAAGGTTATCATTCATTGCAGACAAAGAGAATTAACTGCTATTTTTACACCTGGCCTGTAATTTCTCACTTTTATGGCTATGATTAATATATTATTTATTAAAATAATATTATCCTTAATGCACTCATCCAATTATTCATGGTGCAGTTTAAACATCTCCTACTGCATGACACTTTCTCTGATTTCCCCAGTTATCTGTAAGCTTCGCCTGCATTAAACAACCACAGCATCTTATAAATTTATCATATAACACCTCACATGTAAGAGTACAGGTTGTATAGTGTGAAACACTGCAGGCTGCTAACTATGGGGCTGGAGATTTGAGCCCATCAAGCAATACACAGGAGAAAGATGAGTCATCTCCTCCTGTAAAGGTTTATAGCATTGGAAACCCAACGGAGGATCACAATGAGTGGTCATGGTGAGTAACCTCACCCTTGGATATAAGGGTACAAATCTTCCTCCCTTACTGCTCTTTGCTGTGTACCACCAAGTTGGAACCAACTCATAGCTGACACTACAATTTTCAGAGGCTATACAATACACAAGAGGAGATGGCTCCTCTTTCTCCTGCCCTCTCATTATATTTCCTAAAATGAGACAATTCATAGGAAAACGTTTCTCAAGAAAATTTATCTTTATGGAAAAATATCTGCAAAGTTGAGCACTGACTGGTAAGCACAAACCGAATTCAGATGTTGTTGTAATGTGCCATCAAGTCTCCTGTGACACATACCGACCCTATGTACAAAAGCTCTGAACCCTTCCCTATCCTGAGCCAGTCTCAGTAATTCTGACACACCAACCCCCATTTGCCTCAGTTACTGTATCAATCCATCTCATTCAGGGTCTTTCTCTCCTGCGCTGTCCCTCTACCCATCCGAGCATGATGTCCTTCTCCAAGGACTAGTCTATCCTGGCCACATGACCAAAGTATTTGAGACAGAGCTTTTGTCTCTCTCAGCTGCTGTAGCCTTAAGTTATTGAGATATTGATGATTAAAATTAAAGAAAGCATATTATATTGACAAAGTGATCTAAGTGTTAAGAAAATAGCATAAGAACATACACAGTGGCTAGCCCAGTTCTTTCAATTTGAAGCTAGAATACAGACTATATTTAAATAACTGGACTCAAAAGTGAGGCTCCTGAATTAGACTACCAATTTTAAGGGCAAAGGAAAAACAATATTAATTCATATCTTCTTGTATAATCCAAAACTCAGGTAATAGAACATACAATATTTTAACACATAGATTTTTTATATTTATTATTTTATATTATTTTATTCTATTTTGATTTTATAATATTTGAATAATAGAACACAATATTTGCAATTTTACGTGCTAAATGAACAGAGTTACTGACAGGATATTGAAATAATGAAAAAAGAAAAAATCTCCCTTACTTCGAGTAAACTTTGGAAATCTTTTATTTAGTTTCTTCTTTAGTGGATTAAGCTCAGGCATTATTTCTGGAACAGCTATATAAAAGTCTGCATGAATTTCATCAGTCAAAACCTAAAAATTCAGAAATAAAGAGTCTCAGATAATATAAAATTTTCCTCCTTCTTTAAAAATAATTTAAGTAAAATTTGTCAATTTTCCTTATAATTCAGAAGAAAGACATTAAGCACCATTTTTTATTCTTTAAACACAAAGAACACATGAATATATTTACCCATTATAAAAACCATTTTTATGCAAAAAGAATTCTGAAGCTTTTTTAATATTAATTTTTAAGAAAACATTTTAAAAATTTAATTTTTCTATAAACTAGAATGCACTTGGTGCATACAATTCAAGATACTTTAATTCACATATCCACAAAAAAGGAGGAAACTAGCTGAAATTTTGCAATAGATCGCATGTAAAATTAATACCAAACAGTTGCCAAATTCACTAGCAACCCAACTCTATTCCTAAATTTAGGGCATTAAGAGAACTGAATCTATAATTATTCCCACAAAGAACCGAAACTAAAGTTCTCTTTGTTGCCAATAACTAAAAATAAAAAAGGAGGGGGGAGTCAAAGACAAGTTCACTTATAGTTCATTATTCAGACCCTAACTGCACACTACAAGAGGATGAAACTCAATTTAAAACAGACATTTAAAATTAATTCAGGCAAGCACCCAACGTGACTATTATATTACAACAATTCTCAATTTTAAAATTTTGCTGATTATAAAATGAAGCAACTCATTGGAACAATAGTGCTTGGGCAACAAATATTTTACCTATGATTCTTTTTTTGCATGAAATCTTACAACATGCCACTTGAAACTCTGGTTTGGAGTTACAGAGTGTTGTTGTTTTTGTTTTTAGGTGCTGTCAAGTATGACTCATAGTGGTACAATGTATAACAGATCTGATTCCTGTCCTATCCTGTGCTATTCTCACAATCTCTAACACACTTGAACCCATTGCTGCAGTTACTATGTCAATCCATATCATTAGGGGCTTCCTCTCTTTTGCTGACCCTCCACCTTTCCAAGCATGATACCCTTTTGGAAGTAAAAGCCTCTCCTGGCAACATGTCCAAAGTATGAGCCTCACCATCCTTGCCTCTAACGAATACTCCCAAAAGCAATCCAAAGAGAACAAGTTCCATTCCCAAATTTTCAAGCACTTAGGGTACTCAGTTTCATAATAATCATTTTAAAAGTTAACCATTTTTAAAATGAATGATACTTCAAATGAAACTAGATATTACCCTTTGGTTCTGGCACAGAATCTCTACTAACTCATGATTTCTTCCTGCTTTCCCACTAGTTCTGCTCCCAAAGGTCAATCATTCTAGAAACTGTCCTTCAACATTCAGAATTTCTACCAAATGTAGAGGGCCACTTGAAAGGTGAAATATAAAACTACAAGCACTGCTATAATCCCAAAGGATGTCCCAGCCAAAACTTCCCCAAATGAGGATCTGGATATTAAGTATAAGTTTTCAAGTCACTGTTGTTCCATTCCTGTAACTTTACAGAAATATACTTTACAGAAATCAAACCAAATCTTTGCCATCTTAAACTAGTCAGTTCTAACTCACAGCAACCCTAAATGACAGAGCAAAACTGCCTCATAGGATTTCTTAAACTGTAATGCTTATAAAAGCAGACCACCACATCTTTCTCCCATGAAGCAGCTGGTGAATTCAAATCACTGATCTTTTGGTTAACAGTCAAGCACATAAATATTGCACCACCAGATCTCTCTCTCTCTCTCTGTGTGTGTGTGTGTGTGTGTGTGTGTGTGATATATATATATATATAGAGAGAGAGAGAGAGAGACACTATTCATTCCATTATCTAAATGTATTATTTACATTTAGAAGGTGGACAATGTTAAGGAAAATCTTTCGTATTTAAGAAATAATTTCCCAAATTTCACCAGAATACCTCTTCCTCCCACTTTGCTGGGAGGGGGTGGGGAGCTCTGTTATTTTCTAAAATTAGACTGTATAATCACTCATCACTACAATGCTTTCTTATTCCACTCAAAACTGACTCAGAGATAAAAGCTAAAAGCAATCAAAAGTATCATAAAGTCAGATTTGAAGATATACTGAGGAAATCACATTTTTCATTCCAAGAAAGGAAAAGAAATATTTGACCTTTCAAATACAGAAATACCGGGTGCTCTGTATTCTAATTTAAATCTCATATCCAAAACTATACAATCAAGTTGCCCTTTCCAATCTACCCATAAAATCCTCATAAACATAAAACAAGATACAAGAAACAAAAATCTAAGTATGTAAAACGTAATTTATACCAGATAGTCTGGATAGTTTTTCTTAACCTTGATTCTGTGACTCAAAAGAGTAGAACATTTTCCTCAGTACAAAAAGCTCTACTACTATATTATCAAAAGATATGGGCATTAAGTGTTGCATGTAACAAATCAATAATATCAAATATTACAGACCATCTCTATAAATAATGAACATAAAACAACACTGCACCTTTTGAATCAGATCAGTTCCTCCGGCAAAAACAGCTCCATTTTCTTCTGCTATTTTAGTCTGTGATGCATTCTACCAAGACATAATCATTTTAATCAATCCTTAATACTTAAAAACACAGTCTGCTTTGAAATATTTCATATCAGAAATAATCAGTTCAGTGCATTTGGGGCGGGCGGGGCGGGGAGACTGTATACCAATGAAGAAGTTTGTCTTTTGCTTTTCG
>NW_006399792.1:17965594-17970850 GCF_000299155.1 Elephantulus edwardii
ATTTTCTCCTGGACACAAGAGCCTACTATTTGGTCCTAAAAGCCATCTGAGGTCCCAACTCTTCTCACTATTTCTTAGTTGTTGGAATTGATGGAAAACCTCATAAGCAGTTCCTTACTTCACCTCTGCCTTACATGTGGAATTCTGAGCTAGAAAACAACCCAGCGGTAGATGGAATTTGGTCCAGGACTTAAGAACAATAAATGACATAGTTGAGCCTCTCTATCTTGTGGTTCCTAGCCTTTATACTATAATAGACAAAGTGCTAGTCAATAAGTCTTTTATTTTAAGAACTACCTTCTCTCTGTAACTTGATTTGTGCCACTGTTAAAACCACTACTTGGAATATTATTGCTTTTCATTTTAGACTCATGTACTTTTTAACTTGTTAGTTAAATTTGTGTCTTCTAGACTGCAAGAGTCCCATGATGCATCTTCAAGGATATAAACGTGTATGGCTAAGCACAACTGATAACAGTGCATCTAAATTCCAAAATCATTTTCCACAACAGTCTACATGTTTCCTATTGCCAAATGGGCCCTTTAGAGAAGTGAGAGATTTTCACCCTGAAACCTACAGCATCCCTTTTCAACAGGGAAGTAGCTAAGAGAATATGCTGTCCCCTTTTCCTTATGAATCAGGGTGAAATCTCTCTCAGGGAGGAGTGATAGGGAATGGAAAAAGGACACACTGACAAAGGAAATTAATCAGAACTGGTTTTGATAAGCACTGTGACAATGGGACAATTAAAACAGACTTTCAAGGAACATTCAACCTGAATCCTTCTGATTATATGGAGATTTTTGAAAGTATTTCTTTGAGTTTATTATGTTTAATTTGTTTTATTTGTTTGTGTATAAAGGATGCTCATCTAGATGATAACATAATTATGATAAAAACAAAAGGGGGGAAATAGGGAAGCCAATACTAAATATTTGTAATAAATTGAATGCTATTTAAATAAAAAAATTAAATTAATAAAGTAAATTTTTTAAAAGAAATCATCAGTTCAAATCCAACAAAATTGTGAGATTCTTTTTTAACTGAAAAGCCATCAATTTTTCCAAATTAAATACATCAGCAATAATACAAATCAATTCAGTTTATAATGTAATAAAAATATTTCTTGACTGACATAAGGGAAAGTACATCAA
The DNA here is from genome assembly GCF_000299155.1 of Elephantulus edwardii. Taxonomy (NCBI): domain Eukaryota; kingdom Metazoa; phylum Chordata; class Mammalia; order Macroscelidea; family Macroscelididae; genus Elephantulus; species Elephantulus edwardii. The sequence continues at coordinate 17,966,750 of NW_006399792.1, forward strand.
AATGGCACAATACTAGCAACCTATCAAGTAGTTCCTGTGACGAGAACCAAAATAAAACCTTAAGTTCAGAGCTCATCTGAATTTAAAAACCATCTCAAGAATAAATTTAAAAAAAAAAAAAAAGAATAAATTTAATGCAATGAACTCTAATGACTGAAGACCAGGTGAGTTGTGAGATGACATCAAGAATACCTCCATTCCACCAAATGCTCCTCTGGAGGAGGAGGGGCAATCTCCTTCTGTGCCAATTGTACCCGACTCGACAGTACACACAAGGAAAAAAAAAATATCATCCATGAAGAAAACAAGGGGAAGGAATGCTGAAGTAAAAGAGCTAAATGGAGGATTTCAAAAGGCAGCTTGAGAAGACAAAGTATTGTAACAAAATGTGCAAAGAGTTCAAGCTGCACTGAAGGTATTGGCAAAAATATAAATCTTCAGGAATTGATGGGATATCAAAAAAGGTGTTTTAAAAAACAGCTGCAGCCCTTAATATATGCTCACTAGTCTATGACAAGAAATTTTAGAATATAGCTCAAGAGTCTGGAAGAGATTTGTATTTGTTCACAATTCAAAAACATATTGAAGAAATTACTGAACAACGATGTCAGGCTGGAGACTAAGGTATGCCTGATCCAGACCATAGTCTTCGCAATTGTGTGCTATGTGTAGGAGAGCTGGACAGTGACTAGGGTTGATAAAAAGAGAATTGATACCTTTGAGCTGTGGTGCTGAAGAAGAGTGTTAAATACACCATGGACTGCTAGGAGAACAAACAGGTTTCTCTTGGAGAGGGTGAAGCCACACTGCCCCTTGGAGTCAGGATTCTAAAGCTTTGTCATTCTTTGGGCATATTTCAAGGAGGGACCAGTCCTTGTAGAGGGACATCATGTTTGGAAGAGTGGAGGGAGAGTGCATGAGGGGAAGACCCTCGATGAGATGGATCGATTCAGTGGTTGGAGTAATGGGAGTAGGTGTGTCAGAGACAGTGAAGGTGGCACAGGATAGAGCAGGGTTTAGGGCTCTTGTAGCGTCTTAAGGGCACATAACACAGCACATGCAAGTAAAACTTTGCTAATCACTACTTAAAAATGGTTGGAAAAATATATTGACAAGAAAATTGCCTGAAGATCAAACTGGATTGAGAAGAGGCTCTACCATGAGGAACTTCAGATGTCAAAGCTGAAAGCAGAGAATACCAGAAAGATATTTATTGATTATGCAAAGGAGTTTGAACATAACATTGAGAAGAATGAGAATTCCAGGACACTTAATCAGGCTTATGTGAAACCTCTATATAGACAAGAAGAAACTATCTAAACAGAATAAAGGAACACTGCTCAGGTTAAAATCAAGAAAGGAGTGCATCAGGGTGTATCCTTTCTGCAAACTTATTCAGTCTGTATGCTCAGCAAATCAATAGACAAGTTGGACAATGTAAGGTAGAATGTCTCATCAAGATAGGAAGAAAACTCATCAAAAACCTGTAATGTCCAGATGACACAACTTTGCTTGAAGAAAGTAAAGAAGACTTATAACGTTTGCTGCAGCCTTAAAATTGAATTACAACTCAACATTAAGAAAACAAAAGTCCTCACCACTGGACCATTACCAACATCATGACAGAGAAAGAACTTGTCAACAATTTCACTTAACTTGGATTCACAATAAACATCCATGGCAACAGCAGTCAAGACAGCAAAGATGTGTTGCACTGGGAAAATCTGTTGTCAAAGATATTGTCAATATGTTAAATAACAACAGTATCAGATTAAAGACCAATGTGTGTCAGATCCAAGCCATGGTATTTTATATTGCTTCCTAAGCTTCTGAAAGTTAGACAATAATTAAGGATGACAAAAGTAGAAGAAATATCTTTGAAATAAAGTGTTGAATAAGAATACTGAGTATGTCAGGTGCTGCCAAAAGAACAAACTACTTTTATCTTAAAATACTCCAGAGTGCTTCTTAGAGGCAAGGATGTTAAAATTTCATTTCACATTCTTTGGACATATTTTCATGAGAGACTATTCCTTGAAAAAAGACATTTTGCTGGGAAAGGTGGAAGGTCTGAGAAAGAGACGACCCTTAACAAGATGGATTGACACAGTGGCTTTAACAATGAGCTTGAGCTTATCAGAAATGAAGATGATGGTATAGAATAAGACAAGATTCAGATCTGTTGTTCATAGGAATAATAGAGGGCACCTCACTGTTGATATGAGTGGTTTAATTGAAATCTTTAGCAATATCAAAACATCACCTTCTGAAAGAAAGAGATTAAGGAATATTTAGTTTATCTGAATACATTTTTATCAAACCAATAGAGAAGAGGAACCAAGAAATGATAAAATCAAAATTTAGTCAAGTGTCTGAAAGTGTCAAAAGGAAAACAAATACCAGTTATCTTTCTATATTTTGCTTGTAAACCATGTGATTTTACTGTAAAAATCTAGCATGTACATCAATCAAGTTTGTTGGGTTCTAACAGCCATATTCTCCACTCTTCTTAGAACAAAGGAAGATAAAGATTTCTCATTTCTTTGAAAATGAGCCAGAAACTCTCAATATGCCAACCCTTAATCTTCAGATGAGGAAGCACTAAATCATTTTGCAAAACAAGTTTAAAATACTTTATATAAACAAATGATAAGCATTTCCCAAATTAGTGTATAACTACACTTCCTCTATATTTGAACTTCTAGGTATTTCTGTGGCTTCAGTATTTTCACAACACTAAGTAGTCTTGCTGCTTTAAAACTATTTCTGTTGTTGTTTGAGGAAGACAATAAGTAGAAAGCAGGAGCTTGCAAAATAATATTTCTCTTTAGTTTCTGTGAGAAACAAGGTGGTGAAATAATGACAAAACTCACTCAGCTTAGTCATACCATCAAATCAGAATCGACTCTTAGCACACCTTCCATTGAGTTTCAAAGGATGGAAATGGCATGGCAGGAGATTCCAACCACCAGATAGGTGTAAGCTTTGGATTGGCAGTTCAACTCTACAGACTAAGCCAATGACAAAACGAGTTCAGTGACATATTCTCTAATTCTACTTACTCCATTATTCTAGTGAATAAGAATGATAGAAGAAGAATAGATGCCTTTGAACTGTGGTGTTGGGGGAAGAGTACTAAATATCCCTTGGATTGTCAAAAGGACAAAGAAAGATCACTTCAAGAAAGTCCAGGGTGCTCTCTGGAGGCAAAGATGATTAAATTCCGCCTCACATACTTAGGCACATTTCTAGGAGAGGCTATTCACTGGAGCGGGATATGATATTTGGGAAGGTAAAGGGACAGCAAAAGGGAGGAAAGTACTCTCAACCAGGTGGACTGACACAATCACTGCAGCAATGAGCTCAAGTGTGAAAGCGATTGTGAAGATGACACAGGATAGGATAGGTTAGAGATCTGTAGGCCCTAGGGTCACTCTGAGCCTAACTCAACTTGATACCATCCAACAACAACAAAAAAGTATTGATTTATATGATAGGTTTAAAATAAAATAAAGGTCAGAATATAAATAATTGACTTACCCCTGTGAAAACAGCAACTTTACTGACTTCTGAACTGAATGGGTATGGAAGGCTAAGAACACTGGCAAATGGCTCCACTCTTTTCTAAATACATAAAGGAAAATATAATTATCAAAAGCTCATGTTTTCTTTAACTCACCTATCTGTAAAACCAGAACCAACACTGATTCATGCAGAGAGAAACTGAGCTGGTACTATTTTGTTGTGCATATTTTAACACATTTTTTTTAAAACCCCAGAACTGACATATTTTATTTTTAGCATTTTAATGCTACCATATGCCCTCTCATTATTTCAAAATTATACACTGATTACAATTTAAAGCACAAAATAATATATTTTATAAAATTTTATAATAAAAACATAAATATTTCTTCTCTCGACTACTGATTCTTCTTCACTATTTCCAACTTTTGCATTCCAGTCACCCATTATTATCAATGCATCTTGATTGCATGTTCAATCTATCTCCGACTGTAAAAGTTGGTAGAAATCATCTATTTCTTCTTCTTTGGCTCTGGTTGTTGGTGCATATATCTGAATGATAGTGGTATTCACTGG
>NW_006399792.1:17974365-17976979 GCF_000299155.1 Elephantulus edwardii
GTGTTGACCGTGGAGCCAAGCAAACTGAAGATGTGAACAATCTCAATCTCTTCGCCATCCATCCTGATGGTCCAGTGGTGAGAATCTTCATGTTCTTCTTGACATTAAGCCTCAGTCCATACTGAAGGCTGCAGTCCTTGACTATTTACTACCTTTAACTAAACTGAAAAACATCTATAACTTTCTGACACCATCAAATAGGACACAAAACAGCTGGGCACACAGGCCAATAAACAATGTGCCGTTAATGTGCTCAGCAGCAGGTCATTCCTAATCACCATCCTTGAATCCAAATAATCAGGTGGTATACACCTCAAGTCCAAGACAGAAAAGCCTTTCAGGCTTGGATTCTGTGAGAGTGTCTTCTGAAATACCCTGGACAACTACAACTTGCAAATATTTTTGAGAAGTCACTATGAAAGTTAAAATAAACAACAGTGTGCACTTGAGGCATCCTAACACAGGTAGAGATTTTACAGGGCTTTAGAACTAATCTGCTCGATCCTTTGACTGAAGATTTGTCTAGGCCTGAGGCTCACATCTGTTACATAGACTTCAAGTAAAAACATGTTCTAGATTCAAGGTTTTGGTGAGGTCTTAAAGTCTGCAGTAAAAGAAAAGTGAATCTTCCCCTAATTAAAACTAATTCAAAGATTAGGTTTTTAAGAAAAGCTTTATTCTGAGTAGATATACCTTCACTAAGGATTTCTTTGTAGACAAGGAGGCACAGAATCTTAAAACACATTTTATATTAGAAATGCAACTCTTTATTGACTGACATTCCTTTGCTATTAACATGTTTCAACTGGCTTCAATTTATCGATGGAAAGCAATCACAATAATAGCATCCCCCAGGGAATAGTAGCTTGTTTTATGAAGAAGGAAAAATACCTTAAGAAGGCAACAATATCTAATAATGCTATTAGTTTGTAAGAGGATTCCACTTATTAAATGAAGCTTGTCATCCTCCAAGATTTCCTTATGAATTACATTAAATGGTGACTTACAACATGATCCTCATGCATACCACAAATTTTGAAAATACAAGAACAGGGAATTATGTCCCAAAATAAAAGCCACAATATAGCTGGCAGAAATTTTTTAGTAGACAAGAACTATGAAATGAGACAGACTTTGGTGCAAATGCTAACTCTTTTCCACTACTGTGTGACCCTGAAGAGATTAAATTACTTCTTATGTTCTGTTTCACCTTCCTCTAAGGTTGTCATAACATTAAGTAAGAAAATTTATGTATCATTATGATAAGCACACAAGAAATTATTGTTGACAACTGTATTTGTTAAATACCCAGAAAGCTGTCAACAAAAGTTATTGTTATTCAGCATTAAGGCCTTTTTTATACATTAAAGCATTATGTTAATTAATCTACTATACAACCATAAGAACTAAGCATCTTATCTCCTTTTACAGCTGAGAAACGAGACTTGGTAGAACAATATTAGTTAAGCTACTGATTGGCTACTAACCCAAAGGCTGGCAGCTCAAATCTACTAGTTACTCTTGAGGGAGGAAAGATCTGGCAAACTGCTATCAAAACTGTTACTGTTATTGTGTACCAATGAACTGATTTTGACTCAGCCACTCTACAGGACAGATCAGAGCTGCCCATAGGCAGATTCTTAAGAGCAAGTCTTTTCTCCTGCAAAAGGACTGATAGTTTTAAACTATAAGCTTTCTGCTAGCACATAGCTACACTGCACTATTAGGCATCTTTCCATAAAACTTGAGCCTTTCTTTCTAGGAAACCTCTGGGGGCAGTTCTACCCTGTAACATAGTGTTGCTAAATTTGAACTAGGTAGATGACAACCAAAACAATAAGAATTAAAAAAAGGAACTTTATAGCCCAAGGTCACAGAGCAAATAAGTAGCAGAGAGGGTTCAAGACTGAATAATATAACTACAATGTCCTAGCAAACCTCCTTCTTCTAGGGGCTCTATTATTGTTGTTGTTACTCGGGTTGTTAGATGGCAGTAAAAAATGTATACCAGTGAGGGGGGAATCCCATCCTTATAATAAAATTAAAATACTACTTCTGAAAAGCAATCAATTTCTTAAATTCAGAAGCTTATAAAATAAAGGACTGCAACAGATCTAAAAGCTGGTGTTTTTTTCTATTGAAAAAAATTCTTCCATCGAATTCACATATAAACCAGATAAAGGAGTAAGGCTCTGGTTGAAAAGGAATGAGAAGCTTGGCATCCCACCTATTCAAATAGAGTCTCAATCTAGGGCTCGAAAACACACATCTAAAAAGTCACTGATCTATCCAAAAAACCACATTTAGAAAAGGGAAATAACATTCAGGCAGCTTTAAAAACTTTTCAAAGGTATAGTAATACTCCAATTAATTTCAATAATACTTGCATTGAAATTTAAATGAGTGAATGTTTAGGAGAAGGGAGATATGTTTTGGTAAAATTTCTAGAACAAATAGGCAGAATATTAAATGATCCAGGAAGTATTAAAAGAAGATGGAAGGAATATACTGAGTCATTGTATCAAAAGGAATTGGCAGACACAGAAGAATTTAATGAAATAACATATGGGTGAGAGCCTATGGTGATGAAGGAAGAAGCTGAAGCTGCTTTGAA
>NW_006399792.1:17978359-17983665 GCF_000299155.1 Elephantulus edwardii
GATGGGTGTGTCAGAGGCAGTGCGATTGGCACAGGATAGAGCAGGGTTTAGGGCTGTTGTACATAGGGTCGCTATGAGTCGCAAACGACTTGATGGCACATAACAACAACAACAACAATATATTTCATATTTAAAGAACTGGGAAAAAACCAAACAAGCCTATGTTTTTTAATAACATTAATTACAGAAAGAGCCTGAGATATTCTAATAATGACCAAAGGAAAGGAAAATTTTTAAAAATTAAGAATCATAAATTCTACAACCATTGCTCACATATAAATGTACCTGAGTTTACATACCTTCTTCTGTAGAGACATATCAAGTGTCAAATCAAGATAAACACCTTGCTTTGGATAAGTGAAGTCCAGTACTTGAAATTTCTTAAGTAGCTGAACAGCTTTGTCCACTTCATATATTTGTCTTGGGTATAAGCGTTTTAAATAGACATCATCTTCAGGTTCACCTTCCATGTAGCGATAAGACTTTATTTTTTCTATCTCATCTTTTAGTTCTTCTACAGTTTTCTCTTTAGGGCCTTTTTGTTGTTTTCTGGCAGGCCTTTAAAATAAAAGCAAAAATCCTCAACAACAAAAAGACAAGCAAATATCCAGTCAGAAAATGGATGAAGGAAGATATCGAAGATATCGCAACGGCCAATAAATATATGAAGAGGTCCTAAACATTATTACTCACTAGGATAATGGAAATAGAAACTATAAGGAAACATACCACTTAATACCACTAGAACAGCTAATATCAAGAAAGCCAAAAATAAGTGTTGGTGAGAACATGGAGAAATTGGAATCCTCTGTTACTACTGGTGGGATTTGGAAAACGCAGCCGCTACTGAAATCTGGTGGTTCTTTAAGAGTTAAATAGATTTACCACACTTATTTTCCTCAAGTTGGTTCTGATTCATAGTGAGCTCAGTGTTTTCCCAGGCTTTATGTAAATCTTAGTAGGAAGAGTCTGCCTATCTTTCTCCCATGGAGCCACTGGTGTATTCAAACCACACTGAGGCATCAAACCGTTTATTTATCAGCACAACTGGACTACGCCACCAGAGTTCCCAAGACTTACCTTATGCTCTAGCAATTTCACTCCTAGTAATATACTAAAAATATTTGAAAGCAGGGACTTAAATAATTATTTATCAAAGTGGCATTGCCAAATTATTCATGATAGCTAATAACTATAATAGGTATGGCTCAAAGTGAGCTCTTTGTGGAAAGGAGTTGTGCTGCCAGCCCAGAGGAAGATAGCTGGAATCCACCAACTGCTCTATGGAAGAAAGATGGGAACTCTCCTCTCATGTTATTTACAGCCTCTGAAAATCCATTGGACGGTCACCTGTGCATTGATTCCAACTCAAGAGTAACAATAACAATAGGTATAGATGGAAACAACCCTTTTATCAAGAAGTGAATCAATAAACAAAACTTAGTACTTCCATTGTGATGTGCCAATCGTGGTAATGGGCACCCATGGTAGACAGTGTTGGCTGGAGCTTCCCGACTAAATCAAGCCTGGAAGCAGGAGCAGCATCCACTTCTGAAATGGCTTGCCTCTGGAAACTATGTACGAACAGTGCTCAGGCTGTTCGTTCATAGGGTCGCTATGAGTTGTCTACAACTCCACGGCATTAAACAACAACAACAACAGTACTTCCATTGAGCTCTGGTGGTCTAGTGGGAAAGAGTTGCGCTGGCATCAAAGGAATCAGCTGCTCCACAGGAGAAAGATCAGCAATCTCCTCCCCTGCAATTAAGTGCCTCTGAAAACCTGCTGGAGGGTCAGCTATGATTCAGTTCTGGTTCTATAGTACATAACAAACCAAACCCTGACTAGTATTATCAAGCTGTTTTTTACTCTTCGAGACACTGTAGAACAAAGCCGAGTTGCCCTAGAAGTTTTCCAAGGTTGTAAATTTTTATTAGATTGTCTCATTTTTGTCCAGGGAAGTTCAAACATGTACATTTTGGTTAGCAACTGAATAAGTACAAGGCAACTACAGCTCCTCTTACATACAATATTGTTGTTGTTGATGCTGCTGTTGTTATATGTTGTCAAGTCAACCTTGACTCTAGGCGACCCTATGAACAATATATTTGACCCTTGGTCTGTCCTGTGACCTCCTCACCCCATCTACAACACATTTGAGCTCACTGCTGCCCCTGCCATGTCAATCCATCTTGTTTTGGGTCTTCCTCTCTTTTGTTGACTACATTTCCAAATGGACCAACAATGCATACAAGTCTTAATTAGGCCATTCTGATAAATGGCACTACATAGATGACCCTTGAATGCATCAGGTCAAGTAAAAGAAATCAGACACAAAGGGACAAATATGATCTCACTTATACAGAGTATCTAAGCTTAGTAAATAGACAATAGTAAAGAGACTGAGAAGCAGCAGTGACGAGAGTTACTGCTTCATGGGTTCTTAATTTCTATTTGGAGTGATGAAAGTTTTGAAAAAAGAAAGTGGGGATGGTTACACATAATTATAAATGTTAATATCAAATTTTTAACATCAACAAACTTTAAAGCAACATTTGTGCAATTTTCAGATGATACAAAATTGAGTGAGACATATACCCTAAACTCCCTAAACTTGGAGGCACACAAAGAGAGATTTCAATGTAATGTTTTAATTACAATGCAAGCGTCATCACAGATTTAAGAAGGTAGGCACTTAAGCTAGACAATAAGATGGTTATTATTGTTGTGTACCCAACCCATTGCTGACCCTCCAGTAGGTTTTCAGAGGCAATAACTCCACAAGAAGAGAATGCCCATCCTTCCCCGTGGAGCAGCTGATGGATTTTAACTGCATGCCTAGACAATGAGATTAGAAAGGTGTTTGCTTTGTTCTGTCTTCTGTTGTGGTTTTTTTTTTTTTAAAGATTAATTAGGGAGCTCGGGTGGCCTAGTGGTAAGAAACTGCACTACAATCCCAAAGGCATGCAGTTCGATTCCACCAACTACTCCCCAGGAAAAAGATGGGCAGTCTCCTCTCATGAGATTAACTGCCTGTGAAAACCTGCCAGAAGGTCAGCAATGGTTAAGTTTCAACTTAATGGTAAACAACAACAACAAGGATGAATTAGATTAAGCGTATACTCAAGAAGGGAGCACTGGTGGCCTAGCAGTAAGAAACCACACTGCAATCCCAAAGGCATGTGGTTCAATTCCAACAGCTGTTCAACAGGAGAAGAATGAGCAATCTCCTTTTGTGTGATTTATTGCCTCTGAAAACCTGCTGGAGGTTCAGCTATGGGTCAGTTCTGACTTGATGGCACACAACAACAACAACAACATATACCCAAGAGAAATGAAACAATATGTCAACACAAACACTTGTACCTGAATATTCACAGCAGCATTATTCATAATAGCCAAAACCACCCAAATTCAATCACTTAACAAGCAGTCACTAAAAATGTGGTATTTTCATTTCATGAAATATATGGCCATAAAAAGAAATGAGGTACAGATATCTCATGCATGGGTAAACTGAAAAGTATATACTAAGAAGTCAATCTCAAAAAGATCACACACTCCATTTATATGAAATACCTGGAACAGTCAAATGGTAGAGCAAAACCAGACTATTGGACTCCTAGGGCTGAGGTCACTACTGTGTCAGTTTGCTGGATGATGGTGGTTTGAATGTTACTGTGATGCTGGAAGCTGTGCCACCAGTATTTCAAATACAAGCAGGGTCACCCACGGTGGACAGCTTACACTGGCGCTTCCAAAATAAAAGAACAGGAAGAAAGATGGGTACTCCGCTTCTGAAATAACCACTTACAAACTTATGAATAGCAGCAGAACACTGTTCAACACAAGGCTAGAAGGCGAACTCCTCCAGTCTTTAGACATGTAAAATACAGTGAGGGAAGTGCTGCCTCCTCTAAGTAGAATGTTAATGCGGTAGATGCAATAAACTTTTGAGGATCTTCATTTACTTATGGACTTTCATCTGCTGATGTGGTACAACTCAAAATGAGGAGAAACAGCTGTAAACATCCATTAGTAATTGGAACATGGAATGTATAAAGTATGAATTATGGAAAACTGGAAACTATTGAAAATTAAATGGAACATCTAAAATAGCAATCTTAGGTATCAGTGAGCAGAAATGGAGTGGTATTGGCCACTTGAAACAGAAAATCCTATAGGTGAGAGGCGAGTATACTAGAAATGGTGTCACATTCACTCTCAAAAAGAATATTTCAAGATTGTTAGTAATAAGACCCATATGTATATAAAGAAGACTTACACACTAACTACTAAAGCCAAAGATGAAGAAACTGAAGATTTCTACCAACTTTTACACTCTGAAACTAATCAAATATGCAGTTAAGATGCACCTACAGTAACTAATCATTGGAATGCAAAAGTTGGAAACAAAGTAAAATTAGTGATTGGAAATCTGGCCTTGGGGACAGAATAATGTTGGAGATAGCATGACAATAGAACTTTTTTTTCTTAATAAAAATAAACTTAAAAATTGTAAATAAAGCAAGGACCACTTAGGAACATTCATCTCTGGCCTTTAACAACTTCTCAAAGGGGAACTTTACCTTTCAATAGTATTAATAACACAAAACCAATTCTCATGAGGTCAAACATAACAATAGAATTTTTTTAAAGCAAAAGAATGTTTATTGCAAATCAAAGTCAAAGTCAGTTATTGCCAGAGTCAGAGTGCCTCCTAGCTGATCCTCAGCAGGTTTTCAGAGGCTGTAAATCACACAAGAGGAGACTGCGCATCTTTCTCCCATGGAGCAGCTGGCAGAGTCATGACAAATGTCTTTGGGTTGGCATCATTGTAAATACCTTATTTTTAAAAAATGTAAAAGGGAGATGCAAGATGGTGGCGGAGGCAGACACAGCGTGGTGAGCTGCGGGAGCAGTGACCCACTTGAAGCAGGGCCATTATGGCCTTCCACAGACTTCAGCTTATGGGTAATTGAACACTTAAAACAGTTGATGACTGGCCCTCAGTGAAGATCAAGGCTCAACAACAGGAATTCAAGGATTCCCAAGGAGAAATGGGTGAGTCTCGTGTCTCCCAACCCCCACCCCCAGCAGAACCCACGACGCACCGCACAGCTGCTGCTGCTCCATGAGGCTTCCACAGCCAGAACGAATGGATTCCCTCAGCCAGGATGGGTGCTGGGCACCGGCCCTCCTCAAGACTGGTACAGCGAAGCCACCACACTGCCGCAAGGTAGACTTGTTCTGGAGAGAATTCTTAGAGACAGGATGGCGGCTGTGGATGCAAATCCCCAACAGCC
>NW_006399792.1:17988491-17997447 GCF_000299155.1 Elephantulus edwardii
CAATATTTATGCGTTCCATTTCTTCCTTAACAATATCTAATTTTCCTACATTCATGGTTCTCACATTCCATGTCCCAATCAACAGTGTCTGCTTACAACTGTTCCTCTTCCTTTGTATTTCCATACTTGAAACTGGGACATGGAATGTGAGAACCCTGACAACTAAGGTGTGATTAACCCAAGCCATGATATTCTCAATTGTTACACATACATGTATAGGAAAAGAGAGATGATGAATAAAGCAGACTGAAGAAGTGAGGATTTTAAATTATGACCTTGGTGAAGAATACTGAATGTATCGTGGATTTTTCAAAAGAATATACAAATCTGTTTTTGAACAAATACAACCAGAATAGTCCTCACAGGTGAAGATAGTGAGACTTTGTCCTACATTCTTTGCACATACCATCAAAAAGAGGCAAATCACTAAATCATGATAGGTCAGTGAAAAAAGAGCTCAAACCCAAGCTCAAGTAAGTATGAGAATGACACAGGAGTCAGTAGTTTTTTACTCTATTTTACAGAGGATTTCTTCAAGTCACAAACAGCAGATTTGACTGTATAGATCACGACAAATTGTGGCTGACATTGAGAAGAATGGGAATCCCAGAGCACTTGATTGTGCTCATGAGGAACATATACCTGGACCAGGAAGCTTATGTGCGAAAAACTGTATGTTGAGCAAATTATCCAAGAAGCTGGACTCTATGAAGAGGAGTGTGGCATCAGAATTGGAGGGAGACTCATCAACAACCTGCATTATGCAGATGACAGAACCTTGCTGGCTGAAAGTGAGGAGGACTTGAAGCACTTGTTGCCGAAGATCGAGGAATGCAGCCTTTGGTATGGATTGAATCTTAATGTCTGAAAAACAAAGATTCTTATCACAGGACCAATAAGCACCGTCATAAAGAACAGAAAGGAGACTGAAACTGTCAACAGCTTCATCTTGTTTGAATCCACAGTTAACACCCTTGGTACCAACAGTTGGGAAATAAGGAAACACATTTTACTGAGAAAATCTGCACTTAAGGACCTTTCCAAATTATTGAGGAGTAGTTCTGTCACGTGAAGACTTAAGGTGAGTTTGATTCAGGCCATAGCCTTTTTGATTATTTGCTCTGCATCTGACAGCTGGACAATGAATAAGGATGACAGGAAAAGAATTGAGGCCTTTGAACTCTGGTGTTGGAGAACACTGATCATCCCAAGGACGGACAAGAGAAAAAACAGGTATGTCTTAAAAGAAGGTGCAGACAGTGCTCTTTGGAGGCAAGAATGATGAGGCACCTAACAACAACAAAAACAGTAAAACAAGGCTGCAAGAGGAGAGGATGAGGAGTAAATACTAACTTCAGTTTTTTGGAAGATGAAAATGTTTTAAAATTGATTGTGGTGGTGTGCAATTCTGTGAGTACACACACACATACACACAAACCCCATTAAGTTGTACACTTTAAATGGATGAACTATATTGTAGTAAAGATGTTCTTTTAAAAAGTTTTATTGTTGTTGTTAGGTATCGTTGAGTTGAACACGACTCACAGCGACCCAAACCCTGTTCTGTCCTGTGCCATACTCACACTTCCTGACACACAAGAGTCCACTGCAGCAGTCATTGTTTTAAGCCACCTGGCTGAGGGTCTTCCTCTCCCTCGCCAATCCTACACCCTTCACAATATCATATTCCTCTCCAAGGAACAGCACCTCCTAGCAACATGTACAAAGTATGTGAGATGAAGCCTCATCATTCTTGCCTCCAAAGAGCACTCCAGGTGCACCATCCCCAAGACATATGTGTTCATTCTTCTGGCCATCCATGGGATGTTCAGTGCTCTTCTTCCACAGCTCAAAGGCCTCAATTCTTTTCATCCTTTCTTTCTCATCCTTATTCACTGTCTAGGTCTCAGATGCATGGCTAGTGATCAGAAAGACTATGGCCTGAATCAGACACACCTTAGTCCTCAAATTGACATCACCGCTCCTCAATAATTTGGAAAGGTCCCTAACTGCAGATTTTCCCAGTGCAATATGTCTCCTTATTTCCTGACCAAGGGTGTTAATTGTAGAGCCAAGCAAGATGAAGCTGTTGACAGTTTCAAACTCCTCTCCATCCATCATGACACTGCCTATCGGTCCAGTGGTCAGAATCTTTGTCTTATTGATATTAAGATGCAATATATACTGAAAGCTGCATTCCTCGATCTTCTGCAACAAGTGCTTCAACAAATTTTCCTCACTTTCAACAAGTAAGGTTGTGTTATCTACATAATGCAAGTTATTGATGAGTTTCCCTCCAAACCTGATGCCACATTCCTCTTCACAGAGTCTAGATTCTTGCATAATTTGCTCAGCATATATCCTGGACAGATAGGGAGAAAGAATCCAACCCTGACGTATTCCCTTCCCTATCCAAACCACACAGTGATTCCCTGCTCCGTTTATACAACAGCCTCCTGATCCAGCAATAGGTTCCTCATGAGCACAATCAAGTGCTCTGGGATTCCCATTCTTCGCAATATCAGCCACAGCCTGTCATGATCCACACAAATTCCTTTGCATAGTCAATAAAGCACAAGTAGATGTTAGTCAAGCATAAAATAATAAGGCATTAAATAAAATGGTATATGAAGGGAGTGATTTTAAGTTTCGAATGACCAGGGCAAGAATTGTCAAACTTTTTCTATGCAGGACCAGAGACAAACATTTCAAACTTTGTGAGCTAAACGACAGCTGGAGCAATTACTCAACTCTAAAAGCAATCATAGTACATGGGGGTAGGTGTGTCAGAATCAGTGAGTCACCTAGTCACACTAGGTATATAACAACAAAAACAAAAACGATATGAATAAGTACAGTAATGTTCCTATAAAGCCTTATTTATAAATACTGATATTTTAATTTTATAATTTTCATGTGCAACAACATATTTTTATTTTTTTAATGATTTAAAATGCTAAAACATCCTTGGCATATATTATACAAAAATAAACCATAGTTTGCTAGGGACTAAGAGCAAAACAGAAAGGAAGCAGGAAACAAAGGAAGATTAAACTAGAGAATCTACAGCTTAGCCTTCTCTTGGGGCCATGAGAGGCTATGGAACAGAAAGGATACATGTGTTTCAGATTAGCATTCTGGCTGCAATATAAAGGACTGACAAGATACTACAAGGGAGTTCTGATGTCCCACACAGTGTTCTGCTGCTAACCCAAGGGCCAAGCTCTCTGGCAGTTGAAAGCCACCAACTGCACCAAGGGAGAAAGACAAGCAATCTCCTCCCGTGCAATTTACAATCTTGGAAAACTTTCGGAGGGTCAGCTGTGAGTTGGAGCCAACTGGATAGCTATGAGTCTGAAGAGACGTCTACTTCCATTTCTTCCTAAGGAGGTATGTGTATCAATTGCAATTGTTTCTTTTGTTGAGTACTATCGAGTCAGAATCAACCCATAGCTGACTTTCCAGTGAGTTTTCAGAAGCATTAAATCTCATGGGAGGAAACTGGTCATCCTTCTGGTGGAGCAGCTGGTGGATTAGAATTGCATGCTTTGGGGTTGGCAGCGCAGCTTCTTACCACTAGGCCCCCAGAGTTCATCTCAATCACAATAGTAAAGAGTGAACAGGTGAAGAAGTAGCAGATAAGAGAAATATTTAACAGCAACAAGTTGCCATGGAGTCAATTCTTGATTCACGGTGACTCAAGTTTATCTGAATCAAAGTAAATACTGAATATAGGGAAAAAGAAAAGAGAAGACTCTGGAACACATTTTTAGGTTTTTTGATATGGTAAATGAAGTACAGAGTATTAGTAGCATTAAGTTAGACCAAAAATTTTAAAAAGAAAAAAACTCGTTTTTGGTGAGGGAGGCAGTCAGAGAGATGAGATCAGTTTGAGGCAGATTGAACATGCATTTAGATTACATCACTGACCTCAATTCTTACTTCCTTTTCATTCAGGCCCTTTTGCTGCATTACCCTGAAGCTCCTTCCACTAAAGAGATGAAGCCCATTTCCTGTCCTCAATTTGATCATATGACAGAATAAAATAGACGTGGCAGGATTCCAATTTTGTGCCTAGGCTATGAAAAGTTTCATGCTTCTACTTAGATGTTTATGATTCTGTCATTTTCATAAGAGCACGCCTAGACTAGCCTAAAGGTAGGAGGATGAGAAATACGTGGAACAGAGCCTGGGAGCTCCAGGTTAGATCAGACAATTCTCAGGTAACCTGGCACTGATGCATACAAAAAGTTATCAGAGAAACCTAACCTAACCAAACTCAGGCATGTTTAATGATAAATGTTGTGGTGTGCCATCAAGTCAGAACTAACGCATAGCTGACCCTCCAGAGGCAGTTAATCACATAGGAGGAGACTGCCCATCCTTCTCCTGCAGAGCAGATGGTGGAGTCAAACCTCGTGCCTTCAGGATTACAGTGCAGCTTCTCACCATTAGGCCACCAAAGCTCCCTAATGGCAGTGTAAGATAATTTTGTAGTTATTAGCAAAAGCTCATAAGGTACTTACAAAACAGCTGAGAAAATGCATCCAGTACTTAAGAGTTTGAGGCTCAGAAGAAAAGACAGAAACAATGGCAGAGAACCTGACAGTGTTTCTCTTGTACAAAGGGTTACTGTGAGTCAGAACTAACTCAAAGGCACCTAGTAAGCAATTAATGAGAGTTGCTGCATTCTCTCAGCATTAAATCAAACCATATCTAGGATCGTATAGCCATAAATTTTTTTTAATTAGTAAAACAGTATTCAGGAAAGATGTTTTGGTTCTGTGTTAGGCAAATAAAGGCCCTCTGTCCCAAATACATTCATATCTTATTCTCCAGAATCTATGATCTTGTTTCCTTATGTGGCAAAAAAAGATTGTGCAGATGTGGTTAAGGTTAAAGGTCTGAGGGGAGATTATAATGGATTATCTAGAAAGATTCAAACTAATCACACAAGTCACTAAAAGCAGAGAGCTGCAGCTTTATCTGACAGATTAGATGATGGAAGAGGCAGAACAATTGTGAAAGGGACTCAACTTGCCATTCCTGGTTCTGAAAAAAAAAAAAATAAATAAAATAAGAGTTTGTGAATCAAGGATTATGGGTGATCTCCTCAAGCTGGGAATAGGAAGGAAACAGATTCTCCCCTTATTGTTGTTGTTATGTGTGGACAAGTTGACTCTGACTCATAGAGACTCTATATAGTTGAGAATGAAACCTTGCTCGACATGTTCCAAGCCTTACAGTCTCTATCCAGTGTAGTCACTGTTCACCTCAATAAGAGTCTTCCTCTCCTTTCTGACCCTTCACTTTTTCAAGAATGGTATCTTTTTCCTAGATCTGGCATCTCTTGATAATATGTCCAATGTATGTAAGACAAAGTCTCATCATCCTGTTTCCAAGAGGCACTCTGGTAGCACTTCTCCCCCCAGAGCCTCCAAAAAGGAACAAAGCTCAGTAAACACCTTGATTCGAGACCAGTGAAACCCACGTCAGATTTCTCACCTACTGAACTGTTAGGAGTAAGATTTGAGTTGTTTTGAGCTACAAAATTTGGGGATATTTGTTATGGCAGTAACGGAAAACTAAAATAGGATTCTATAAAATTTCTGTGAAAGAAATAAATGAGTTTTTAAAAGGTTTGGAGTTTTTGTTTGGTTTTTTTTTAAAAAAAAAAGGACCTCTGAAATCAATCCAGCATATAATTCCATTCTCACTTTTAGGACTCAATAAAGCTTATTATTACCACTATTAATAGTAACCTCCCAGCTAATAAGCAATCCCACAAAATAGCAGATAATGACAATGCTCATTTTTAATGGGATGCAGGTGTCCTGGATGGGCCACAGCAAGTGTGAGCAGGTGTCCGAGTAGACAGATGCCATACATCTCAGTAGATACCTTGAAGTACTCCATAAAATCTGAAATCATCAACACTTGAGAAATCATGCTATAAATCTGAATTTAGTAAAAGGCAGAGAGATCAATATAAGATGGAGCCTAGAAAGTTATTTTATCTAAAACAAACAAAATGAACAAATGTTCTAGCTAATTTTACCATTAAATATTTAAACACTGCGGAACCTATCCACTCAATCTGCAATTTTTACACAATTCCCAGGGATTGAAATAGGACTTTTTAACTAACATTTTTAAAACACAATAAAAGTCTGATGGATAAAGAGACTGAATTTATAATAATGTACTTATTCATACATGTTTCAGAAAACAAGAAATTGGACCTTGTTTTAGAAAATACTTGAATTAGATCAATGAAAACACTTTTTAAGTTTCTAATATATCAAATATCAGATTGCTAAAGGAAAAATCAGTGGTTCAAATCACTGGCAATTTCACAAGAGAAAAACAGGCAGTCTGCTGGGTAAAGATCTGAAGGATTAGGAACCCAATGAAATAGACTTAACAGAACTGGGAATGTTTTAGCCAAATAAATGAATGAACATCAGAAAAATGCTTTCCTTAAAAACAGGAGGGAGGAACTACAGAGGAACACATTCTCTTGATCTCTTGATAATTAGCTCAAAATAATCACATGAACCTTTGCAGTGGGTTGAACTGTAACGCCCAAAGGTAAGTTCAAGTCTGACCCTGTTTGGGAAAAAGGGTCTTTGAACATGTAAAAAAGTTAAGAAGCAGACACACTGGATGACTGTGGAGAGTCCTAATCCAAAACACACTCCAGAACACTTAATTGTGTTCATATGGAATCTGCATAGACCAAGAAGCAGTTGTTCACACAAAACAAAGGAATACAGTGGTATAAAATTAGAAAAGGAGTGCACTAGAATTATAACCTTCTACTGTTGTTTTTATGCACCTATGACTCATAATGACCCTATGCACAATTGCTCTGAACCCTGCCCTACCCTGAACCAGACTCACTGTCACTGTGTCAATTCATCTCATCCAGGGTCTTCCTCTCCTGTGTTAGCCCTCCACCCTTCCAAGTTGATGTCCTTCTCTAAGAGCTGATTCCTCCTGGCAACATGCCCAAACTATGTGAGACAGAGCTTCAGAATCCTTGCCTCCAGATTCTTTAATCTGTATGTTGAACAAATAATAAAAAAAGTTTGGCTTTATGAAGACAAACTAGCCTAAGACTTGAAGGGTGACTAACAAACTGTGATGGTTGAGATGGCACAATCTTGTTTACTAATAATGAGGAGGAGATGAAGCACATACTGATCAAAATCAACTTTTATGGATTGAACCACAACAATGAAAAACAAAAAAATCTCTCACAAATGGTCTAATAAAAAAACAACACAGGAAAAATTTGAAGTTGTCAAGAATTTCACTTTACTTGGATCCATGATTAACATGTAAATCTCATATAAACTCGAACTCATTGTCATCAAGTTGGAACTGACTCATAGTTGACCCTCCAGCAGGTTTCTGCGAGTATAAATCACACAAAAGAAGACTGTCCATCTTTCCTTTACAGAGGAGTTGGGGGATTTGAACCACGAGAGAGGCCTTTAGCTTAGTAGCCTTATATACCTCGTAATACAACAACATAAAAGGAAAAACAATTCATAGTCATATGCAAATAAAACAAACTAGGGGAAAAGTCAGTTCTATAACAA
Organism: Elephantulus edwardii; assembly: GCF_000299155.1. Lineage (NCBI taxonomy): Eukaryota > Metazoa > Chordata > Mammalia > Macroscelidea > Macroscelididae > Elephantulus > Elephantulus edwardii. The sequence continues at coordinate 17,996,099 of NW_006399792.1, forward strand.
AAAAACTCACTTCAAAACCTATAAAGGTCTATGTGTTTGTCATTGTACCAGTACCAAGCTGTTTTGTTTACTATCACTGTACAGCAGGTTTTGGGGCCACAGAGGACTATGCCTCCCACTTCAATTTTGTTTCTTAGAAGTATTCTGCTTATCAAGGTCTCTTACCTCACCAAATAAACTTGATCATTTCCCTTTCAAACTCCTTGAAAAATAAATTTGTTATCCATATTGGGATTGCACTGAACATGTAGATTGCCTTTGGTAGGATTATCATTTTCACAATATCGAATCTTCCTATCCATGAACAGGGTACACTTAAAAAAAACCCAAACCTATAAAGGAGTATGCAAGTATATGTTGAAATACCTAAAAGCTCTTTACCATATTTCAGTGAGCTTTCTCTTAGTTCATTATTGATTTGATTGCTGAAAACCATGGAACGCATTCTAGAATGCGAATAAAGTTGAGGTGACTATTAAAAATAAACAAAAACCACCTTTAAGGAGCACAGGGAAAATAATTCCATGGTCATATTTCATTAAACAAAGAAAAATTCAGTTGTATAACAAAAAAAAATCCCACTTCAAAACATTTGCAGATCACTGAGAACACATAAATATTATCTAAAAAACTAAAACTTTTAAGAAGCTGAAGCGCTAAAGAATACTACACATCAAGACATTTGTTGGGAGTGAGAGTCTATAGTACAAACTATTTCAAACTAAACAGAAAATGCCTGAGGCATACAATTTTTACAGAATGGAAATGTCTACAATTCTTATTTCTCTGTGTAATTACAAAAATTCACTAACATTTCTGTGTTCATTTATTTGTTATCTTTTAAACTAAATGCAGAAGTTCTGCTTCTACTTGGGATGCAAAAGCTGGAATGCACATTAACAATAATGAGGGGGTCTTGATTCTCCCTAACCAGAGCAAAGAGGAGTGAAGAAAATTAAAGACACAAGAATATGTTCAGTCCCAAGAACTAATGAGCTAAATGAACTCAACCTCCATTACCCTGAAACCAAAGAAACTAGATGGTATCCAATTACCACTGCTGACATTTCTGATTGGGATCACAACAGAAGGTCACAGAATGGGAGAAAAGTGTGGAACAAAGCTCAAAATCATAAAACAGACCAGACTTAAAGGTCTGATAAACTGGTAAAACACACAAGACCACAGCTCAACATTTTAAATCAACCTTCAGCCAAGTATTAGACAGGCCTACGAAGTGAACCACAATCAACACTTTTTTTTTATTTAGGTTGTTTATTTTTCATTTCAATGAACATCTACAGAGATTTTGGGATTCCATTCATTCATTGTTGCACCCTTCTCCCCGC
>NW_006399792.1:17997547-17998059 GCF_000299155.1 Elephantulus edwardii
TCCCTGACCACAGAGTCCTCAGTCAGGCGAGGGGACCAGACTGGGGTAGGGGCAATTGGAGGGGGAGTATACCAGCCAGCTCCTGGGGGGTGTTGGCCTGCTCGGGATGGGCTGCCCTCAGACCCCGGCTTGGGGCTGAGCCATTGTGGCCCTCTGCCCGGGGCGAAATGGCCTCGGCCCGGGCATTGGGCGAGCCGTCACAGCCCTCTGCCCGGGGCGGGCTGCCCTTGGCCCCGGGCTTGGGGTGAGCCGTCGCGGCCCTCAGGGTGAGCTCCTCAGTCCCCAGATTGTGCCATCTGACCCTTGGGTGGGGAAGGAAAAAAAAAGAATGCCTAGGGTAACCAGAGAATGTTACCTAGGCCACCTTCTGCCATCCTCCTCCCCACTAAATCTGAAAGCAACACCCTCAAAGCCCTTCTATTTGTAAGTCACAAGTTTGTTCTCTCTAGGTTTGCTCCCTTTCCTTTGGGAACCTTAACACTGAGTTTTACTCCAGAATTGACCCTGAACCC
>NW_006399792.1:17998307-17999010 GCF_000299155.1 Elephantulus edwardii
GCAACTGCATCCTGGCCCATCCTCACCCTTCTGCCCCCAACCCTCACCTCCTTGTACCCCCAATATGTTTTTCCCAATTAAAAAAAGAAAAAAAGTTATAAGACACCAAAAGAGCTCTAAATAAATGTAAGAATATATATATAAAAAAATGTAAAAGGCAACCATATCTATTCAACCTGTACATTGTATAAATAACACAAGAAGCTAGATTTCTTGGACTTCTTGTCTTTTTGGACTTTTATATTATGAATAAAAAATAGGATGTGGCATCAAGACTGGTAGGAGACTCACAAACAATATAGGAAATGCATATGATACAACCTGGCTTGCATTAAACCTGGTTTAAAGCATTTATTGAAGAAAACCAGTTTATAGTCTTAATCATAGAGTTCACTTCAATATAAAAAAAACAAAAATCTCAACACTGGACCAACAGGCAATATCTTTATAAAAAGAGAAAACAGAAGTTATCAAAGACTACACTTTACTTTGATCCAAAATCAATGCCAATGGTTGCAGCAGTCGAGAAATGAAAGGAAGTATAGCATGCAGCAAATATGCTACAAAAAAAAAATCTTAGAGCAATGATGTCACCCTGACAACTGTTCTTGTTGTTGTTGTTGTTATGTGCCGTCAAGTCGCCTGCGACTCATAGCGACCCTATGTACAACAGCCCTAAACTGCGCTCTGTCCTGTGCCAATC
>NW_006399792.1:18001411-18005980 GCF_000299155.1 Elephantulus edwardii
TTTATTTAGGTTGTTTATTTTTCATTTCAATGAACATCTACAGAGATTTTGGGATTCCATTCATTCATTGTTGCACCCTTCTCCCCGCACAAACCCCTCCTCCCTCCCCCCGCATTTGCTCCTCTCCTTGAAAAGCAAAAGAAAAACTCCCCCATTGGTAAATCAACACTTTAAAAAATTCATTTTAATGAAAGTTTACGTTGCACTTTTCTCCCACCCCACCTATCCCCCCATCAATTCGCTCTTCTCTATGAAAAGTAAAATTCTTTCATTCTTATACAGTCCCTCGCCCTAAGCAACACTCTTAACACCAGCAGTCAAAATCTGCTGTCAGAGACCTCTCCAGAGTGCTGAAAAGCATGTCAATCTAGACACTAAGATGTGCCTAATCCAGGCCATGGTCTTCACAAGAGCTGGACAATGACTAAGGATGACAGAAGAATTGACGCCTTTGAGTTGTGGTGCTGGGTTAGAGTCTTGAACATACCATGGACTGCCAAGAAAACAAATAGGTCTGTCTTGCAGAAGGTGAAACCAAGTTTCTCCTTGGAGGCTAGGATTTTGAAGCTCTGTCTCACACACTCTGGGTACATGGCCAGGAGAGACCAGTCATTGGAGAAGGACATCACGGTCGGAAGGGGGAGGGTGAAAGAACAGCACAGGAGAGGAAGACCTGGGATGAGATCGTTTGATACAGTAACTGGGGGAATGGGGGTTGTTGTGTCGGAATTAGTGAGACTAGCTCAGGACAGGGTAGGTTTCAGAGCTGCTGTGCATAGGGTTGCTAGGGGTTGCAGGCGACTAGAGAGCACATAACAACATGAAGTGAACAGTAACATCAGAGTGGAACAAGCATTCTTTACAACAATCCACTACACAAGACCAAGGGGGCAGCATTTGCTACAGAGTAAATTAGGTTTCCCTTCAATAACTGGTACATATTTTGTTTTGTGATACTGACTGTATTCCCTACTGCCTCTGAAAATCTGCTGCAGGATCAGAACAACAATGTAACAGCACTCTTTGTAATGCCCTTTGTATTTCATTCATTCATTCATTCACCCACTCATTTCTCTTTCTTGCCCCTTCTTTCCTCTGTAATCTTGCACCTAAGCCACAATAAAAAGTTTAAAAACAATAAAAGGTCCGATAAAGTTAGATTTTCTTCATAGCTGAACTCAAAGCAATCAAGTGACCTGAATTACAAGGAAGGTGTGCTCCTCTCCCTTGTCCGCTACACACTGTCAGGCCTGGCCCATCAGTAGCGCAGCACGGGGGGGGGCAGGAAGGAAAAAAACAATCAGCTAACATTTTTTTTAATCAGCTAACATTTTAGGACTACCTGGTAATTATAAACTCCTGGGCAATGAAGATCCAAATGAACTTGAACTCACTCCAATGCTCTCTTCCACAGAGCTGTATAGGGGGTGGGGCAGCTGGGGGGAGGAAAAATAAGAGAACTGGGAGCCTCAGAGAGGGTGTAGGAAAGCAAGAATCCTTTAACCCTACAGGGAACAGGTAAATACTCATAGTAGTTGGGAGTTAGAAAGAAGTAAACAGATAAACAAAAGTCATTTTGTATCCACAGGATAAGGGAAGGAAACAGCCCTGAGACTATTTTCTTTATGCTAAGATATGCTGCTGCACAAAATCTGCAATAGACACCTTTAGCAGAAGGGACCACAAGGGACTAAGGAAATGCCTTCCTCAAGCTCCAGCTACATACAGCCTACTTATGATCAAAGCTGAACCTGTACAACAAGAAACCCTCCAGCTATCTGTCACAGACCATTAAACACAGGAATAAATAAAGCATAGGGGAGAAAGAAGACCACTCTGAAGAGAGCATACAAAAGACAAGTAGAAAACTGAGGACAGAACAGAACACTGAGAAAAACTCTCCAGCAACCCAGCCACTATCCTAAGTACAAAGTAAAAGAAAACACAAAAATCTCCAAATTAGTTGCTGTCACATATATTCCAACTCTGTGTGTCAGAGTAGAACTGTGCTCCCAAGGAATTTCAGTGGCTGAGTTCCCAGAAGTCCACCTCCAGGTCTTTCTTCTCAAGATGCTAAAATATTAGAGTTAATGACAACAGCAGCAAAATAAAAACCTATCTAAATTCCTAAGCTACAATAACTTAATATCCTTTATTAAGGTCTCACAAAAAACTCACACTAAAAAAAAATAAAAACCAACTAAAAATCAATGCCCTCCATTGAATTCCAACTTTTTGTGACCTTGTATGAGAGGAAAACCACCGCACAGTTTTCCAGGAGACTGCCACATCAAACTGCTGAGCTTTCAGTTAGCTGTCAAGCCCTTACCCACTGTGCCACTAGGACAAAGAGCCCACTTCCCAGAGTAAATATTATTTACTTCAGTCCTTCCTGTTCTACAGTGAGACACATAAAACAGGAAAACTAATGCACTGTCAAGTGAGAAACAAAAGCAGATTCAGAGATGACTCAGTGGCCTTTCCAAAATGAGGCTCTTCCATTGGCAAACAGTGGATGTAAGGTAATACATACAGGAAAAGGAGAGTGAGACATTCAGAACCCAAAAGATTCTAACCAAAAAAAAAGTCATGAAAAACCTTTTTACAAGTTTATATTTAGTAAATCACAAATTAAAACTACAACTAAAATTATGAATACTATGAATCTTATCAAACAACCAAAAACCACTCATTGCTATATATTTAAAAATTTCTACTTTTTTACAGGGCTTTTAAGTACTCACGTATCATATGTTACAGGTTTGAGAGTTTAAAAATTGCATTTACAGTTGTACTGGCGTAGAACATGGCTGTTGCTTGTTAGGCGCTGTTAAGCCAGTTCTGACTCACCCTATGTACAACAGAATCAGGAAACATTACCTATCCTGTACCGTCCGCACAATGCCAATACACATTGTGGAGAGTACTCTTCTTGTTCAATGATCCTTCACTATACCAAACATGATGTTTTATCCTGGTAATACGTCCAAAGCATAGGAGAAAACAGTTCTGGTAGACTAGTCTGTAGGGAGTTGGGATGCTAACCCAAAGGCTGTGTCTCTTAGCCAGTTTGAATGAAGCAGCCACTCCGAGGGAGAAAGATGGGTAACATTCTCCTCCATGATCTACAGCCTCAAAATACTCAGTGGACTGTCAATTGGTTTCCAATTGACAGCACTGAGCCTGAGTCTGAATAAGTATTGTCCTCCTCATTTATAAGGAGAATTTATTTTGACTGCACCTCTTCAATGACAGATTAGTTTGTTCTTCGGCAATACATGCTATATTCAGTATTCGTCACCACCATCATAACTCAAAGGTATCAATTTTTCTTCATTCATCTTATTAGTTGTCCAGTAGTCTCGCATGTACAGAAGCAACTGAAAATACTATGGCTTGGGACAGATACCTCTAGTCCTCTAAGTAGTAAACACTCTAAAGAGATCTTTTGCAATAGATTCACTTTACATTCTAACTGCTGTATCCACGGGCATTGATTGTGGATTCCAGTAATTTCCAATTCTTCCCCCTCCATTTATCATGATGTTACTTACGGATCTGTTTGTGAGCATCGGGTTTCTTTATGTTGAAGTGTAATCCATACTGGAGGTTGTTGTCTGTGACCTTCATCAGTAAGTGCTTCAAGTTCAAGTCACTTACAGTAAGTAAAGTTGTCATTTCATAGGTCATTAATGAGTCTTCCTCCAATCTTGGTGTCATTTAGTTTAGCTTATCCAATTATCTACTCAACAGAGAATTATTAAGTACAATCCTGATGCACATCTGGTTTTAATCCATGAAGTATCTATCACCTTGTTCTCTTTGAAGGTGATAGCACTTCATGGATTTTCTTACATCAGTACTTGGTCTAAGTTCAGGCTCCACAACAATGGTAATAATGGTATATTCCTTCCATCCTTCTGTAATGTCTCATGTTTCATTCAATTTTGCCCAAAGAATCCCTCATTATTGCAATTCACAGCTTGAATTTTTCCTTCAGTTCTTTCAGCCTGAATAATTTCAAGCATGTTCTTTCCATCTCATTTCCTAACACCAGGTCTTACATATTTCATTACTCACTTTACATATGATTTTAATTTAAAAGTTTACAGAAAGTTTGAGTTTTCATTCATTCATCAGTACACATTTCCCTCCCTCCCCCAATTCACTCTCATAGCGAGAGAGTTGTATATAGGGTCACTATGAGTCGCAGGCGACTCGACAGCACATAACAACAACAACAACAACAACAACAACAACCCAATTCACCCTGTAACTTTTGTTCCAGATGGTAACGGTCGTGCATATAATGTCTAATCATCCATTCCTTTCAGATAGTTCTTTCCTTCAATTATTTCAGTGCATTGTTCATTATCCATCCATTCTTTTCCTGTTCTTCCCTCAACCCTCACAGCCATTTTTAAATTTTCTATTAAGTTCTCTAACTTTATCACTTCTCCCATCTACTTTAGCTTCTCTATATTAAAGAGATCCTGTCATTCACATATAAGCACCAACAACCAGAGCCAAAGAAGAAGAAATAGATGATTTCTACCAACTTTTACAGTC
>NW_006399792.1:18008213-18009275 GCF_000299155.1 Elephantulus edwardii
CATAGGGTCGCTATGAGTCGAAAACGACTCAACGGCACATAACAACAACAACAACAACAACAACATATTAAAGAGAAAGTTTCACAGTCTCTTCTGACTTTGGTCTATTTTGGTCTTTTCTTTCTTTGCTATCTTGTAATAACTTTTGGTGGCCCAGTTGGTACAGAGTTGTACTGCTAACCCAAAGGTGGCACATATAATGTAGTTCAAATCTACCAGCGGCTCCCACAGTAGAAAGATGGGCAAGCAATTCGTAGCTTCAGAAACCTCCTGGAGGGTCAGCTATTGTGACTGCACAGAAATGAATGTGTGTTTGCTTTCTTAACACATTATATCTTTTATGTCAACTCATCTGATATTTGGGCATTAGTGTTCAATGCACCAAATCTATTCCTAAGATGGTCTCTATAAACAGGTGACTAATATTCAAGTTTATATTTAAGATGTTGGGGACTTTTCTTCAAGTTCATCTTGAACTTGTTATTGTTGACTACCATCGAGTCAAACATGACTCATAGCGACCCTATGAACAAAAGGCCTGAAGCCTTTCTATAACTATCATCATTTATCAAAATTCATATCGTTTCCAGAGGCATGTTGTTTAGGAAGTGGATGCCACTCCTGCTTTCAACTTACATATGATTAATCAAAGTTCTGTTCCACAGTCAATACTGGCCTATTTTGACATATGAAACTGCGCTTCTCCATTATCTCTTGCTAAAACTATAGTTGATTTGATTCTATCTAGTGTATAATTGTCACTTGGGTTTTTTTCAAAATAAACTATTTGCAATGTATATGTCATTCAAAAGTCTGGCATGTGATCTCAACACTGTTTTCTGTTATCAACAATGTCATTTCCAACCACCAATCTTTGTGTTTGCTTCCAACTTTTTTATTCCAATCACCAGTTAGTATCAATGCATCTTGATTACATGCTCGATCAATTTCAAACTGCATAAATTAGTAGAAATCTTCAATTTCTTTATCTTTGTCTTATAAATTAGCATTTAAATTTGAATAATAGTCATATTAAAAAGTCTTCCTTGTAAGCTTGTGGAT
>NW_006399792.1:18009388-18012794 GCF_000299155.1 Elephantulus edwardii
ACAAGTATTCCTTTTTTATTTTTATTTTATTATTTTTTTGTGTTTATACTGTCAAATTGGATCTGACTGGTACAGGAGATTGCCCCTCCTTCTCCAGCAGGGCATCTGGTGGATTCGAACCGTGTATCTCTAAGACTGCAGTATAGCTTCTTGCCACTAGGCCACCAGAGCTCCCTAAGAATTGTTCTTTGAATGCTTGTAGATATTATACTGTCAGTGACAGCACTGTAGTCAAGATGTTATTATTGTGAATGAATTATGGTTTATTTACACAATAGTATACTGTGAAGCACGGAAAAATAATAAATTCATTAAATACTACACAACATGGACGAGTCTAGAGGACAGTAGGCTGAGTGAAATAAGTCACAAAAAGTCAAATACTGCAAAAGAACACTGTTTATGTAGAGAAAGCATAAAGAATCAATCTAATATGGATACAGAGCAGGGAATAGAAATTAAGGGATAGACAATGAATACTTGTTCTTAGGTGGCGGGAAGGGCAATGCAGACCAAATGGATGATCATATATTGTGTGTATTATAAGTAACATCATGGAAGATATATACATGATTGAGTGATTGAAAAAATTAAACACAACGTGCTATGTAAGCTTTTACACAAATCTCTATAAAAACGCTCAATATAAATAAAGTTACTTCCTTGCCCTTTGATATCCTAAAGGGGTCCCTGGCACCAGACTGTCATTTGATTTCTGGGTTGCAGCTTCTATGTGTGTTGTTTGTGGATTTAAATAAAACGAAATTCGTAAAAAAAAAAACAACGAAATTCGTTTTTGTTTTGTGTTTTCAGAGAAATCCATTTAATTTAAAATTAAGCAGTCTGATATGAAATACACTCTCTAGAACCCAGAAAAACAAAACCCACTGTCTTTGAATTATTCCTAACTCATGAAGACCCCCATCTCATCCAGAGTGGAACTGCTCTGAGGGTTTTCTGGGCTGTAATAGTTACAAATGCAGATAATTAGACCTTTCTTCTACAGTGTCACTTGGTGGGTAAAATGAAATTCTTCACAACTTCAATCTTCTTATTTATCATGATGTTGTGTATTGTTCATGTGGTGATGATTTGTTTTCTTGATATTGAGATGTAAGCCACAGTAAAGAATAACATCTTTGAGCTTCATTAGTGTGTCAAATTCTCTTCATTCTCTCCAAGGTTGTATCTTCTGTATACGGGAGGTTGATGTGTCTTCCTCAAATCCTGATGCCACATTCTTACTCATACAGTTTAGTTTCTTGAAATACTTGCTCAGAGTATGAACTGAATGTGACAATGAGTATCCTGCAACTTAAAGCAACCCAAAGAAAAACAGATCAGAACCTTCCCCTAACCTGCCCCATCCTCACAATCTCCAACATACTCAAGCCCACTGTTAAAATCACAGGGTCAAGCCATCTTCTGAAGGGTCTTCCTCTTTTTCACTGACCCAAGTATATTATCTATTCCAAGAACTGATGTCTCCTGACAGTATGCTCAAAGTATATGAGATGATGTTTCACCATCCTTGCCTCTAATGAGCAAATTAGTTGCTTCCTCCAAGAAAGACTTACTTGTTCTTTTGGCAGTCCATGGGATAGTCAGTATTTCTTCACCATCACTTCAATTAAAAGGCGACAACCCTGATAAACACATATTATTATTTTAAACCATGCAGTGCTCCCTTGTTCTGTTGAGACAACTGATTTTTGTTCTACAAAAAGGTTTAGCAAGAGCATAATAAGGTGTTTTGGGATGTCCATTCTTCTCAATGTTATCTACAGTTTGTTTTGATCCACACAGTCAAATGCTTTCACATAGCCAATAAAACACAAGTAAACATCTTTCTGGTATCGCCTGTTTTCAGCCAAGATCCATCTGACATCAGCAGTGATATCCCTAGTTCCATAGGCTCTTATAAATCTAGCTTGAATATTTGGCAGTTTTCTGTCAATGTATTGATTGCTCCAAGAGTTTTTAAATGGATATAAGCAAGAATTTATTTCCCTTTGGAGCACAGGAGGGACAGTTTTTAGGGAGTTCCCCTGCTAACTAAAGGACAACATCTCTCTGGAAGTTTCAGTTCATCAGTGGGAAAAGGTGATCACCTACTGTGTGATTTACAGCCTCAGAAACCCCAAAAAGGGGTCAGCTGTGAGCTGGTTCCAACTCAGTGGCAATCAGGAAGGAAGCATTTTTTTTGTGGGTTCTGTTGTCTTTTTTTTTTAAGTGACATTAATAATTGATAATGTCCCATTCTGTTGGATTACTTCTTTTTCAGAATGGGGGGGGGGGGGATTATGCATCTTTTCAAGTTAGTTGGCCAAGCAGCTGTCTTCCAAACTTCATGGTATAAGTGAGTTCACATATTCAGGACTATAACTTCTGATATATTTCTAGTGATATTCCATCAATTCCCAGAGTCTTATTTTTCTGGAGATTTTTCTTCACTCTTGATCATAAGTAATGTCTTCAAATGGCTGACAACGGACAAAGTCTTCTTGAAAAAGTGACAATAAACTCTTTTCATCCTCTTCCGATGCTACCTAAAAACATTCAGATTTTGCTCACACTTTTAGCACTTGGCAAAATCATAACATTGTGTACATTGAGGTCAATATTCCTTTTAGTGATACCCTCAAAAACCAACATTTCCATTACTCTATAAGACTATGAAGTTAATACAGTTTGGGATAAAGTTCTTCTCCCAACACTTTGTACATATATGGCTGTGGGAAAATTACTTAATCTCTTTTGTTGTTGTTGTGCACCATCGAGTCAGAACTGACCTATAGCTCACCCTCCAGCAGGTTTTCAGAGGTAGGAGGAGATTACCCATCTTTCAGTTATCCTTTGAAGGTTGACATATTCAAACCACAAGCCTTCGGGATTGCAGCACAGATTCTTACCACCAGAAATCCCTGTTCTCCATCTTTGAATGTTTACAACAGTACCTACACCTCATGAATGTCTAGTGATGATTAAATGAGTTAATATATCAAATGTGATTTAAGATAGTAAGCATTTTATTAATGTTACTGCATTATGCATATGACACAACCATGCTTGCTGAAACTGAGGAGGACCTGAAGTGCTTGCTGCAGAGGGTCAAGGACTGCAGTCTTCAATATGGATTGAGGCTCAACATCAAGAAGACAAAGATTCTCACTACTGAAAAAGTGGCAGCATCAGGATAGATGAAGAGATTGAGACTGTTCACAGCTTTAGTTTGCTTGGCTCCACAATCAACACTCTTGGCACCAGTAGCCAGGAAATTAAAAGATGTATTGGATGGGAAAGTCTGCTGTTAGGGACCTCTCCAAAGTTCTGAAGAGCAATGGTGTCTCTCTGGAGACTAAGGTGCATCTGATACAGGCCATGGTCTTTGCAATCATTTGTTATA
>NW_006399792.1:18019184-18028869 GCF_000299155.1 Elephantulus edwardii
ATGGGTGTGTCAGAGGCAGTGCGGTTGGCGCAGGATAGAGCAGGGTTTAGGGCTGTTGTACATAGGGTCACTATGAGTCGAAAACGACTCAACGGCACATAACAACAACAACTGGCTCAGTGGTGAGGATTTTTGTTTCCTTGATGTGGAGATATTATATACACACACACACACACACACACACATATACACACATACATATATACATACACACATATATATACTATATTATATTGTATATAATCCTGCTTCAAATTTTTACTTTCTACAAGCAAGTTGTATTATCTGCATAATGCAGACCAACATAAGGTGTTGATGAGTCTTTCTCCAATCCTGATGCCACATTCTAGATCATACAGTCCAGTTTCCTGAATTATTTGCTTACCATACAGACTGAATGGGTATGGAGAAAGGATACAATCCTAAAAAATACCTTCCTTGCACTATACAGAGTTCCCTTGTTCACACACTGCTTGTAGATCAATGAACAAGTTTCGCATGAGCACAATTAAGTGTTCTGGGATTCCCATTCTTCTCAATGCTATCCATAATTTATGATTTACACAAATACCTTTGCATAATCAATAAAACACAACCTTTTACAAGAAACATAAATGATGGCTATACACATGGACCTCACCTTATGGTCTACACAGGAATAAGACTGATTACATCTGTGGAGAGACTCACTGGAGAAGCTCAATATCAGCTGTGAAAACAAGGCCAGGTGCAGATTATGGAACAGACCATCAACTACTTATATGCCAGTTCAAGCTAAAGCTAAAGAAAACAAAACAAATCCACAAGAACCAAAATCTGACCTTGAAGTCTATCCCATCTGAAATTAAAAACCATCTCAGGAATGGGTTTGAGGCTGTGCCATGAGCCCTAATGAACAAAGACCAGACTAGGTGTGGGAAAATATCATTCAAGAAAAAAAAAATGCAAAAAAAAAAGAAAAAAAAATGCAAAAAGTCATTACCAATAGAGAGAAAGAAGAAAAGACCAAAATGTCTCTTCTTGTCAGAAAGCTGCCAGAAGAAACTCTGAATACTGCACTAGAATGCTACAAGCCAAAGGGGAAGAAATCAAGATATTATGGAGCTAAAGAGAAGATTTCAGAGAGCAGCTTGGGAAGACAAAGCAAAGTATTATAATGAAATGTGCGAAGAGCTGGAGTCAGAAAATTAAAAGTTCTGAACAGGCTTGGCATTTCTTAAGCTGAAGAAACTGAAGAACAAATTCAAGCCTCAAATTACAATAATTAATGATGCTATGGGCAGAATACAATTCAAATGAATATTCTTTAAATGACACAGCAATCATTTGTCTATTTGGTGTACTGAACAACTTGGAGTTGCTGTGATACTGCATACTATTTCATAGTTATGTCAAATACCATAATGGTTACCCATTATGTACAATGTCTGGATGAGCTTCCAGATTGATTCATGCTGGGAAGCAGGAGAAGCATGTACTTCCTAAACCAGATGCCTCTGAAAACTCTACAAACTCTACAAATGTACAGAAATGATGTTCGTTATAGAACAGAGTTCAGGTTTTTTGTGCAAAGCTTACTCTGAGTCGCAGTTGACTTGACAACAGTTAACCACTGCTAAATGAGACTAGTGCTGTTATATCTGAAGGAACACTCTTCCACTTTGTACATCACTGTGCTGTATTTAAATAACCTGGGTTTGCCATTATACTGAACCTTTTGCTACTGGGGTATCAAATACCAGAGTGGTTTCCTAATGTGAGCAGTGTGTGGTGGAGCTCCCAAAAGTAAAAGTTTGGAAACAGGATGGCATCCACTTCCTAAACCACAAGCCTCTGGAAACTCTATGAACTTGGATAAACAAAAAAAGTTATGGAAAGGCATTAGGTCTTTTGTTCATAGAGTCTTTCTGAGTAGTGCTCGACTTGACAGCAATCAACAACATGGGCAGAATATTCAATGATCCAGGAAGCATGGAAAAGCATGATCCAAAGAAGATGGAAGGAGTACAAAGAGTTACTGCACCAAAAAGAACTAGCTGACACAGTTCATGAAACAATATATGATCAGGAGGCAATGGTAAAGAAAGAGGAAATTCAAGATACTCTAAAAGAAGTGGCAAAAAACAAAGCCCCAAGAGTTGATGGAGTACCAACGGGCATATTTCAACAGATACCTCCCTGCATATACTCACCAGGCTCTACCAAGTAATCTGCAGGAGAACTACCTGGCCAACTGGAAGAGAGCCATGCTTGTTCCCATACCAAGAAAAGGTGATCCAGGAGAGTACGGAAATTATAGAACAATATTACTAATCAAGCAAAATTCTGAAGTTTATTCAAAAATTATTGGAACTGTACATCGATAGAGAACTACCAGAAATACAAGCTGGGTTTAGAAAAGGCCGTGGCACTAGGGACATCATAGATTTTGGCTGAGAGGAGAGCATGCCAGAAGAACATCTGTGTTTCATTGAGTATGCAAAGGTATTTGACTGTGTGGATCACAGCAAACTGTCTAACTTTGAGAAGAATGGGAACACCTGATTTGTGCTCATATGAAATCTATACTTGGGACTAGGAAGCAGCCATCAGAACAGAGAGCAAGAAAACACTGCATGGTTCAAAATCAGGAAAGGAGAACATTAAGTATGCATCTTGTCTCCATATCCTCTCAATCTAAATACATAACAGATAATTCTGGGAAGCTGGGCTTTATGAGGAGTGTGGCATCAGAATTGGAGGAAGACTCAATATCCAGATGACACAACCTTGCTTGCCTAACTATGGTGGGCCTGAAGCATTTGCTGCAGAAGATCAAGGACTGCAGCCTGCACTATGAACTGAAGATCAAAATCAAGACAACAAAGATTCTCACCGTGGGCCAATTGGCAGCATCCTGATAGATGGAGAGATTGAGATTGTTAATTTCACCTTGCTTAGTTCCACAATCAACATTCTTGGCACCAATACTCAGGAAATCAAAAGATGAATTGAACTGGGGAAAATCTGCAGTCAACAACCTCTCTAGAGTGTTAAAGATCAACGATGTCAGTCTGGAGACTCAAGTGCACCTACCTGTTCTAGGTCTATAGTCTTTGCAATACCTTGCTGTGAATCAAAGAGCTGGAAAATGACTAAAGATGACAGAAGAAGAATTGATGCCTTTGAGTTGTAGTGCTGTGGAAGAGTCCTGAACATTCTATGGACTGTTAAGAGAACAAACAGGCTTGTCTGGGACAGGATGAAACCAAGTTTCTCCTTACAGGTGAGGATTTTCAAGCTCCATCTCACATACTTTGGGCATGTGGCCAGGAAGAACAAGTCTTTGAAGAAGGACATCATGCTTGGATGAACTGACAAAGTAACTGTGATAATGGGGTTAATGTGTCAGAGTCAGCGAGATTGGCTCAGGTAGGGCAGACCTCAGAGCTATTGTGCATAGGGATGCGCACATAACAAAAACACAACAACAAACACAACAAACATCTTCTGGTATTCTCTGCTTTCAGCCAAGATCCATCCAACATCCACAGTAATATAACTTTTTCCATAGCCTCTTCTGAATCCAACTTTATTTTCAGGCTGTTCCCTGTTGATGCATTGTTCCAGTTGTTTTTTAACACCAGCTTATCACTCTGACATAGGAGTGCAGAATCACTTCATCAGCCAGAGTCCTCGTCTTGCTTTGTTCTCACCACTCAGTGCTCATATTTACTCCAGGGTCTAAGTCAGCACCCGCATGTCGGAGAAGGCCACTGGCAAGATGTTCAAAAATATATTCCGGAGTGGCTTTCTGTCTTTTCTCCACAGCATCGGAAACAAGCCTCTGCAGATCTGGGACAAAAAGGTATGGAATGGCCACATCAAAAGAATCACTGACAATGACATCCAGTCCCTGGTACTAGTAAGTGAAGGGACACGTCAGCACCACATACATCACCTGCCTTGCAGACTCAAAGAAGATGCTAGAAATTAAAACTTCTCTTCTTCGTCACGATTATAAAAAACCTAAAGAAATATTTTACCTTTGAAGTACAAGTACTTGATGATAAGAACAGACATCGGCAGTTTCAGCCAAGTAACTACCAGAGCACCACGCGGGTCATGCCCATGTGGCTGGATGACAGCTGGAACCAGTTCCAGTTCAATCTGTTGGACTTAACCCAGAGGGCCTATGGCACAAACTACATTAAGACCCTAAGAGTGTAGATCCACACAAACTGTCCCATGTGACCGGTTTACTTCTCAGACAGACTCTACTCCAAAGATAAACTGCCAGCAGAGTTCACTGTATTTCCCATTACAGAATAAAGCAAAGTAGTAACTGGATTGTAACTCAAGAGTAGATCTGAGACATGACTCTCCTTTTAAAAGAAAACTATTTGGAGGACAATGCAAAAAAGCAGAAATATTTATATTAGTTCACTGTGTCATGGTTCTTTATCATGGACCCCAATGACCATATCAGGACTCCCTAATTGCCTTTTGAGCATAGTGGGGTATAGAAGCTGTCCTTGAGTTTTCTGTAGGTCCTTGTATGTCCCTCTGTATGCCCCAGGGAGTGAGGAAATACATCTACCACAGATGTAAAGAATTAAAAATGTCCTTTTAGACCACTTCTTCTACAGTGTGTTTTTTGTTTTATATATATTCTCTAAATATATGTATTATACAGTATGTAATACTTGTAATCTGAAGATTAGTAAAATGTTATATTCTTGTTTTGTAAAAAAATCTATTCATCAGATGGCTTTTTAAAAGTTTTTTGTTTGTTTTTGGGGTCAGTTTTTGTTTTCTTTTTCTGATCAAAACCTTCCTGTTATTGCTGTTATAAAGCAATACTCACACAATGGGATACTTATGCAGCACTGAAAAATAAGGAACTCATGAAATATTATGCAAAATGGATGACCCTGGGGAACATTATGCTGAGTGAAGTATATCAGTCACAAACGGACAAATATTGCATAGGGCCACTGTTGTAAAACAGAGCTGACATCAGGGTTGAGAGAAGCCAGAAAAGGGGAGGAGCAATGATGTATATTGCATTGAAACAGATGAGGGACAAAACTATTTAAAAGGGACATATGAATGGATATTCTTGTCATTACAGAAGTCCAGAGTGAAGGCAGCATAGTGGAGTGGACTTGGGGGGAGGTATTGCATAACAATAAAAGAGTTTTTCTTTTTCTTTTCAAAGAGAAAACTGAATTGGGGGGGGGGAGAAAAGTGCAACAATGAATGACTGAAAACACTAAGTCTCTGTAAACTTTCATTAAAATTAATAAGAAAAAAATTATGCTACAGATTCAACACAGTCCTTATTAAAATTCCACCTGACTTCTTTGCAGAAAGCGGTGAAGATGGTCTTGAAATTGATACATAGTCACAAATCACCCCAAACAAAACAAAACAAAAAGGCAAGCCCACTGCCACTGAGCCATTCCTGATTCTGGGAACCCAAAGTTAAACTGAGATAGGCTTAAGGTCACATACTGGTTCTCTGGGATTTGTTTTCATTTTCTTCATCTTCAATTTGAACTTGCACATGAGTAATTAATGATCTATTCCATAGTCTTATTCTAGCAGGTATCAAATGGTTTGTAAGCCAAGTAATTTAAATAGGCACTCTTTTACATACATCATTTTAAGTTTGGAAAATTTTTCAAGTAAAATATTAAGAGTAAATTTTACACATTTCAGCGTGTGAATTGGAATATCACTTTTGAAAGCAGGGACTAAACATGCATATTGCATTTACTCAGCAATTTTATTTCTGGGTATATATCCTAAAGGACAAGGTGGTCATGGGAAAGTGTGTTGTTAAGGCAAAGACAAGCAGTTCAAACTCACCAGCTGTTCTATGAGAAAAAGACAGGCAATCTCTACCCAAGTGACTTGCAATCTTAGAAAACCTACTAGAAAGTCAGCTATCAGTGGGTTCCAAATAAACAGCAATGAATGGGTGAGTGATCTTAAAGGACAAAATAAATGTTACTAAGAGATATTTACAGGAATGACCATAAGATCATTGCTTACAGTAAGAAGAAACACCGTAAGAAAGAATCCAAATATTTATCTACCCTAAAGAAAACACAATTGCCTCTGATTTCATTTTGATCCATGGTAAATGCATGTATGTTAGAACTGCTCTACTCAATTTCCAGTAGCTGATTTATCAGCTGATTCACCTGTTCTTTCTTCTAGAACACTTCTGAGGGGACTAGAAACATTAACCTTTCAGTTAGTAATTGAGTGTATTAACCATCTGCATCACCCAGGGAGTGCTCTACACTAGAAATTATAAACAAATTGTGGTATATTCTTATCATAAAAAGCTATAGGATTATAACTTTATAATTTATATTATATGTCAACTATTTCATCTTACTTGGATTCACAATCAACATCTTTGGTACCAGTAGTCAGGAGATCTGGAGATGTATTGGGAAAGCTCACTGTCAAGGATCTCTGTAAATTACTGAGGAGCAATGATGTCAATTTGAAGACTAAGGTATGCCTGAATCAGGCAATGGTCTTCTCAGTCACTTATGCATCTGAGAGATGAACAATGAATAAGGAAGACAGAGAATTGACACTTTTGAGTTGTAGTTGCAGAAGAGCACTGACTATCCTGTGGACTTCCAGGAAAACAAAAAGGTACTCTCCTGGAAAAAAAATCAGTCAGAATGCTTTTTCGAGAGAAGCATGGTGAAGCTTCGACTCATATATTTGAGCATGTTGTTAGGAAACGCTATTCCTTGGAAAAGTACAGCATGCTTAGAAAGGTGAAGGGTAAGCAAAAGAGAAGAAGACCTTCAACCAAATAGATTGATAACAGTGACTGAAACAGTGGGCTCAAGTGTGTCAGAGTTGATGAGGATGGCACAGGATGGTGCAGGGTTCAGATCTGTTTTTCATACAGTCACTACAAGTTGTAAAGCATCTACTTATAGCAACAACTAGTGGAGCAGTCTGTAGGGAGTGTCACTGCAAAACCCAAAGGCAATACATGTCTAGTAGTTAGAATCCACCCATGGTTTCTTGGGAGAAACTGGGGTAGTCTTTTCCCCTTACCATTTACAGTCTGGAAAACTGATGGAAGTTTCTTACGAGTTAGAACAGAATCGATGGCAGTGAGTTTGCTTTTTCATAGGACTATAAGAGTGAATATAATGTGTCACGAAGTGTGAGGATGGCACAGGATAGCACAGAGTTCAGATCTGTTGTTCATAAAGTTGCTATGGATCACACTCAACTCGATGGCACCTAACGACAATATAAAAGTGAACTGATTTTAATAAGATAAATCTCATAAACATAACACTGAAAAGGGAAAAAAAGCATGTGGCAGTAAAACTCATCTGGTGTTTAATTTTAAAGTTCAAAAACAAGTAATAGTAAACAATAGGAATTGATACATATGTGTTAAAGATGTTTTTGTTGTTGTTGTTAGGTGACACCAAGCCAAGTATGACCCATAATGACCCTATGATCAACACATCAGAATCCTGTCCTCACCTGTGCCATCCTCACACTTCCTGACACATTAGAGCCCATTGTGGCAGTCACCTTCTCAATCCACCTGGTCAAGTGGTGGACTCTCCTTTACCAACCCTCTACCTTTCCAAGCATCACGTGATTCACCCCTCCTTGCAACATGTCCAAAGTATGTAAAGTGAAGCCTCATCATCTTTACCTCCAAAGAGCACTTTGGCTGCACCCTATCCAAGACATATTTATATATTCTTTTGGCAGTCCATGAAATGTTCACTGCTCTTCTCCAAAACCCACAGGCCAAAGGCCTCAATTCTTTTTCTGTCATCCTTTTTCATTGTCCAGCTCTCAAAATCATAGCAAGTAATCAAAAAGACCATGGCCTGAATCAGACACACCTTAGTCCTCAAACTGAAATCATTAATCCTCAATAATTTGGAGAGGTCCCTAACTACAGATTTTCCCAGTACAATATGCCTCCTGATTTCCTGACTGCTATTCCCAAGGTGTTAACTGTGGATACCCTTTCAATCTTTTCTCATCTATAAAGACGTTGCCATAATGGGTTAAAGATAAAAACCAAAGAATGTCATAAAAAATAAAGAAATTCAGCAAAAGTGGGGGGAAAGCAAATAATGTGAAAAACTTAGAAACAGAATTTTGAAGTATAGAAAATGTTTGCTTTTTAAGTCAAATGGTAGCTAGTTAAGGCTCAAGCTATTGTTATTTATATCTTATGTGTATTAATATTCTTTTGTACATAAAAGTATTTTCACTTAAAGATTACAGAAGACTACATATACATACAATGAACTTCAAAAGAGCAATAGCGAATACGATAAATATAACATGATGAAACTGAAAAGCATTATGTTGAAGAAATGAAATAAAAATTAAAAGACAAATACTGCATGATACTGCTTTTATAAAAAGTTAAGAGTAGGTATCCAAACAGAAAGCAACATTTTTTGATGGTTGGTAGGGATGGAAATGGGAGGGAGGGAGAGAATAACTTACTGTCCGTAGGTATATGCTCATTTTGGTGGTAGGAAAGCAATACACAAATATTGGCAAAATCAACACAACTTAACCAAGTAAATGAAGCCACTGTAAGTCTGTTCCAGACACAAGAACAATGGACAACTATGGTAAATGCCTAACAACATACACTGACTTCTCAGATATCAATTATCTCATTATCCAGCATTTCATATTTATGACAACAGTAAAAAAATATGATGGGTGGATTAATGGCATACATCTGGCAGTAAGAAAGGACTGCTTTTAGTAATATAATTTGGCCATTATATTCTTGATACACTCATCTTCCATTCTGTGATCCATTTTCATATAAAAGCCCAGTCTCTGGAATATAACCAAGTGGATAAATGAAGAGTGAGTGTCCACAATTTTGTGCAACAGGATATGAGTGGCTACACAGGTAAATATGTATGCTATTTGGGTGTGGGAAGACACATGCGAGTACATGTTCAAGTTTGTTGTTATATCAATTATGACCGTTGTTGTCATGTCAATTATGATTCCTGGTGACTCTATAGGCCACAGGAGAATCACCCATAAGGTTTCTAAGACTGTAAATCTTTACAGAAGCAGAGGTTGACATCCTTCTCCTGAGAAGCAGCTGGTAGTTTCAAATTGTTAGCCTTGCAACAGTCAAACATTTAACCACTGGGTCACCTGGGCTCCTTTGCTCATGAAGATACAGGTTTATTTATGAACCTATGTATATGTATGTTTGTATGTGCGCTAGATAGATAATCATATAGAGAAGAAAACACATAGGGAATACAGTTAATAATACTTCCTAGATACATTAAAGAACCTCTTCAGACTGATTTACCAAGTAAGACTAAGGTTTAGAACCACAGTCTCACGAAAACTTAAGTCAACTCAGTCATAAAAGCACTGACCCTCTACTTTACTAAGCATGATATCTTTCTCCAGGGACTGCCTTAACATGCCTTAAGTATGTGAAATGAACAAATAAATATGTGAAGTGACGAGAGAAAAATATTCAATGACAAGAACTGATACAGTGACTACAAAAGTGGGGTTAAGTATAGTACAGATTGTGAAGATGCTGCAGGACTGGGGTTTCATTGTATTACTGTTGTTGTTGTTGTTGTTATGTGTCATCGAGTTGCCTGCGACTCATAGCGACCCTATG
>NW_006399792.1:18028969-18031811 GCF_000299155.1 Elephantulus edwardii
CAAGGATTCTGAGGCTTCGTCTAACATATTTTGGACATGTTGTAAGGAGGGACCGGTCTTTGGAGAGGGACATCAAGCTTGGTAGGGTGGACGGGAAGCGCAGGAGGGGAAGGCCCTCTATGAGGTGGATTGATTCAGTGACTGGGATAATCAGGATGGGTGTATCGGAAACAGTGTGACTGGCATAGGACAGAGCAGAGTTTAGGGCTGTTGTACATAGGGTCACTATGAGTCACAAGTGACTCGATGGCACATAACAACAACATCATTACTTTTACAGCTTCTAAGCATCTTGTAATAAGTATCACTAAGCTACCTCTTCAGCTTCAACAATTGTTGTTGCAGATATTAGGTACTATTAAGTATGATTCAGCGACCCCATGAACAACTGATCTGAACCCTCTCCTATCCTATGCCATCCTCACAAGCTCTCACACACTCAAGCCTATTACTGCAGTCACTGTGCCACTCCAACTAGTTGAGGGTCTTCCTCTCTTTCACTGTTCCTCCATCTTTCCAAGCATTACATCCCTCTCCAAGGAACAACCTCTTAGCAACATGCCCAAAGTATGCGAAATAAAGCTTCATTTTCTATGCCTCCAAGGAACACTCTGTATCTTCTCCAAGACATATGTTTGTTCTTTTAGCAATCTGTGGGATCTTTAGTACTTTTCACCAGCATCACAGTTCAAAGGCACCAATTCTTCTGTCATTCACTGCCCAGCTCTGAGATCATAGCAAATAACTGAAAAGACCATGCATGGCCTTAATCAGGCACACCTGAGTCCTCCTACTGATATCACCGCTCCTTAATAATTCGAAGAGGTTCCTGACTATAGACATTCCCAGGGCATTTTGTCTCCTGATTTCCTACTTGAAGTCATTGATAGTTTCACTCGTTTCTCAGTCTATCACGATGCTGCCAACGGGTCCAGTAGAGGGGATTTTTGTTTTGATGTTGAGATCAGCTTCAAGAATAGTGGCATTAAAAACAAATTTAAGTATCAAGTTGCATTACTGAGAGATGCTGTGGGCAAAGTCTTGAACAATCCAGGAAGCATGAAAAGAAGATGGAAGAATATACAGAGTCATTATACCAGAAAGAATGAATTGACACTGAAAAACTTCAGGGCGTGCCATCTGAAAAACTGCCAAATGTAACAAAGGAAGAAGTTCAAGCTGCACTGAAGAAACCAGAAAAAAGAATGGCCAGTCTTGCAAAAAGACATGATGCTAGAAAAGGTGGAGAGTCAGAGAAAAAGAGGAAGATATTCAACAAGATGGAACAATAGAGTGATTGGGATAATGGATTCAAACACTGCAGAGATTGTAAGGATGGTGCAAAGTTCCGATCTGTGGGTCATGGGGGCCCTAACAGTCACAGTCACCATGACAGCACAGATCAACCACATATAAGCACAAATACATACATATAAAAATATATATGTATGGGGAAAAAACCCCACAAACACATGCATGTGTGTGTGCGTGTGTATTTATAAGGTGATCTGTGACAGCATGGTGTATTATGTATTACACAGCTAATTAAAAGTCTGGTAGTTCAAATTCACTAGCTTCTCCTCAAGAGAAAGATAGATGGTTTATGCCTGTAAAGTTTCATACCCTCAGAAAACCTATGGAAGTTGCTACGAGTCAAAATAAACTAAAGTTGAAAGGAAAAAAAATAATATAATTATAGGACCATGCAAAATGGATTTTTTTAATCAAAATTTTAAGTAAAAAAGTAAAAGCAAATAAAATAACTAAAAGACTAAAAACCAAATACTTACTTTGTAGCAGCAGCAAACTGTCTGTTGGGCACTTGAATGTTCACAGAACAAGGAGAAAGAGATGCCTGAAAAGCTGTTTTGGAAAGACTATGCCTCCCATGTTGTAGCAAAACTTGGGGGAGAAAAGAGAAAATAGTTATATTAAATAAGCATATTCACATTTATTTTCATTCTTAAAAAAAAAAAAAATCTGTGTTTTCCAAAGTAGCAACATTCAAATCTGTGTGATTCTTAACCATTTTTTCAAAACTATGATAATGGAAACCATACTTCTAAAACCAAAATCAAGTAAATATATATCTATATTTAAACAGTTTTATCTTAATTGATTTTTAACTTAATTTAGTTCAAATCCAACTGCATGTATCAGTTATACTGTCAGGAAGTAGGCAGATATACTCCTGAATTTTGAAAATATATTTATTCATATTTTTTAATGGGTAAAACATTCACAGATTTTCTAAGGAACTCCCAAAGAAAATAAACAGAGTGATAGGACGTGTCCTACCAAAGATAAAGAGTTATTATGAAGCTATGCTAATTAAAATGCATTGATATTGGCAGAGCTACAGTAAAAAAGACTAATATCATTCATAGGTAGTTATTTGAATATGACAGTGATGTTATGTAAGTCAATGTGCAAAGAATTAAATAGTGCTGAGATGATTAATTATAAAGAATGAAAAATATCATTAATTCTCTACCTCAATGCCACACACAAAAAAGAACCAAATTTAGATATACTAAGAACTGGGATATGAACTTTCAAAATATAGTAAAATTTCTTTATGACCTTGGAGACGGTGATATTTCACACCCAAAACCCTCCAAAACCAAAATCCCTGCTGTCAAGTCGATTCCACTCACAGCAACTCTCTACAGGGGTCCAGGTTTCTTTCTCCTGTGGGCTACTAGTTCCAAACTGTCAACTTTTTGGTTAGCAGCCTGAGACATTATACACTGTATCATCGGTGGCTCCTTGGAGGCAAGGATTCTGAGGCTCCGTCTAACATACTTTGGACATGTTGTGAGGAGAGACCGGTCCTTGGAGA
>NW_006399792.1:18031911-18033574 GCF_000299155.1 Elephantulus edwardii
GGCCCTCTATGAGGTGGATTGATTCAGTGACTGGGGTAATCGGGATGGGAGTGTCAGAGACAGTGCGATTGGCACAGGACAGAGTGGAGTTTAGGGATGTTGTACATAGGGTTGCTATGAGTCGCAAGGGACTCAACGGCACATAACAACAACAACAACAACAACATCAGTCCCTGAACAATTCATAAATCAGCCTTAAATAATGCTAACTAAAAATTTCTGTTTACTAAAAGGTGATTAAAGAAAGCAAAAAGATAACCCATAACCACGAAACTAGCAAAATACATTCTGTTGTTTTCTGGTAAGTTGGAACCAATTCATAGCTGACTTTCCGGTGAATTTTCAGAGCCAAGCAATAAACATAATTGACAAAGGATTAATACTCAGATATGTAAAATTACCAACTCAACTGAAAACTTGACAAATAAAGGAACAGGTGTCTAATTGAAGAGAAACACAAATAATGCACAAATATATGAAGGTTTCACAACCTCATTCATAATCATGTAAATACAAATTTAAATCACAATAAAAGCATTTTACATTACTGCTATTCAAAGACCAGTTTGTTGCAGGCCTGCAACCAGTGATCCAGTAGGTGAATCAGCCTTACCACTAATTAAATAGTTCAGTTGTTGTTTATTCCTTGTCCCACCTACATTCTCTCAATAAAGGAAGGACTACTTTGACCTTATTATGATGTGCCCTCAAGTAGACTAGAATTCACAGCAACACTATGAACAACAGATGTGAAATCTGCTCCATCCTGCCAATCCTCATGACCTCCAACATGCTCCAGTGCATTGTTACAGTCACTGTGTTAATCCACTGTGTTGAGGTCCTCCACTCTTTACTGAGTCCTCCACCTTTCCCAGTGTGATGTCTTTTTCTCTGTACTGGCCCCTCCAGGTAACATGTCTAAAGTATGTGAGAAAGCTTCACTCTACTTGCTTCTAAGAAGTACCCTGGTTGCTCTTCCTCCATGGCATTATTTTTCTTTTAGCAGTCCATACTACATTCAAAACTCTTCATCATTATCATAGTTCAAAGACAGCGATTCTCCTTCAGCATCCTACTCATTCTTCAACTTTCATATGTGTACAAAGCAAGTGCAAATACCATGGCTTGTTTCAGACATACCTCAGTCATTACATTGACATCTTTGCTCTTTAGCAATTTGGAAGAGGTTCCTGACATCAGATTTTCACAATGCAACAAATCTTTTGATTTCTTGACTGCTGCTTCCATGAGTATTGATTATGGATCCAAGTAAAATAAAATTATTGACAATTTCAATCTTTTCTCCACATTTTATATATTGCCTACTCAGCATTTCTTAAGCTCAAGGAACTGAAGAACAAATTCAAACCTAGAGTTGCTGTAATCAAGGATACTTTGGGCAGAATATCAAATGATCCAGGAAGTATTAAAAGAAGGTGGAAGGAATATACTGAGTCATTGTATAGAAAGGAATTGGCAGATACAGGAGAATTTAATGAAATAACATATGAGCAAGAGCGATGAAGGAAGAAGTTCAAGCTGCTTTGAAGGAAATAGCAAAAAATAAGGCCCCAGGAATAGATGGTATACCAACTGAAGTATTTCAGATAACAGATGTTGCCCTGGATGTGCTCACCAAGTTGTGCCAAGAAATCTGGAGAAC
>NW_006399792.1:18034829-18050613 GCF_000299155.1 Elephantulus edwardii
GCATAACAAGTGACTGCAAAGACCATAGCCTGTATCAGACGCACCTTAGTCTCCAGAGTGACACCACTGCCAACAATGTCCCACAGAAGTATAATGTGACTTGCTAGAGTGAGCTATATATATAAAATTTTCTTTTAGCCATTAACAATAAAAAAGAAATTATAGAAATGAGTAATAAAAATTAGTAAAACATTTTATTCCAGTTGTTATTACTGTTACGTACTATTCCATCAATTTCAGTTCAAAGTGGTCTTGAGTGACAGAGTAGAGCTGTCTTATATAGAGCAAATTGTCAGGGGTTTATAACATAGTCCACCAGGAGTTACAGTGCTAACTCAAAGGTGGCACCTCTCTACAAGTTTGAGTTCTCCAGCAGCTCTGAGGGAGAAAGATGAGTGAAAAATCTCCTCCAAGATGTAGTCTCCAAAAACCACTGGAGGTTCTGAACTGACCTCAGTGAAAGAGTTTATATCCCAGGAAGCTACTAGGAAGGTCTGAACCACAACTTTTCTGTTAAATGACAAGTGTTAATTATCATTCCTGTATGTTATCTTTTAAAAAACAATAATTTATTCATACTCAGTCTTTATAATCTAGTGTTTATTTACTAAACTCAGTTCATATGAAGTCTTAATAATCTAGTATGTATTTTCTACACTGAGTTTTTACTCTCAGAGAACTGGATTCGTTGCATTTCCAATGCTCAGCAGTGGCTAACCAAATGGACAGTACAGCTTTACACTATGATATGGACCTTGGATTTTAAAAAATGGGAAGGCTTTGCAAAGTGTTGAACACAAGCTTAATATGGTTTAAGTTATCAAAGAACCGATTTTATCCCTTGTTTCAAATAGATTGTAGAGAAATCCAAATGAAAGATTGTAGTGGCTTGAAACAAGGTAGTTGCAAAGGATTTTTAATTTATTTGTACGTTAAATTCAATAAGACTTCTAAGTGATTTAATTGTGAAGAGTGAGGAAAAGAAATTGAGTCAAAGATAATCCTCAAGTTTTGACCCAGGAAATTGAAAGAATGACATTAACAAAATGGGGAAAACTGTAGGCCACAATAATGGGTTCCATTTTAGACAAGTATGTGGTGTTGTGTGACTTCGGTCATAACCAACCAGTTTTCAGAGGCAGTTTATTACACAGGAGGAGACTGCCCATCCGTCTCCCGTCTCCCGCAGAGGAGTAGGCGCTTTGAAAACTATGTGACTTTGAGATTGCAGCACACATTCTTACCACTATTAGGCCATCAGACAAATATAAATATTCACATGTACATCTAAAATAAGCAGATCTCAAATTCATGAGAGAAGTCAAATATTAAGAAAGAAATTTTGAGATCATCATGATACTGAGAGTCAAAGCCAGAAGATCTAATGAAAATCGCCAAGTAAGCTTATTTACAAGATGAAGATCCAAACTAGAATCCTAGGGTGTGTAGTGGTGGTGGTGTTAGGTGAGGTCGATTTGAATATGAATCACAAGCACACTATAAACAATAGATCTAGGGGAGTTCTGGTGGCCTAGTGGCAAAGAGCTGCGACTACAATCCCAGAGGCGCATGGTTCGAATCCACCAGATGCTCTGCTGGGGAAGGAGGGACAATTTCCTCCTGTACCAGTCAGATCTGATTTGACAGTACACCCACACACACACACAAATAATAAAAAAATTTAAAAGAAAAAAACCAAAAAACAATAGATCTGAAGTCTCATGTATTCTGTGCCATCCTCACAATCTTTGACATACTTGAGTTCACTGTTACCAAGTCACGTGTCAATCCATTTGGAGGTCTCTTTCACTGACCCTCCACCCTTCCAATCAGGACTTCCCTTTCCAAGGAATAAACTCTACAAACAAAATGCTCAAAGTATGTGAGACAAAACGTTACTATGCTGCTTGCCTCCAAGAAGCACTCTGGGTGCACCTTCTCCAAGACTTACCTGATTTTTCTTTGGCGGAGAAGAGCAACAAGCAAAGTAATGTGACAAAGAAAGGTGAGGATGCAAGAAAATTAAAAGGAGGTACCCTGGAAACTAGGAAAAGAAACTCTAGCAAGAATCAACTTCCTAGGGGAGCTCTGGTGGCCTAGTGGCAAGAAACTGCAACTACAATCCCAGAGGCGTACGGTTCGAATCCACCAGATACTTTGTCAGGGGAAGGAGGGACAATCTCCTCCTGTACCAGTCAGATCAGGGGAAGGAGGGACAATCTCCTCCTGTACCAGTCAGATCTGATTTGACGGCACACTCACACAAAAATAATAATAATAATAAGATTTAATAAAAAAAGAGACTCAACTTCCGTACTCTTTTTTGGTTTGGCCTAATGTTATTGGGGTGTCACATATAAAGATTAAGTCACTTCTGAGAACTGAATACCTTTTATAGAATGCAAAAAAGGCAGGAGATACTTTGAGGCCGCAGTGCAGATTCATGGTTAAGGATGCCCCGCTCACAATCTGCTGTAGCAGGAGACCCTGCATCCACACCACGGCCCTGGCAGGCCCTGACAACCTCCTCACTTACCTCTACTTAAGCGTCTTACTGCCGCCGCCATCTTGACTACTCCGGATTCTGTTGACGAAATCGGTCCCACGCTGCAAATGGGAAGAGTAAAGAAAGGTTCCGCTCTGTAACTAAAGGAAGGGGAAAGATTAGAAAGAAGCAGAGAAAAGGGGTGGAGACCAGCGGAAGGGGAGACGGAGCCAGATTCTGAGCCGTAGTACTCCCTTTTTCCCCCATCAGTTCAGTGTTCTGCCAGGGACATTCTGTTTTATGTTTCCCAAAGTCAATCATGTCAGTTACAGGAAAATCGGCTATTTCTAGAAAATATAGCCATACAGATGTTGTAACTCCTCTATCCCTTTCATTTTACTTTAATGCATTTCATTTTACTTTTTTAATCCTGCAAGCGTACTCAGCAAGGACTCATTAAAACCTGAAGAAACCACACAAGGTTCAGCTGCCACGTGTGAAAAAAAAAGTATTCACCAAGCTTTCTGCCACCACCCAGGAATTGTTCTGCTAACTCAAAACCTCTTTTTTTTTTTTTAAGTTAGTACAAGGTAAAAGTGGGGAAAAGGTAATTATTTATTCATCTTACATTATTCTTCCCTTCGTTCCTCACCCCTCCACCCCATAAACACACCGTGTCATTAGAATCCATGGGATAATACTTGACATATATGTAACACGTGTAACTTTAAAAATGTCAGAGTTAAAACTTGAGCACAGATTACTCTGATTAAAAAACAATCATCATCAATGTCCTTCAAATTGTCATAGCAGTCATTAAGTATGGTCTTTGTTGTTGTTATGTGCCCTTGAGTCGCCTGCGACTCATAGCGACCTTATGTACAACAGCCCTAAACCCTGCTCTATCCTGTGCCAACCTGTCTCCAACACACCCACGCCCATACTCAGTCACTGAATCAATCCACCACATAGAGGATCTTCCTCTTCTATGCTGTCTCTCCACCTTTCCAAGCATGACATCCCTCCTTGCAACATGTCCAAAGTACGCCAGATGAAGCTTCAGAGTCCTTGCCTCCGAGGAGCAGTCCAGTTTAACCCTCTCTCGGATGAACCTATTCCTTTTCTTAGCAGTCCATTGAATACTCTTCCCAAGCACCACAGCTCAAAAGCATCAATTCTCCTTTTATCCTCCCAAGTCATTGTCCAGCTCTCTGATACACAGCAAGTGATTGCAAAGACCATGGCCTGTATCGGGTGGGCCGTAGTCTCCAGAGTGACACCATTGCTCCTCAGTACTCTGGAGAGTAAAAAGGGTAGCCACAGATTGGGAAAAAATATTTGGTAATGACATGTCAGATAAGGGACTTATATCTAGAATTTATAAAATACTCGAGCACCACAACAAAATAAAGGTAAATAACCCAATTGAAAAATGGGCACAGGACATGAACAGACACTTCACCAAAGAAGACAATCTCAATCTCTTCATCATCCATCATGATGCTGCCAATCAGCCCAGTGGTGAGAATCTTTGTTTTCTTGATGTTGAACTTCAATCCATATGAACTGCTTAAGAAAAAAAAAAAAAAAAAAGTAACCAGGCTGCTCCTTGGAGGCTAGGATTTTAAAGCTCTGTCTCATCTACTTTGGGCATATTGTCAAGAGGGAAGAGTCGTTGGAGAAGGACATCATGCTTTGCTTGGAAGGATGGAGGGACAGCACTGGAGAGAAAGACCCTGGATGAGATGAATTGACTCAATGACTGGGGTAAGGGAGTAGATGTGTCAGAGAAAATTAAATTGGCTCGAGATAGAGCATAGTTCATAGCTTTGTCGCTATGTGTCTCAAACATCTTGATGGCACATACCAACAGCTCTGTCCTATAGGGATGCTATAATTGAAATGACTCAAAGTAAATGGTATTTTTTAAGTTTCAGCTACACATTACAGCTCTTGAAACTCCAGAAAAATCTCCTCCCCAAGACACACACATACATTATTACGTCCATAACTCTGTTCCTTATGTCCCCTTGTGGAATATTTGGTACCACATCACCTTGTTAACGCGTGCCTTGTTTTGGTTTTTTTTTGTTTTTTTGTTTTTCATTTTCAACCCAAGCTTTCTTGGATTGAGGAAGCCTCTTTCACTTCCTGGTTATAGCCTCCCTTTATGATTTTGTACAACTCTCAAGATATGTATCTGTTTTTAAATAGTGTTGTTGAAATATAATTAATATACCATACAGTTTAACAATTTAAATTGTACACTAATGGTTTCTAGTATAGTCACAGAGTTTTGCAGCCATTGGCTTGACAACGCTTTGTGGACAGTGATCAAGTTTTACTGGTGTCTGTAATGTCAGAACCTACTATACAGTTGCTTGCACACAGGAAACCCTCAATAAATGTTTGTTCAATAAATGAATATGAGCACACATGAAGTAGTGGCTCAATTAGAAATGCGAAGCCTACAAAATTAACTTGCTTCCATGCAGCTGTCCAAAGTGTGCTTCATTGTGTATTTGTACGTTCTCACACTTACTCCCTCTCATTGCCTTCAAGTCAGAACCACTCATAGTTGACCCTCCTGTGGGTTTTCAGAGGCTATAATCCCTCAGGAGGCAATGGCCCATCTTCCTCCCATGACCTGGTAGATTTGAACCACCTGTCTTTGGAATTAAGATTTCATAATTTATTGCTCCATATTACTAACACTTCAGCAGCAATTTCAAAAGTCCCAAAATCATTCAAGGCTGTTAATTGGTTGGGTTTGGGGCTTGTTGTTTTTGGTTTGGTTTTTTTTTTTAAATAAAAGTAGTTTTTTTTAAATAAAAGTAGTTCTTTTAATCTGTTCTTGTAATTTTTATGCCTCTTTCCTATTTCCCTTTCTCCCTCCCACTCACAAATATGTTAATGTCTTCTGTGTGTTAAGTGGTATGTCTGCTTATGTATAAATTCAGTGACTAAAACCAACACAACCCCTACATTTCTCACCCAAAACCATGAAGATTCTAAGAGACAAAATGAGACCAAGCTTCAAAGGCCTCGCCTAAAGTATAAAGAGGCTAACAAATACAGCCAGAAATGCACAATCTGAAGAGGATAAAATTGATAAATGGGAACTTTAAAAGATTAAATCCGTGTGTACATCAAAATCTTTTTCCAGTAGGATGAAAAGAAAATCTACCAACTGGAAAAAAACATTTGGCAATACCATTTCAGACCAGGATCTCATAACAAATGTTTACAGAATCCTACAGGGCCTCCACAAGAAAAATACTGATAAACCATTTGCAAAATGGTCAAAAGACATGAAAAGACTTTTTACAGAGGAAGACATTCTGATAGCCAACAGGCACATGTAGAAATGCTCAAAATCACTGGTAATGTGAGAGATACAAATCAAAACCACAATGAAATACCATCTCCCCCCAGTACAGACACAAAATTTAACAGGACAACAAGCTACAAATGTTCGGTTTTTGTTTCTTGGCCAGGAACCTCTTGATCTTGAAAGTCTTATGAGAAGACATAATGAAGACAAAGTGGAGCCACACCAGAATCTTTTTTTCCTTAACGTTAAGCTTCAATCCATACTGAAGGGGCAGTCCTTGATCTTCTGCTGCAAGCGCTTCAGGTCCTCTTCAGTTTCAACAAGTAGGATTGTGCCATCTACATAACACAGATTGTTGATGAGTCTACCTCCAATCCTGATGCCACACTTCTTCTCATAGAGCCCAGCCTCCCAGATAATATGTTCCACATATAGATTGAAAAGATATCGAGATAGGACACATCCTTGATGCACACCCTTTCCAATTTCGAACCATGCAGTGTTTCCTTGCTCTGTTCTGACAACTACCCCCTGGTCCAAATAGAGGTTTCACATAAGCACAATAAAGTGTCTGGGATTCCCATTCTTCTCAGAGTCACCCACAGTTTGTTGTGATCCACACAGTCAAATGTCTTTGCATAGTCAATGAAACACAGATAGATATTCCTTTGGTACTTTCTGCCAAGATCCATCTGATTTTAGCTATAATATTCCTAGTACTATGGCCTCTGCCTAACCCAGCCTGCATTTCAGGCAGTTCTCTGTTGATGTGCTATTCCAGTTGTTTTTGCATAATCTTCAACAGAATCTTGATTGTATGTGATATCAATGATAATGTTTGATAATTTCTGCACTCTGTTGTATCACCTTTCTTTGGAATGGGAACAAATATAGATCTCTTCCAGTCAGTTGGCCAGGTGGATGTCCTCCAGATTTCTTGACACATCTTGGTGAGCACATCCAGGGCAATGTCTGTTTGTAGAAATATGTCAATCAGTATGCCATCAGTTTCTGTGGCCTTGTTTTTTTGCCAATTCTTTCAGAGCAGCTTGATTTTCTTCCTTCATCACCACAGTCTCTTGCTCATAAATTGTTTCATTAAATTCTTCTGTGTCTGCCAATTCCTTTTTGTTGCAGACTGAGGGTAAAGTATTTTTATAATTTTTAATAATGAGACAGACAACCAGGAACGAGATAAAACAGACAGCGTAAAAGACAGGGGGCCAGCAATTTCGAGGACTGAAGGCTTGGACTCCAGCTTTCTTGTATCTTTATTGAAAATTATCAGGAAGTAAATCATAAAGAGAATTCAATGTAAATGAAGCCAAGGGAGAGGTCAGCAAATACAATGCATGAATCTGGTAAACCCTTAAGGATTGGATTGCCTTAGTGCCTCAGAGTGAACTCCAGCTTGTACCATGCCTCCCCCACATCCTGAAATAGCATTCAGTTTATTGCAAATATTTAGTATTGGCTTCCCATACTTTTGGTAAAATGACTCTGTATATTCTTTCCATCTTCTTTTAATGCTTACTGGATCATTTAATATTCTTCCCAAAGCATCCTTAATTATTGCAACTCCAGGTTTGAATTTGTTCTTCAGTTCCTTGAGCTTAAGAAATGCTGAGCTAGTTCAACCCTTTTGATTTTCTGACTCCAGCTTCTTGTACATTTCAAAGTGATCGGATCACTTCTCTGTATACATTCATTAAAATCACAATTAAAATGAAATGCCATTTTAAAAAAATCAAAATGCCTGGGAATAACTGTATGAAATGCAATGTTGAATGAAGGAAAAACATGAAACACAATTTATATGAATTTTGTATGCAAACCAATATAAAATAAAAAATTTAAAAAATAACCCCATTTGAGGGTAAAATTGGAGCAAAACTACAGAGCCTATTTTATGTAAAAACTCCTGTATGACAGGTACCTGGTTCTTAGGCTCTATATCCTTCCCTTTACCATTGCTGGCTTTATGTTTCCTGTTTTAACTAGATAATTTAAAACATCAGTATTAGGGCTCAGAGAAATGTCTAGTATGCATGCTGCATTATTAACAGTAAAGTCCTACAGAGGTACAGTTTAAGGGAGCTCTGGTGGCCTAGTGGCAAGAAGCTGCACTGCAATCCCAGAGATACAGTTTACCTGAAGATCACATTTATGGCACCAGAAATTGATGGCACTAGCTTGGTGGGGGTCAGAATCCAATTACATGTATGTGTAACAACACATAAAGAGGTTCTTTAGACTGAAACTTTACACAAACGATGAAAATATCTGTTGAAAATAAGTAAATGCACACTTTGAAATAAGACCACTACCAAGCTTCTATTATGTTAAGCTTAAATAATGGTACTATGTAGGTTTGAATCCCAGTGTCATAGTTTATAAGAAGGCTTGGTGGTGAAGTAGTAAGCACTGCACTCCTAACTGGAAAGTTGTCAGTTCAAATCCACTAGCCCTCTGTTGGAGAAAAATATTATCATCTCTTTTCATTAAGATTTATAGCCTTGGAAACCTATGGGACATAGCTATTCTGTTTTACAGGGTTGCTATGAATTGAAAGTGATTCACTTGGGATGAGTTTATCATCATTTATTAGCTGTGTGATCTAAGCAAGTTATTATATCTCTTTGGGGCTCAGTTTTTTTCTCTGTTATATAGGACTAATAATGAGATAGCTAAGAAGATGCTCCAGTGGCTGAGTGAGAAGAACTTGCACTGTCAGCTAAAGGCACAAGATTTCAATGTACCATTTTTGTCTCACATATTTTGGACTTGTTGCCAGGAATTGCCAGTCTTTGGGGGAGGACATTATTCTTGGAAGGGTGGACGGTCAGTACAGGAGAGGAAAACCCTGGATCAGATGCATTGACATTTGACTGTTGCAATGGGGTAATTTATGTCAGAGACAATAATGTTGGCTCAAGATAAGACAAAGTTCAGAGCCATCGTTCATAAGGTTGCTATGAATCTTAGTCAACTCGACATCAGTAACAATAACAACAAT
Organism: Elephantulus edwardii; assembly: GCF_000299155.1. Classification (NCBI taxonomy): domain Eukaryota; kingdom Metazoa; phylum Chordata; class Mammalia; order Macroscelidea; family Macroscelididae; genus Elephantulus; species Elephantulus edwardii. Next base: position 18,043,665 of record NW_006399792.1, read on the forward strand.
CTTCAACATAGGGAAAAAGTGGGCAATCTCCTCCTACACAATTTACAGCCTCTGAAAATTCTCTGGAAGGTCAGCTATGAGTCATTTCTGACTCAACGGTACAACAGTGAAGTAGTTCGATAAGGTACTAGTGACGTACTTGACATAGAATAAGTCCTCAGCAAACACTCAATGTTAATTTATTAACAAAGAGACTTCTTGATCAGAGAGGCAAATGAATAGGCTGCTCTAGTTACTCCTTTTTCCAAATGTTGTCTTTTTAATTTAACACATCCTGCTCTGTGCTAAGATGTCACTTTCCCTATATCAGAACTTTGATTCATATTCATAGAAAGCCATCAGACTATGTTGATGGACTTCTTTAAAGTTCACTTTTAATGCAACTTTTCCCAGTTGATTTTCTAGGAAAGTTTACATGCTCCAGGAGTCTTGACAACATGCCAGCTGCCTGCTTGCTTGGCTGCTCTCCCTGGGGAAGTATCTATGCGCTTGTCTGGCCCTGAAATTCTCTTGATATTTGTTCTCTGCCTTCCTCAGCCACTCTCCAGATGAGCAGGAGGGAAAGTTGTGTTATTAAGCATTTATCATTAAAAATTACTTTCTCAGACACTGAGTTTTGACTTTGCCACGTGCATCTCACAATTAAATTGAGCAGATCCAGCAGAAAAATTGGAGACTCACCACCATCAAAGAAGAAGCAAGAGAGTGCAGCATGTCCTTTGGGGCTAGAGGATTTTTGTGCCTATCTAACAGGGGCCAATAGGAACGTCAATGACAGCATCCACAGGAGAGAACAATAGAGCTGATGTGAGAAGGGGTAGACCTTGGAATTGCTACCCCATGAAACCAGCATCAGGATTCTTTGTCCAAGTTTGTTTGACTACTTGGGGGTGGGGGAGCCATAACTAGCAGGCCTGAGAGCTTTGTAACAGAGGTCTACAATTGCAAGGCTCAAAGGTGAGATGTTTCATAAGCTGTCCTGATTGATTGTACCTTGTTGCCAACCTGAATTATAGACTTTTGACATCCCTAATATGGTTCTATATAGTTTTGAGCTATCACATTTGATTTTTGGACCCAGTAAAGCCGTAAGATTGGTGTTGGGATGAGTAGAAAGAGGTGTGGAAGCATGTCTGACCTCATGGGTATTGGTTTTGTGTTGTTAATGTTGTTGACAAGGACAGTTCCTCTTTGTTGAGTTGGTAAAGGTCAGATATAGCCATCCCCATGAGGCTCATGCTTTTTTCACAAAACTCATTTGCAAGAGTCACTTTCTATCTGGGGTTCAAGCTGTAAATAGATCCTCTTATTGTTGTTGATGGTGGTAAATTCCACCGAATTGACTATGACTCTTAGTGATTCTAAGAAGAAAGGCTCTGAATCTTGCCCTGGCCTGAGCCAATCTTACCATTTCTTACAGACACACATGACCCTATTGGCACAGTCACTGTGTTGATCCGTCTCATCCATGGTCTTCCTCTTTTTCTCTGACTTTCTACCCTTCTAAACATGATGTCTTTCTTTAAGGCCTGGCTACTTCTGACAACATGCCAGAAGTAAGCAAGACAGAGTTTCAAAGTCCTTGCCTCCAAGAGTCAACCTAATTTCACACTCTCCAGGACATACTTGTTTGTTCTTTTAGCAATCCATGGCATGGCTTTTCCCATTCCAAAAGTGTACATCAAAATTTCCCTGGGGATTTGTTAAAACTCATACTGCTGCCCATACTCTCCTAGAGGGTAATTCTAGGGTGGGCCAAATAATCTGCATTTCTAGTAGGTTCCCTTGGTTTAAAGGGTTAAAGGCTAGTCCAGAAACCACATGTTAAAATCCACTCCTTCATAGTAATAGTAACATGAAACATTAATAGTAAAATGAAACATTCATATCCATATCTGCCATTACATTAGGGAAAAAGTTATTTTTTACTAACAATTTTATGCTCAATATAGGCTATAAAAGCATATGACTTTGAAGACCATTGTCTCTGTCTACTCATTCTTTTTTCTTTCTTCGCCATTCAACAAAAATTATTATTTCACAGTGAAATTTCCATTCTAAACCTGGGTATCTGCTGAGAGAACTCCCAACACCTGTCTGGACTTTTATTATCTGTACCAAGATTCTCTACATGCTTTGTGCTTATTTCAGATTCATTCCCCTCCCCCAATCTATAATAATGCTATTCTTATCACTATAATTTTTGTAATTGTTTGAAACTCATTTGTCTGTCTTTCTAAATAGATAATTTCTCTAGTTAGAACTTCCCTATTTTTTTTAAAGTCATAGAAAACTAATTTAGATCTAGATACATTCAATTTAGGACTATTTACTGGTATACTGGTAAATATTTAATAATTTGCCCTCTGAAAGAAAAGAAACTAATGTGTAGTATTCTTCAAAGTCTTATGGTCTAAATACTTCCTCTACAATTTATTTCTAACTGGTCAAGGATGAAAGTTATACCAATGTTTATGTCTTTCATTCATAGGGTCACTAGGAGTCTTTTATTACTCAAAGGCACTTAACAACAACAACAACACAGAGAGAGATCAATTGGCCTAGTGGACAGAAAGTGATGCTACCAAGCCAAAGGTTGATGACTTTAATCTGTGGCCCTATGGCCTGTTTTTAATTGTTTTTGTTCAAGCATTTTTCTAGGTTATATAGCCCTGGTCTGTCCACTTGACATGGTAACTCGTGGTTACTGTGAAGCTGAACACTGTGACAGTGATGTGTCAAATGCAATAACGGTTACCCATGGTGGACAGTGTTTGGTGAAGCTCCCCGATTGAAACAAGCTTGGAAACAGGAGCGGTATCCACTTCCAAAACACCTTGCCTCCAGAAACCCTATGAACCTGGAGAAAAATGAAAGTTATACAAGTGTTCAGGTCTTTCATTCATAGGGTCGCTATGACTCGCCTACAACTCAATGGTACTTAACAACAACAATAGTCCACAATACAGATTGAAGCTCAATATTATGAAAATGAAGATGCTCACCACTGGTCCAACCATTGGCTGCTGTTCTCATCATTGGCTGCTGCCAGCCAATGATAGACAGAGAAAAGATTGACATTCTTAACAGCATCAGTTGCTTGGTTGCACAAACAACACTTGTGGCACCAGAAGTCAGGAAATCAAAAGACAAACTGCATTAGGAAAAACAAATTGCTTCTATGGACCTCTCTAGAGTGCTAAAGAGCAATGATGTGAGTCTGGAGAGTAAGGTGTGCCTGATCCAGACCATGATCTTCGCAATCACCTGTTATTCATCTGAGAGCTGGACAATGACCAAGGAGGACAGAAGAAGAATTCATGCCTTTGAGTTGTGGTGCTAGAAAAAAGTTTCAAACATACAATGTACTGCCAAGAGAACTAATAAGTCTGTCTGGAGATGGTGAAGCAAAATTTTTCCTTGGAGGCAAGGATTTTGAGGTTCCATCTCATATAGTTTGGACATGTTGCTGGCAGGGCTCAGTCTTTGGAGAAAGATATCATGCTTGGAAAGGTGGAGGGACAGCACAGGAGAGGAAGATTCGGCATGAGACAGATTGACCCAGTAACTGGGGTAATGAGGGTAGGTGTGTCAGAGACAATAAGATTGGCTCATGATGGAGCAGTGTTCAGAGCTATTGTGCATAGAGTCATTATGTGTCTTGGTCAATTAGAGGACATATAACAATAACCAAGAGTGAGCCTGACCAGCTTATCAAATCCCTAGAAATTTAGCAATTTACAATTGGTTCACGCACTGCTATCACACACTTCCAGGAGAGACCTAGATTTTGGTTACCTTTACCAGTACCGCTGAGTAGAGTCAAGTTAAGTCTGATGCGTGGCAATCCCATGAGAACCAGACACAGGGTTTGCAGTGACAAGTTTGTCCAAGCAGATCTCTAGGCTTTCTTCCCAGGCTCCTGGGGTAGACATGAACTGACAATTTTCTAGTTAACAGCCACAATGTTAACTACTTGCCCTGCAATTTGCATGGCTCTAAACCAAACCAGTTTACCTTAGTGAACTCTTCTCAATTTTAATGTGACTACATATGACCCGCATATTTTATTAAAATGTTGGTTTTCACAGAGTAGTACTGAGTTGAGCTTGAGCTTTTGCATTTCTAACATGCTAAAAAGTGAAATTAAAGTTCTTGTTCTATGATCCTAGAACACAAGTTAGATTTATATAATTAGTTTCAAACCAAACTCTTGAATAGGTTTCTACTTTTTAACAGCATAGAGAACAGTCTTAAATGCATGACCAAATTTCAGGGTATGAACTCCTTGTTTCCATCTTTCAGTTATATACCACCCGTTCTTCAAAGTAACATTCTGGTTGCACTACCTCTGAGACATTTGTTTGTTCTTTTGGCAGTCCATGGGCCAGACTCTAGAAAAAGACACCCTACTTGGAACAGCAGAGTGTCAGCAAAAAAAAAAAGGAGAAAGGTCTGAAAAAGATAGATTGACAATGGTAGTAACAATGGACTTAAACACAACAGATAGTGAAGATAGTACAGGATTGGTGTTTTGTTCTGTTGGAAGTGAGTCAGATCTGACTTGATGACATGTAACATTTTTCAGTAAGGATATTACATATATCAATAAAATTCTGATCCATTCATATCTGCTTCGGGTGGGGACTTAACATACAAATCATATTTCCCAGCTCCAAGTGGATTAGTAGAAGTTACCTGACCTAATTAAAGTTCACACATACTGTGACCAGTGACCCGGCTGTAAAAGAAAAATTGAGTCAGTCATTTCTCTCATAATCCTGGAAATTGGGAATGTAACAGACTAAACCATTTAAGTAGACATACAGCTATAAGACCATTAAGTAGGTTCAAATTAGAAAAGCTTTGAAAGGCAAGTATAATTACCAAGGAGAAAAAATGAGGAATAGAGTCTTTGAATTCAGCCCTATCACAAGGAAGTAAGAGATCAATCAGTCTCTGAGAGGAAGAAGCTACCCTGCAATTCCAAAGGCACACAGTTTAAATCCATTAGCTCAGCAGGAAAAGGATAACCTCTGAAAACCTGCTGGAGGGTTAGCTATGAGTCAGTTCTAACTTGACAGCACACAACAACAATAACATCCCCAAAATAACCCCATTTACTTGAACTGGAACAAGTGAATTAGCGTATCTTTTATACTAAAAAATTTAAATCTAGAACAGTGTGATTCCAAGTATTCTGATCATAATGCTTGGATTGACTGATCTCTTTCAGAATTAGTACCAAAGCCTTAGTCATGGAATGTTGGAGTTTGAAGAGATTTTGGAGAGCTTCTCATTTACCTAAAGTATAAGCCCTTCTACAACTTTCTGTTTAAATTTCTAGTACCACAATTCTGAATATTCCTGAGAGGTAATCCACTGGGCCTCTGGTGGACCTCTGAGATATACTTGTCCATCTTTCTCTCTGGAGCCACTGCATCCTCTGCCTGCTTCACTGCTATCCAGAAATACTTATTTACTATATAGGTTTATAACTATGACTCAATAATTTTGATGACTATATTTTTAATTAGATAGTGGTCAGATACCAACACAGTGTGTGGAAGAGAATAACACTTAAGCACTGATAAATTATTTTGATCTTCAAAATAAGTAAGTCACATGTGCCAAAAAAAAACACTAATTAGAGAAATTTTTTTAATCTCTAATGCAAAAAGAAACAAAATGAGTTTTAAGTATTTATAGAAAAGATGGCAGTGTACATAAAAAAACCAGCTTTTACAGACCTATAAAAAATAACAATGCCAACAAGAGGAGGTTGTAACTGAAAGGATATGACACTCTTCCTCCTTCTCTGTGTGTTGCTGTGTGATTGTTGTGTTTCTTTTCCTTAGACTTAGAAAAGATATTTTAATTTTGTTGTTATACTCTTTGAAGCTCTGTTTTTCTTTTCTATTTAGTCAACCAAAGGTTAGTTTCTCAAGAGGGATGTCATGCTTGGGAGGGAGGAGGGACAGCACAAAAGAGAAAGACCCTTGATGAGATGGATTGATTCAGTGACGGGGGTAATGAGGGTAGGTGTGCCAGAGACAATGAGATTGGCACAGGATAGAGCAGGGTTCAAAGCTATTGTACATAGGGTTGCTATGAATCGCAAGTGACTTGACAGCACATAACAACAAGGCTAGTTTCAGTCTTAGAGACTAATATGCTTTTTATCTCTCTCTAGACATTTTCTTTTAACTGCATGAAATGACCCCAAGATTTCTAGAGAAACTTGTTAGATCATTCATTATCTATAGATAACAAAGTCATTTTAACCTGAAAATTGTTGAATTAAAATACCCTAATCTTTACCTGGTACATCACCTTCGCTCGGAAGCATTGCCACTGAACTTAAGAGACACTGGTCACATCATAAGAAACTGTCTGAAGCCGATGTATTTGGAATCACGGAAGCCAAGGAAGCTTCAAATATAAGCTGTCAGATCAAAGAGGGGGGACAATGGGAGATAGCTGTTGAAGGGAGTGGGTAGAAGTGGATGGGTATCTTGCCTGGTGCATGGTGGAGCAGGTAAATAAGTGAGTGGGTAAAGACAAATGTGCCAAGGAGAGGGACAATACTGATACGAATGGTTAACTCCACAATAAGGGATATATCTTTCATTTTTCTATAAAATGCTTATCTGTCTGACACTTCTCTAAATCTGAACATCCAGATTAAGACAGACTAGGAAGAAGGATTGGCCATCCACTTCTGAAATAGCAGGCCTCCGAAAACCCTATGTACAACAGAACACATGTAGATAATAGAAAGGGCAACTGAGGCTGAGCTTTCAGGTATGGAAATACAAAGGAAGAGGAAAAGTTGTAAGCAGACACTAATGATTGGGACATGGAATGTGAGAACCATGAATGTAGGAAAAGTAGATATTGTTAAGGAAGAAATGTTGTTGTTGTTGTTACGTGCCGTCGAGTCGCCTGC
>NW_006399792.1:18052958-18058704 GCF_000299155.1 Elephantulus edwardii
TTGATTCAGTGACTGGGGTAATCGGAATGGGTGTGTCGGAGACTGTGCGATTGGCACAGGACAGAGCAGAATTTAGGGCTATTGTACATAGGGTCGCTATGAGTTGTAAGCGACTCGATGGCACATAACAACAAGAACAATCTTTACCTATGCACAGTAGCACCCTATCCCAGTCTAAGTGATTTTTGTTGCTTCTCCCTATAGTTATCAGATGGTAGAGGCACTGTGGCTGTGGTGTTGGATGGAATGAAGGAAGGAATAGAAAGAAAAGATACTCAGAGTAGAGGGAACTTTCATTAATAAGGAAGTCAGAGATTCCAATTATGTTTTCCTAGAATTGGCAACTCCAGTAAGTTCTTTTCCCACTCAGTGCCTCAGTTTTTCCAATAGAGATTACAATATTTTTATAGTACATTATATCTGTTTATTTATGTTAAACAAGTATTGGTAATTATTAAGGGTTCCTTGTTAATGGATAAATAAAAAAAATGTTTTCCTGGCTTCTTGGGAGGAATGAAAAGTTTCCATGACCAATTGAAAACAGATTCAAAGAAAATCCAGGAAACCAGGAAATGAAGCTATTAGGAAAAGAAAACGTACTGAGGAGGGGAGGGTGTTTCAAAAGTCAAAGGAAAAGACAGTAAAAGTTGAAGATCAACAGGATTGGCTTGTTTTTCTAGGTATACAGATTTTCTGCCTTTGACAGGATACAGTCTTAACATCTTTCTACTGCTGAGTATTAACAGAAAATAAGGAGTTTTGGTGGTGAAATCCTTAGGGGGTTGCACTACTAACCCAAAGGCACTTCTAATCCAACTGAGGAACATCCACCCGTACAATTTACAGCCTCCAGAAACCGGCCAGAGGGTCAATCACGAGTCTGTTCTGACTTGACAGCAACGAAAGAAAGTGGAAAATATTTGCATTTTCCTTCTCTGAGAGTTTCATTCTGATACTAGTTCTGCTTTTACAACCTTCACTGCAATAAAGACTGGGTATAGCTATGGTAGAAGAGTCACTAAACAAAATTCATTTTCAACTATAATAACGTGAATTCTAACATAGGTACTGATTATTACCTATCTTTTCTTAGTTAATGTTATCATAAATAGTTTAGAACATATTCTACTTCAAGAATTTTCCATAGACAGGAGGCGACAGTTTATCTGGCTCTCAAAGTTCCACTGTAGGAAGAGGCACAACATCTTCAGTGGTTAACAACGAAGATGGGGATTTTTGCAACATTACCACAACTCACTGCCTCTACATCAAATAAATAAAGGTTCAGGAAATAGTGGCTGGGTAATAGGAGGGTTCTATGCTAACCCAAGCTGTGTGTAGCTGAGGTTCAGTCACATGTTGGACAAAAGAGCACACCTGCAGAGTGGATTTGCTGCTCCAGCCTTTCTGTTAGCAACGGAACATGTTGAGGGACTTCAAAAAGCAGTATGCTAATGCATTTGTCTGTAGTGATAGTTTTTAAAAATGATAGAATAAATAAATGAGAGAGACTATCAAAATCTTGTTGTTGTTGCTGCTGTTGTTATGTGCCGTCAAGGTGACTATGACTCATAGCGACCCTACGTAAAATACCTCTGAACTCTGTTCTGTCTTGAGCCAATCTCACTGCCTCTGACACATCAACCTTCATTACCCCAGTTACTGTGTCAATGCATGTCATCTAGGGTCTTCCTCTCCATCCTTCCAAGCATGATATACTTCTCCCAAGACTGGTCCCTCCTCACTACATGCCCAAAGTATGTGAGATGGAGTTTCAAAATCTTTGCCTCTAAGGAATAGCTTGGTTTCACCCTCTCCAGGACAAACCCAGTAGTTCTCTTGGAAGTCCCTGGTATGTTCAAAATTCTTCTCCAGCACCACAACTCAAAGGCATCATTCTTCTTCTGTCATTCTTTGTCATTGTCCAGATTTCTGACGCAAACAAGTAATTGCAAAGACAATGCTTGGATCCATGCCCCTTAATCTCTAGACTGACAATGTTGCTCTTAAGCACTCTGGAGATGTCCCTGAAAAAATCAGTCCCTGAAAACCCAAATGTACCACAGAAATGTAGCCTTAACTGACCGTGGAGACAGCCAAGGACCAGGCAGGACTTCTTTTTATTGTGTCATCAATAGACAAGGATGAGTTAAGGGCAACTAATAACAGAGGAATTGAAAGATAAATGCCAAGTGAATGTAATGTAGTAGACTGAAAAGAAGCTCTAGTGGTCTAGTGGATGCAGAGCTGTGCTACCAACTCAAAGGTGAGTGGTTTGAATCCAGCAGCTGCTCCAAGGGATAAAGATGGCAATCTTCTCCTGCACAGTTTACAGTCTCTGAAAATTCTCTAGAGAGTCAACTACCACTTGGTTCCAACTCAAAAGCAATGAGCTGAGTTTTGATCCTGAAAGGAATCCTAGAATAGCAAAAGGACATTAGTAAAAACTAGGACAATCTGAGTAACATACGGAATGGAGTTCAGTTAGTAATAATGCAAGAACATGTGCCAGTAGTATAAGATGTGTTGTTGCTACCTGCAGCTGGGTTGAAACTGACTCATAGTTGAATCTCCAGTGGGTTTTCAGAGGTTGTAAATCAGATGTAAATTGCATGACATGGACAGTATCAACTTTTATAAATGCTAAATATCTGCTCAGACTCTCCTTCCCCCTAGGTTTCCTTCCATTTATTTCACTAACTCAGCTGTGGTAGTTCATGATTTCTCTAGAGCAGTGTTTCTTTCTCTTCTTTTTTTTTTTTTTTTTTTTTTAGAGTAGTGTTTTCAGAGTGTAAACTTTCAGGCATCCCCTCCAGGTACCTTGTCCCCTCTAGGCAGCCTCAGAAACACCTGATAATCCATTCACTCATTACCAGTGAGTCAAACCAACTCATAGATGACCTTCCAGCATGGTTTTGAGGTTGTAAATTGCACAGGACAAGATTATCCATCTTTTTCCCTCAGAGTGACCAGTAGATTCAAATTATCAGAGTGAAAGGCGATACTTTTGGCTTGCAGTATAACTCCGTATGACTATGGAAGGAATGTATATTCCAGAATGATTTACTCAACATTTTTATTTTCTAGATACAGAGAATGGATACAGCTTGATGCACACCTTTAAGGAATGTATAGAAACATTGTACCAAAAAGAATTGGTCAACTAGGATCATTTCAGGATGTAGCATATGATCAAGAACAAACAGTACTGAAAGAAGAAGTTAAAGCTGGCCTGAAGGCATTGGCAAAAAATAAGGCCTGAAGAACTGATGGAATAAAAATTGAGGTGTTTTCAGGAAACAAATGTGCTCACCATTCTCTGCCAAGAGAATAGAAGGCAGCAACCTAGCCAACTAACTGACTGAAAGAGATCAACATTCATTCTCATTCCCTAAAAATGTGATCCAACAAATCCAACAGACCCATCAAAATTTTTAAAGTCATTAATAAGACATTAATAAGCAAGGAAAATCTTGCTGAAGATTATTAAAAAGTGGCTGAAATAGTACATTGACAGGGTATTGCCAGAAATTCAAATTGGATTCAAAAGAGACCATGGAAGGAGAAATATTATTGCTAATGTCAGATCTTGGCTGAAAGCAGAGACTACCAGAAAGGCATTTAGTTATGTTTTATTGACAGCAAATGTATTTCACTTCATGGATAATAACAAATTATGGCTAACATTGAGAAGAATTGGAATCTCAGAACACTTAAGTGTGCTATAGTAAACCTCTAAATAGACCAATAAGCATTTGTCTAAACAGAATAAGGGAACATTTGTCATTGCTGTTAGGTGCTGTTGACTCACAGCAACCCAATGAACAGCCTACGTGAATACTGTACTATCCTGAGCCAACCTCACAATCTCTGAAACACTCAAGCCCATTGTTGCAGTCACTGCCAACCCACATGGTTGAGAGTCTTCCTCTTTTTTGCCTCCCCTCTACCTTCCAAGCATGGTATCCCTCTCCAATAAGGGAGAATAACTTCTAGCAACATATCCAAAGTATGTCATATAAAGCTTCGTCATCTTTGCCTCCAAAAACCACTCAGGCTGCACCTTCTCTAACAAATATCTCTTTGTTCTTTTGACAGTCCATGGAGTCTTTACTACTCTTCTCCAATATTACAGTTCAGAGACTCCAATTCTTCTGTTATCCTTAGTCACTGTCCAGCTCTTATAATTAGTGACTGAAAAGACTATAGCCTGAGTCAGGTATGCCTTGCTCCTCAAAGTGACATTATTACTGAGAGATCCCTGACTACATATTTCCCCAGTCTTGTATGTCTCCTGATATCCTGAGTACCAAGTGTATCAATCATGGATCTAAATAAGATGATGTCCATTGACAGTCCCAATTCTTTCTCCATCCATCATAATGCTGCCTATTGGTTCAGTGGCAAGAATTTTTGTTTTCTTGATATTGAGGGCAATTTATATTGAAGGCTGCAGTATTTAATGTTCTGTAGCAAGTGCTTCACGTCCTCCTCACTTTCAGGAAGCAAGGTTGCATCATCTGCATAACAAAGGTTATTGATGAGTCTTCAATTTTGATGGCACATTTTTATAGAGCGAGTTCAGCTTCTCAAATAATTTGCTCAGCATATAGATTAAATAGTTGTGGAGAAAGGATACAACCCTAACATACACTTTTCCTAATTTTAAACCATGCAGTGTTCCCTTGCTTTATTGACACAACAACTGTGACAAGGGACCACTAAATGGTTTAAAACTCAGAAAGGTGTGCACCAAACTGCATCCATTCTCTGTATCTATAAACTCTAAATGTTCCATAAATCATTCTGGAAGCCAGACTATTTGGAGAGGAATGTGACATTGGCATTGGGATTGGCTCATTAACAGCCTGCATGATGCAACAACTTTGCTTTCTGAAAGTGAGGAGAATTTGAAATACTTGCTATAGAAGATCAAAGACTATATTACATCTCCACATCAAGAAAACAAAAATTCTTCACCACCACACCAATAATCAACCTCATGATAGATTGAGAAAAGACTGAAATTGTCAATGATTCCATTTTTCTTGGATCCACAATCAACACTCATGGTAGCAGCAGTCAAGAAATCAAAAGACATCTTGCACTGGGGAAATCTGCTGTCAAGACTTCTTCAAAGTTCAACAGAACAAGGAAGTCCATTTCAAATCTAAAGTTCACTTGAACCAAGCCACGGCCTTGTTTATTGTTTCCTGTGCACCTGAAAGTTGGACAATGAGCAAAGAAGATCAAAGAGGAATTGGTGCCCTTGAGTTGTGGTGCTGGAAAAGAATATTGAATATACCATTGTCAAAAGAACAAACAAGTCTGTCTTGGAGGAAGTGGCAACCAGGGTGTTTCTTAGAGGCAAGAATAATGAAACTTGGTTTTATATACCTTGGGTTTGCTGTCAGGAAAAGTCAATCCTGGAGAGAGAAACGTGCTAGAAAAGATGAAAGAAAAAGAAGACCATCAACAAGATGGATTGACGAAGTAGTATCACAAATGGGTTTGAGTGTGACAGGGATCATTAAGATGGTACAGGATAGGGCAAAGTTCAGATCTTTTATTCATAGAGCCACCATGAGGTATAGTTGACAAAACAGCCCTTGTCAACAACAACATTCTAGAGCAAAGGGTTAGAATAACTTCAATATTGTATATATATATACATTATATATTATACATATATATACATTATATATACACATTAATATATATATTAATATGTATACTACTTTTTGGT
>NW_006399792.1:18058804-18062465 GCF_000299155.1 Elephantulus edwardii
TATATATATATATATACATTATATATTATACATATATATACATTATATATACACATTAATATATATATTAATATGTATACTACTTTTTGGTTGTATTATGCATATATGCTAATGTGCATACTACTTTCTATCTGGTGTTTACAATCCCTCAGTGACTCTTTGGAAAAAAGGAAGGCAATCTCTTCCTATGCAGTTTACAGTCTATAACATCCAATGGGAGGGTCAAATATAAATCAATGTTGACTCATGGCAATAAGTGGCTGAGACTCTCAGAGTTTCTAATTCAGTAAGTCTGGAGTAGAAACTGAGAATTTCCATTTCCATTGGTGCTCTGGTGGCCTAATGGGTAAATAAGTGTGCTAACTATCCAAAGGCAGGTGGTTTGAATCCATAAGATGCTTCTCAGGAGAAAGATGGGCAATATCTCCTTCTGTGTGATTTATAGCACCTGGAAATCCACTCAGTGGAGGGTGAGTTATGAGTTAATTCCAGCTGTACAGTGCATTACAACAACAATAAGTTTTCAGGGCCTTCTGAAGGCCTAGTCCAAAGGGAGTTTTATTTCAAAGCCAAAATTATCTCCTCTCTCTCTGATGGTTTGAATCCACTAATCTTTCTGAGGGAGCAAGATGGGTGATTAATCCTCTCCTGTGTTATTTACTCTCAAAAATTTGCTAGAAGGGCAGCTATGAGTTGGTTGGATAATGGATTCTCAGGGGATTCTGAGGCTACATGGAGGCGATCAGGCACCTGGGGGGAATGCCTCAAGTTTAACACTCTGAGAATCACTACCCTAGAGGAAGCACAAATTATCTGGGAAGGAGTAAGGTAAGCCCTCACTGCTGAGTTAGTGGGGTGAATGAAGGTGTTTAGGAGGGGAAGGAGATTTTGAGCAGTTATTTAGAATTTACAAAAGCAGAGACTGTCAGTTCTGGGAATGGAAGTGGTTAAGTTGGGTTAAAAAGTAGGACAAAAAAGGGCAGGACCAGTATCTTTTGTCCAACAAGCTACAGAGCTAGACTTGTCACTTGAGAATGGAAACATTTTAAACAAATGAGAAACAGCAACACTTCTACCACCAAGCCTTTTTTTATGTCCTTAAAAGTTAGTGCTACTTGCAGTATTATTTAAAAAAAAAAAAAGGTAAAGGTCAAATTTAGTAATGTTATAACTACTAAAAGTAATTCTTTCTAAAAAAATCTGAAAGTAAGCTGTATCTTAGATGAAGAAGAATTTTTACTAGACATTTTATATTAGGTACCAAGCGAATTTATTTAGTGTTGTAACAATATTTAAATAAAGGCATTTCACTTTTGTTTTTTCATTTCTGATTATAAATAGCTACTCAGGAAGAGAATAGAACTGATTTTTCTTGGCAGATTTTGACACTAAAAATAATGCACAAGCCCAAAGGGCAGGAATTTTCATTACTTAGGTTTACTTTCTGTAAATTAAATTGTTCTTTTATGTAATGGTACCCAGCAGGATTTATTCCATATTAAGAATCAACAGAAAATTGTTAAAAGATAGTAATAATATCTCAAATATATTTACATTTTCTTAGGGAGTTAACATTGGCATAATAATAATATGTACTAGTGGTTCTACTAAGACCTTAATCTAGTAATACTTAGCACATTCAAAGAAGCTCTGGTGGCCTCGTGATAAGAAACTGAGTTGCAATCCTGAAGACATGTGGTTCATATCCACCAGCTGCTCCACAGAAGAAATATTGGCAGTCTCCTCTCCTGCAATTAACTAACTCTGAAAACCTGCCTAAGGGTCAGTTATTGGTCAGTTACAACTCCGATGGTACACAATAACAAGAGCACACATGTACGGAAAACAGAAAAGCAGGAATTTTGGAATACATAAAATAACCAGACATAATTTAGGAAATATTCGTGTTCTAAACAGAACTTTGAAATGGGAGGGATTTTGTTCTTATCAATTGAAAGTTGCAATTCAACAACATTGGAGTCAGCCAGTCACAGGCCAAGTCTTGAGATTAAGAGAGAGACCAGGGAGTGTGACATAACTGGCATCCACTAAGTGTGGCTTGTGTTCTAAGAGTTGCATTCTATAAAGGGAAACTTTTATTATTCTCCAGAACTGGTTGTTAATACAGCTGTGAATATCTAATTAGCATGAGCCATGACTAGATGGAAGAACAAATGCTGTTTATAGCACAAAAAATGAAGAGAGGTAGATATCCGTAGCCAAGGAAATACAATAAAATTCATATGAACATCACATGGAATGTGGAAGAAAAGTGGAATTCTTCATAAAAACAAGTTTCATATATTTTTAAAAAATCTAGGGATAGGAACAATTTAAAAAGCCATAAGCAAAGGAAAAGAAAGGAGGCAAGATTTAGTAAAAGCTGACCTGCTGCCAAAAACTTTTTTCTTTTTGTTTCTTTAAAGTGTGGCTAACAATACCAACTTTAAAAAGAACCTTTTTTCCATTTTAAAATGTGAAATGTAGTAAAGTACAGGAAGTAAATCTCAAAGCCATTTAACATTTGATCTTTCTATCTCTTTTCTTGGCATAGCACAGAAGGAAATTATCTTTTTGCACCAGAGAAAAATTGTGAATTTTCACTCTTAAAAACTGACAACTTGCTCACAATAGTCACAAAATTTCATATAGACAGGTACAAAGATATTTCACAGTACTCATAGTAAGCAGACATACCTTATCTGTCCTAGACTTTTCCTGCCAACAATTTACCATGACAAATGACTTATTTACTGCCATGAAAAAAAGCACTTGGGTGCTAATTCCTTGTCCCAGAGAACAGCACTGTTCAGGAGACCAACAGTAGCCTAGGAGATGGGGTCAATGAACCCCAAGCATGCTTTTGCTATTCCTTGCCTTTGGGATCTGAAGTATTTATGCATTTGATTATTAAATCATTCCCCTTGAATTTAGGAAAATAGTACCATGAGAGTAGTTGTGAAATATAGTTAATGAAATAAAAAACCTTTGAAAACCCCAAATGTTTTATGTTTCTTTTATAAGCTGAAAATCATATGTAACATATTTGTTAAATGTTGTGTGCTGTTGAGTCACCTGGGACTACATTAGTGACATTAGTCACTACATTCGTGACACTACATTAGTTCTGAACCCTGCCCTATTCTGACCCAATCTGTCTCCAACAGATCTAATCTCTTTTCTCCACTCACTGATTCAGTCAATCCATCTCAACCTGGGTCTTCTTCTACTGTGCTGTCCCTCTACCATTTCAGGCATGATGTCTTTTTCCAAGGACTGGCTCCTCCTGGTCACAGGCCCAAAGTATGTGAGAGAGCCTCAAAATCCTTGCCTCCAGGGAGCAGCCTGGTTTCACCCTCTGCAGGACAGACCTGTTAGTTCTGGCAGTCCATGATATGTTTCAACACTCTTCTCCAGCACCACAACCCAAAGGCATCAATGTTATTTTTTTTGTTTTTTTTATCTTCCTTAGTTATGGCCCAGCTCTCAGATGTGTAACAAGTAATTGGAAAGGCCATTCTGGATTAGGAACACCTTAAGTCTCCAGACTGACATTATATTCTTCAGTACTTTAGAGAGGTCCCTGACAGCAAACTTTGCAAATGCAATTTGTCTTTTGACTTCCTGACTGCGGTGCCAAGACTGTTGCTTTTGAATCTAA
>NW_006399792.1:18062991-18064222 GCF_000299155.1 Elephantulus edwardii
TCAAATCAGATCTGACTGGTACAGGAGGAGATTGTCCCTCCTTTCCCGGCAGAGCATCTGGTGGGTTTGAACCGTGCGCCTCTGGGATTGTAGTTGCAGCTCCTTTCCATTAGGCCACCAGAGCTCCCCTGAATCTTTGCTTTCTTGATTTTGAGTTTCAACCCATATTGAAGGCTGCAGTCCTTGACCTTCTGCAGCAAATGCATGTCCTCTTCAGTTTCAGCTAGCAAGGTTATGTCATCTGCATAATGCAGGTTGTTGATGAGTCTTCATCTAATCCTGATACCACATTCCTTCTCTTAAAGTCCAGCCGTCTGAATGATCTGTTCTGCATTATAGATTGAAAAGGTATGGAGATAGGATGCATCCTTGACGCATACCTTTCCTAGAAAAAAAAAAGATATTTTTTTATCAGTACTCTTACTCAGTATTGTACCAGCAGTCAAGTAATAAGGCAAGAAAGACTAATGGCCCATATGAACCCTAGCCTCCTCTAGCATGACACCAGAAGAACTAGACAGTGCATGGGCACTACTACTTATTGTTCTGACCAGAGACACAACAGAAAGGCCAATGATAATAGGTGAAAAATATAGGATAGAAAGAAAATTAACTTAACTCTTCCCACCCTGATAAAAGAATGGAGAAATTCTCAAGGTAACAGCCCTAAGATATCCTAAGGCCATTCCAGGAGAACACTTTCAAGCTAAATTAAATATTAGATAGACAAGTTTGTAAAATAAGCAGTATACCTGGTACAAACGTGTTCCTTAGAAGATCAAATACACACGAGTAAAAGGGTAATATTTGCCTGTAAGCAAAAAAGAAAAAAAAATGACCTAAGTGTCCATGAATAGATGAGTGGATAAAGAAACCATGCTGTGTAATTCTTTTATGGTACACAACACGGCGTGCACTAAGTCACAAAACAATCTGAGAATGAATCATTGAAAGGGACATTCATTTACTGTGTAAACTGTCACCCAAAGCACATGGTATTTGATTTGGGGATTTTATTTTATTTTTTTTTCTTTTGCTTTTCTGTTGTTTTGTTTTATTTTTAAACAATAGTAGATGGTGAAGAGATTGAGATTGAGATTGTTCACAGCTTTAGTTTGCTTGGCTCCACAGTCAACACTCGGCACCAGTAGCAAGGAAATTAAAAGGCGCATTGCCATGGGAAAGTCTGCTGTTAGGGACCTCTCCAAAGTACTGAAGAACAATGGTGTCT
>NW_006399792.1:18064438-18075148 GCF_000299155.1 Elephantulus edwardii
AACATACTTTGGACATGTTGTGAGGAGAGACCGGTCCTTGGAGAAGACCATCATGCTTAGGAGGGTGGAGGGACAGCACAGGAGGGGAAGGCCCTCTATAAGGTGGATTGATTCAGTGACTGGGATAATCAGGATGGGAGTGTCAGAGACAGTGTGATTGGCACAGGACAGAGCAGAGTCTAGGACTGTTGTACATAGGGTCACTATGAGTCGCAAGCGACTCAACGGTACATAACAACAACAACAGCAGATATAAAAGAAAGTAAGTAACATTAATAGACTCTGGAAAGGGAGGTGAGTCACAAAAGAACAAGTGCTCTTAAGAGAAAAAGAAATTGAAAAATGCTTGCAAAAGTAATAGATAATGAGCTAGGCAAAGTCAGGGTTACACATTGACGAGAGAGTTATTTATACCCATGTTTGTCTTGACAATGGATTTTAAGATCCTTAAAGCAAGATACAATAATTTACTCATCCTTGGGCCTCCCAGATTAACCTGCTCAGTTCCTTGTATGTAGGAAGCACTCAGTGAGTTTTGAGTAAATCTGAAAAAGTCAGCTGCACTGCAGCTTAGATGCTAGCTATGAAACACAGTGATAGGAACAAAAGAAGACAAAAACTCCATAATTAAATACTGCCTCCATTTTTCATTCCACAAATTCTTAGTGGCCATCATGTGCTAGGTAAGCTCTAAGAATAGAACAATGAAACATATGTTAATATTCTGTCTTTCTTTATAAAAAAGTATCCCAGATCTTCTAAGTTCAGCATTAAGAAGAATTTTCAGATGATCCAGAGACAACCACTGGATCACATGACCGTGCCTATTTTCCTCTGATCTCCCAGGACATTATGATCTCTAAACCAATTGTCCTGTGACAACCATCTAGAACCTGGTGGGGGGCAGGGTTGGAGGTGGGGTGTTTTGGATCTTCCTTTTGGCACTCTGGCCAAGCGTAGATAGACAAATAACCCTCTCCTGATTTTCTGCAGTGCAGCTAAGATAGCTTAATAAAAACTGAGGGAAAACAAAGAGAAATAAACCTAAGAAGTAATCTGGTTGAAGTTATTTCTTGCTCACTAAAGCTCATGTGCTTCCTTGAAAGGATGAAAAAGTTAATCAGAAAACAAACAGATCTTATGTGATATTCCTTTCCAGTTTGCTGCCTTGTTGTAAGCCCTTGGAAGCCATCCTTAACAATGATTATTTAACAGTACATACTCAAACATTCAGACTTACTAAACTTTGGACATTACATCTTGTCTCATTGATTCTGGACTCATGTACTAAGTTAAACTTTCCTGTCTAAGAACTAGACTCAATCCTTTGCAATTGCCATGAGGAAAGCCCTAGTTCACCACCCAAAGTTCTCTGTCTGAGGCTTTACTCTTAGTCTACACCTCAGGGTAACTGCATCTTAGAACAATACAGAAAGCTGAACATTTCTTTCAGGAGATACAACCTCACAGTAAGAGTACAGGTAGGAAAGAGAATTGAAGCACATTTTTGTAGCTCTCTCACCCTATTTAAAAAGTGGGTGCTCTATGTGTTCATATATGTGTAAATGTATGTGTATGCATGTGTGTAAGCATATAAACCCAAACTCGCTGTCACCAAGTCTTGTCTGACTTCTGGTGACCTTCTATTAAGAGTCTAAGGTCGTAAATCTTAGCAGAAAATATCGTTCATCTTTCTCCCTCAAAGCAGCTAGTGTATTCAAACTCCTGGCCTTTCTGTTAGTTGTTGTTGTGTGCTGTCAAGTTGGATCTGACCTATAGCTGACCCTTCAGCAGGTTTTCAGAGGCAGTCAATCACAAGGGAGACTATTGTCCATCCTCCTGCTTTGGTTAGTATCCCAGTATCTATCACAGTATATCACTAGGGTATGTGTGTGTGTGTGTGTGTGTGTGTGTGTGTGTGTGTGTACGCTATTCCCAATTTAGGGCACATTTGAGTTAGCACAAACTGCACTTTTGACTGTATGTTTTCTATAAACCTATGCATTAAATATTATACATGTATTGATGTATATATTACATTTACATGTAATTTTTGCAACCCCCAAGAACAAAGGTCAAATTTAAAAAATGACAATAAAACGCAACAATAATTTAAAAATATTATGTATGTGATGTCTAGAAGAACCAAGGCAGTCATCATAATGGAGCTGTAGCACAAATTGAGAACTATTTCAATATATAAAATAAAATCAAAAGTTTGTTGTGTCCAGAAACCCCACGAAGATGAAAAAGATATTAAACAGAAAAGGAAAGAAAAGCTCGTTGGTTTCAAAATTTGAATCTTCAACACTTGAATTCAGCACTTGGATTTTGTGAAACGATAGAAAGGGGAAAATAATTTATTCTTTTTGAATGTTGTCCATGTGGTGATACAACTTCCCAACCATCACCTCACTAGATTGTCACAACTTTACTAGTGAGTTACTATTAAGCTAATTTTAGAGGAAACTGCTGGCACGGTCCATACGGAGTTGCTTTGCTAGTCTAAAGGCCATGCCTCTCTTTCTCTCTCTCTGGCAGTTCAAATACAGCAGCAACTCTAAAGGAGAAAGATGAGCATTCTCCTCCTGTGCTATTTTACAGTCTTGGAAACCCAATGTGGGGGGCAGTCAGCTATAAGTCAGTGCTGAACTTGACAGCAAACAGTACGTATGGTATGAGTATGCGAATTTTATAGTTGTTGTTAAGTGCCATTGAGTCGCAGGATGACTCATAGCGACCCTATAAACAAAAGTCCTGGACACTTCCTGTATAATTTTCGTCCTTTCTTCAGGTTCATAGGGTTTCCAGAGGCAAGTTATTGTGGAAGTGGATGCCACTCCTGCTTCCAAGCTTGTTTTAATCAGGGAGCTTCACTAAACACTGTCCACCATGGGTAACCATTCTCTCATTTGTCTCATCAGAGAAAACAAAATATGAAGGGCTGTGGGAAGAAATTATTCACGTTTAGCTTATAACCGCTGTGCTAAAAAGTGTTGAACTTTATGCAGTCACTCAAAATATTTACAGTGGACATATTTTGTACGATGCATCTTCTCTGTCCTCAAATAATTTCCATATTAATAGTACAGGGAGAAAAATCAGTACACCATTCATAACCATCAACATAGTACTGATCAGATGAAATTTTGGGGGTGGTGGCTACAATATAGTAATTTAAAAAGTGAAGTGAGGAGAAAAAAGGCAAGAGTATATATTCCCTGGGCATGTTTGTTTAGGCTAAAAAAATATAATCTTAAATATCTTTAAGTATGTATTTAGAGATGGTGAAGAATGCTACTATGAACATTGGTGTACAAACCTCAGTTTGTGCCTCAGTTCTCATATTCTCAGAGTATATTCCTAGTAGTGGAATAGCTGGGTCATATGGACTATGTTCAGCTTTTTGAGGAACTGCCAAACTGCCTTCCAGAATGGTTGCACCACTTTACAATCCCACCAACAATGTATAAGAGTTCCTTTCTTTCCACGTCCTCTCCAACATCTATTACTTGCTGCCCTGTTAAACTTTGCCACTGTTACTGGAGTGACATGGTATGTCATTGTGGTTTTGGTTTACATCTCTCTTATTGCCAGTGATTTGGAGCATTTATTGATGTGGCTGTTTGCCATTTGAATAGAATATCTTCCTCTGTGAAAATTCTTGCCATGTCTTTTGCCCATTTTGTAATTGGATTGTCAGTCTTTTTCTTGTGGAGGCCCAGGAGTACTCTGTAAACTTTTGTTATAAGACTCTTGTCTGAGACAGTCCAAATGTCCAATCACAAATGAAAGGATTGAGAAATTATGGTACATTCACACAATGGAATACTATGCAGCTGCAGGAGTAATAACTTTGTAAATTATTACCTAATTTGGCAAGGACTGGAGAGCATTATGCTGGAGAGCATAATGAACTCAGTCTCACAAGGATAAATATTGTATAAAACCGTTATTGTAGAATGAGTATAAGGATCCAGGATGGGTGGGAGAGGCTAGAAGCAGAGGGATGGGGATGTACAGGCAGAAGAGGGGTTAATCACTGTGTTGTACATTTTGATGGGTGGGTGGATGGGTGAGAGAAATTGAAAGAATTTGTTCAAATTTGTATTTGAATTTTGTAAATAAACTTGTGGGGGGAAAATGTATTTCACTCAATTACATGAGCCATTTTCCCAGAGACAGCCTGAGGGAAGGGACATTTCTTAAAGGCAATTATAGTAGATCTAAATTTAGCACAGATCTCCACTTTAAAAGTCAGAGGGAGAATTTTGATTCAAGGCAATTTCATCAAGTATAGTGTAGAATGACTCTCTAGGCTTTTCTTGGCTGTATTCTTTACAGAAATATATCTTCAAGTTTTTCCTCCATGGTGGTCCTGGCTGGATTAGAACTGCCAACTTTCAATTGAATAGTTAAGGACAAACACTTGGTACCACCTGGAGTCCTTAATGGACTACCAGGCAATTTTCTACAACAATGACTCTTTTTTATATAAAAAAATTATTATTTTGTGTGTGTACCATCAAATTGGATCTGAATGGTACAGGAGGAGATTTCCCCTCCTTCTCCAGCAGAGCATCTGGTGGATTTAAACCACATTTCTCTGGGATTGCAATGCAGCTTTTTGCCACTAGGCCACCAGAGCTCCCTGAATGATGACTCTTAAACTGGTATATTCTTTTCTTGACTGAAAGTTTGTAGAGTAGCATTTTTTAAAATGAACTGATTTTTTATTTGACTGAAGGTTTATAAATTCAAATGGTTTTCCAACATCAATTCATAGATATTTTGTCTTTAAGCTGTAGTATTGGAGAAGAGTACAAAATATCTCATAGACTGCGAAAAGAACAGACAGATATGACTTGGAGAAGATGCAGCCAAAGTGCCTCTCATAAACAAGGATGGAGAATCTTTGTCTCACATACTTTAGTACCTGGCTAGGAGACGCTATTCTTTGGAAAGGGATGACATGCTTGGAAGGTCAGAGAAAGAGGGGAAGACTCTCAACTAGATGAATTCATACAATGACTGCAGAAATGGGCTTAATTATGTCTGAGATGATAAGGAATGGCAAAGGATAAGACAGGGTTCACATCTGTTGTTCATAAGATTGCTATGAGTCATACTTCACTCAATGGCAACTAATTACAACAATATTGATAAATGTAATTACTTAATTACAATATCTAATAAACTGTAGCATGCTCTGGTGGTCTAGGGGTAAGGAGTTGGGCTGCCAAATAAAAGGTACACAGTTATTTACCAGCTTCTCTGCAGGAGAAAGATTGGCAGTCTCCTATATGATTTACAGCCTCTGAATCACCACTGCTCCAGCCTCGCCCCCCACCCTGGGGGTCAGCTATGAGTCAGTTATTACCAGAAGACACAACAACAATCTTCACTCTAGCTCTGATTATGTTATCTTTAGGAAGCTGTGCTGCTAATTCAAACAAAGCTTCTCTTTAGAGGATTGAAAGTAGTAGCAGGAAAAAGATAAGCAATCTCTTCTTATGTGATTTATGGACTGACAACTCAGTGAAGGACCAGTTATGAGTCAATTTTTATTCAATGGCAATAAAAGGAAGAGAATCAACCCTATTGGAAAGAATTTGGACATCACAAGGATGGTGGATGGGGGAGACTAAGTGATACCTGGGAACAATGGACAAGGTCTAAATGCCCTCGCATTCTCAGGTAAGCTCAGAACATGGAAGAATGATTGCCACTGACTTCTGTATCATTTAACTTGACCTTTGTCCATTCACCTCAGAGGAAAATGTATTAAGAACTTTCTTCATCCAAACTCACATTCTAGTTTACTTAAAATTTTGCTTTCTGAAATTTTAATAAAAATTTTTCAGGAATGCAGCTATTATATAAATTATTGTGGTTATGTTGTGCCTTTGCCCTGTGCCAGCTGGTTTTCAGAGCTATAAATCACACCGGAGAAAATTACCCATCTTCCTCCCAGAGCAGCTGGTGGATTCCAAACACATGCCTTTCTTTGGGTTAGCAGCATAACTACTTAACACAGTCCACCAGAGCTCATAAACAACATTCATTTTCATTGTGCTTATTAAAGTATGGCATTATACCCACTGCCCTGTTGAGTTAGTTCTGTAATTCCCATTTTTAGCCACCATGCAATAGGTTTCTGCAGTTGTAAATCTTCATGATAAGCGATCACACACCTACCTTTTTTCCACAAAGTACTCCATGAATTTGAACCACCAAAGAATGTCAGTTAGTAGCCTATTAGGCTACCTACTAAGGCATTAGATACATCTACATTATATTAGATCTATATTTCATCTTAACATAATAAAAAAGTCATTACAAAATATTTGTTATTAAAAGGGGGTGTTGGGTTTAATAGGCCGAGAATAGTATGCTAGGATTATACTTAATATTTTACATAATTGAGTATGTTAATAATATTGGGTCAAATGAAAAGGTTACTTTCATAACCGTATGATTTTATTTTATTTTTTTCAAGCAAACTACAACAAAACTCCACAAGATTTCACATTGCTTGCCCCACAATATCTTGTATGATCACAGAAAAGTCATTAATCCATTAAAGAGCCCTTATATGATCTGTATAGCCCTGTAGCTTTTTAATTAAATAATTTATGTGATACATTTCAATAGGATAATTATGGAGGTAGATTGTTTAAGTTCCACCCAGGTGGAAAATACTGATTCTAATCTTGCTTTTATCCAATTTCTTTCATTTTTATAGGCCTCTGTTGATGTTTTTCGCGAGTTGCACTGTTGTTGTTATGTGCCATAGAGTCACATGTGACCGAACGTACAGCAGGTCTGAAGACTTCCCTTTCCCGAGCCAGTCTTATTAATTTCAACACACCAATCCCCACTGCCCCAGTTACTGTATCAATCCATCTCACCCGGGGTCTTCCTCTCCTGCACCGTCTCTCCACCCTTCGGAGCATGATGTCCTTCTTCAAGGACCGGTCCCTCTTAGCCACGTGCCCAAATTATGTGAGACAGAACTTCAAAATCCTAGCCTCCAAGGAGAAACTTGGTTTCATCCTCTCCAAGAGAGAACTGTTTGTTTTTTCTCTAACCCCACCACTCATCAAATTGTACCACCCCATGATTAATCCCCCCTCTCCCTGCACATCCTCATCCTCCTGCTTTCAACATCTTCCACTCCTCTTGGATCCTTAAATTCATTCTACAAAAATAGTTTTATACAATAATATTTATCCTTACGGGACTGAGTTCACTCAGCATAATGCTCTCCAGTCCCTCCCAAGTTAGGTAATAATTTACAAAATCATTGCTCCTGCATGCTGCTTCGTATTCCATTATGTAAATGTACCACAATTTCTCAATCCATTCGTTTGTGGTTGGACATTTGGGCTGTTTCCATGTTCTTGTGATGGTAAATAATGCTGCTGTGAACACTGGTGTACAAATCTCAGTTTGTGCCTCAGTTCTCATATTCTCTGTGTATATTCCTAGTAGTGGAATAACTGGGTCATATGGAACTTCTATGCTCAGCTTTTTGAGGAAGCACCAAATTGCCTTCCAGAATGGTTGCATCATTTTACAACCTCACCAACAATGTATAAGAGTTCTTTACTTGCCACATCATCTCCAAGGTTTATTACTTGCTGCCCTGTTAAACTTTGCCACTGTTACTGAATTGAGATGGTATTTGATTTGCATTTCTCTTTTTGCCAGGGATTTGGAGCATTTCTTTATGTGTCTGTCTGTCATTTGAATATCTTCCTCTGTGAAAATTATTTCCATGTCTTTTCTTTCTTATGGAGGCCCAGGAGTTTTCTGTAAACTTTTGTTATAATACTCTTGTCTGAGATGGTATTACCAAATGTTTGTTTCCAGTCTGTAGGTTTTATTTTCACCCTGTTGGAAAAAGTCTTCGATGCACACATGGATTTTATCTTTAGAAGGTCCCATGCATCAATTTTATCCTCCTCAGATTGTGCATTTCTGGTTGTATTTTACAGTCTCTTTATACCTTGGACTAGCGCTTCTAAGCTTGATCCCAGTTCATCTCTTATGAATGTTATGGTTTTGGCCTTTACTCCCAGGTCTCTGATCCACCTTGAATTGTTTTTTGTGTATGGTGTGGATCCTGTTTCAGCTTTCTGCAGGTCGAAGTCCAGTTTTGCCAGCACCATTTGTTGAAGAGGTCATTTCCCCATTTGAAAGCTTTGATTTCCTTGTCAAATATCAGTTGATCATAGATAGCTGGGTCTATTTATGAATCTTTGTTTTCTTGATGTTGAGCTTCAATTTACATTGATGACTACAATCCTCGACCTTTTGCAGCAAACTCCTTATGTTAAGGATAAGAATACTATAGAGAGATCTGTAATGATACATAACCAAATCATTAACTTCTCGATGGTGCTACCTTAGAGTGAACCTGTGTGGGATAAACTGCCCCATATAATTCCCAAGGTTATGAATCCTTATGGAGCAGACTTCCGCATCTCTCTCTGGCAGAACAGCTGATGGGTTTAAATTTGATCTTTTGGTTAGTCCTCAAGAACTTTAATTACGGCCATCATGTCTTCTCTAGGATGTTAAGTATAGTGCAAGCATAACATCTTTATTTTACTTGTCTGTATTTTTAAAGTTTCTACACCACAAATTCATTAGCAAAAGGCTTTTAACAACAACAAATTCATGGTCATTTCTTCAACTCTTAATTCACTTCTTCTAAGAGTAAACTCTTCTCCTGGTGTCCTAAAGACTCATGAGGAAAGGAATCCCATCTCCTCTCCTCACTCTAGGAAATGTTAGATGGGATCCTTTCTCCAGTAGACCCTTACTCACCAGCGCCATTGGGAAGCAGGGATGGCAAATCAAAGGAACAAGAGCTTGCCATTTACTCAACACTTGATCTCAAAAATCACTGCTTTTACGGAAGAATGATGGACAATCTCCTCATATGTATTTATTCCCTCTGAAAACCACTGGAGGGTCTGTTATAAGTCAGTTTTGATTTGACAGCACATAACAACAAAATCCATCATGAACAAAAGGCCACCTGCACTCTTTGTATTTCAGTTTCCCACCTGTGATGGGAAAGTCAGCAACCCACCTAGCTATCTTCAGCATATGGTATTGGAGCTCTGGTGGTATAATCCATCAGATATTTCACTGTCCATCAAAAGGCTAAGTGTCTTGGCTGTTGAAACAGTGGCTCAGTGGGCTCTGTGTTCAGCAGGGGTGCCTCTCCTATCTTTGGCTTTGCTATCCTTTAGCAGGCTTTCCATTGCCTCACGATCCAATATAATCATCAAGGCCACTTTATACGGTTGTGCAATCTGTATCCTTCTTTCTCAGATACCAGTTAAATGTTAGGATTGTGTCTTTTATACCTTTACAGTCAATGGTAATTAGTAAAGACTCTCCACTGCTTTTTATAAGATTATAACCAGCACTGAAACACTTTTCCCTTCACTTATCTTAGGTTCCTTAGATAACCTAATCTTAGATTATTTAATATGTCTTCTTGCCTCTTCCCTGACTTTCTTACTCTGTACCTTTGCTCACATTGTTTTTGGCTTACACTTTGAAATCTTCATTTTCACATAACCAAAACAAGCACATTCTTTGAGCATTAGATGCAATGTTGCCGCTTTTATGAAGACTTACTTAAGACAACCAGATATCACTTTCTCCCCATCTGCTTTGTCACAGCACTTTAAAGACAGGGATCCTGGAAAGGGTGAAACTAGGTTTGCTCCTTCAAGGCAAGGGTTGTGAAGCTCCATCTCACGTACTTTGGGCATGTTGCCGGGAAAGGCCAGTCCGTGGAGAAGGACATCTTACTTGGAAGGGTGGAAGATCAGTGAAAGAGAGGAAGACTCTGGATGAGATTAACCACCACAACAAGAGCAGTGTGTTGTAAAATGATAATACAACTTGGTTTGTTCCCCAGAACCATTCTACTTTTTTTTTCTTTCTTATTTTTCTTTTTCCTTCCTTTCTCTCCTAGCTTCTTTCTCCTTCCTACTTCCTCTAGAAAAAGTGTGTCATTTATATTTATCTGATCAATAAAATTTACATTTCAACTCATGATGGGTAGCAGATTATATACTAATGCCTGGGTTGACCCACATACTTGCCTTACCAGAAATAGCAAATGTTGCTATGTTCTCATACTAAAAACATCGAAGAACATGTTTCACTATTTTTCTCTTTGTTATTTTTCATGGCAACTTCTTTTTTGTAATTTTTTATTTTAATAATTTTAATGAACATTTACAGAGATTTTTTATTTCCATTCATTCATTGCTGCACTTCTCTCCCCGCCCAGCCCTCCCCCCCAAGTTCACTCTCTCTTTGAAAAGTAAAAGAAACACTCCCTCCCTAGTACACAATAACCCCGCACTCCTCCCACTGCCCCAAGTACGTTCCACTATGCAACTTAATTGTGGACTCTTTTGATAACCATAATACCCTATCATACATAGCTTTTAAATTATTCTCTGCCTCATCTATTTCAGTGCAGTACACGCAATTTATCCAGTTTTTCTCAGTCTTACCCCAACCTTGCTATCAGTCCCATTTTACAGTAGCGGCACCACTTTTGGGACTTAGATATTTCACTCAGCATAATGTCCTCTAGGGTCACCCATTTTGAATAATATTGCATGAGTTCTTTGTTTTTCAATGCAGCATAGTATTCCATTGTGTGAATAT
>NW_006399792.1:18076073-18090380 GCF_000299155.1 Elephantulus edwardii
TGGTTCAACATAAGGAAAACAATCAATGTAATTCATCATATTAACAAAGCAAATAAAAAAGAACCACATGATTCTATCAATTGATGCAGAAAAGGCCTTTGACAAAATCCAACACCCTTTCCTGATGAAAACAATCAACAAAATAGGATTAGAGGGGAATTTCTTCAACAGAGTAAAAAGTATGCAAACCCAAGAGCCAACATTGTTCTCAATGGAGAGAGGTTAAAGGCATTCCCTTTAAAAACAGGAACTAGGCAAGGATGCCCATTATCACCTCTCTTATTCAATATTGTATTGGAAGTCTTAGTGATAGCAATAAGACAAGAGAAGGAAATAAGAGGTATACAAATTGGCAAAGAGGAGGTAAAATTATCTCTCTGTGCAGATGATATGATAGTATACCTAGAAAGCACTAAAGACTCAGCAAGAAAACTATTGGACATAGTTGACCAATTCAGCAAAGTTGGAGGATACAAGATCAACATAAAAAAAGTCAGTTGGAATTCTCTACAGTGACAAAGAGAATACAGAGCCTGAACTAAGAAAAACAATATTCTTCACAACAGCAAATCACAAGATTAAATACTTGGGAGTAAATCTAACCAGAAACACAAAGGATCTATTCAAAGAAAATTACAAAACACCACTACAAGAAACAAAAAGAGACCTGGAGAAGTGGAAGAATATCCCTTGCTCATGGATAGGAAGACTCAATATTGTGAAAATGGCAATACTACCAAAGGCAACTTCTAATTCTATGTAAGAAGCATGAGCTAGAGATTGAAATAATATTAAGATCATATGACATCAACCCAAACCTCAGCGTTGTATGAGCCTTAATAAAATTATTCTCAGCTATTCTAGGAATGATGTTTCATGAAAAATGAAAATTTTCTAGAAAAATACGTTTTATTAATAAAAAAGTATCTATTTAACTTCCAGATTTATTTTGGGTTTTATTTTCATTGGATTCTTATTTGAATTTAAAATATTGGCACAAACTGAAGTGTAATTAAGAAAGAGTGGAAAAACATTATATATTTTTATCACAATTTCAAGGTATTCTGAAAGCATTGCATAGTACCATAATTTTTCTAAAATATTCCAAGAAATGAGTATTTTATAAGTCCTAAATTTTTTTATTTGAAGCTTTTAAAATTTTTTCTTTCTTTCTTTTTTTTTCCCCAGAAACCAAGTATATGTTACTGGGATTTTTCCTGTTAATAAGACATTTATGTATGTTGGTAGTTGTCATCAAGTCAGCCTTGAATTGTGGTGACCATATATGTAACTGAATGAAATGCTTGATCTGTGCCATGTTTGTGCTTATTGGTTTGAGTCCATTGTTAAGGATATTATTTCTATTTCTTTCACTTAAGGTTTCCTTCATTTTCACTGACACTCTACCTAATGAAAATATTTGGTAAAGTATCATTGTTATTATTGTTGATATGTGACATCTAGTCATAACCGATTCTTAGCTGACCCTCCAGAAGGTTTTCAGTTGTTGTCAATTATATAGGAGAAGATTGACCATCTTTCTCCCATGGAACAGCAGGTGGTTTCTTTTTTTTTATTATTATTATTTTTGTGTGAGTGTACCGTCAAATCAGATCTGACCGGCACAGGAGGAGACTGCCCCTCCTTCCCCGGCAGAGCATCCGGTGGACTCGAACCGTGCCCCTCTGGGACCGCAGTTGCAGCTCCCTACCACTAGGCCACCAGAGCTCCCCCAGCTGGTGGTTTCAAACCTCATGCCTTTGGGTTGACAGCACAACTCTCTAACAATAAACCACTAGAGTTCTGTATTTGTTAGAGACACTAACGTATGGCCTTAAAAAAAATATTTCCTATACCATGCTGACCTCACTCACTCCACACTCACTGCTATCAAGTCAGTTTCTGAGAATATAAATCTTTATGGAAAGATATTACCTATCAGGCCTGAATGGACTACATCCAGACTTCTTATGTGTGAGAAAATATTTTGTTTCTGAAAAACTCATTACTGTTGAATCAGAACCAACTAATAGCTGACCTTTCACTGACTTTTCTTAGTTACTAGTACTTCTCATTTCTTCTATTGTTAGCTAATTGCCTATGAATTAAGAGTATAAAGTGTGATGTGAGAGGTGCTACTATAGATAAAATTTACTTTATCTGTGGATTATCTCCTTGATACATCCCACAACTAGCTTGCTCTTCATTATTAGTGTTCAATGTATCAAACCCATTCTTGTTATAGCTTTTAAATTTAAAATTCAAGGTCATATTTTGTCTTTTGTGAGTATGGGCTTTTTATTTTTTTTAATCTTCAGTTTGAACTTGCAGATGAGTAGTTGATGGGCTCTTTTATCCGGGAGGCTGGGCTCTATGAGGAGAAATGTGGGGTCAAGATTGGTGGACGATTTATCAACAATCTGCGTTATGCAGATGACACAACCCTGCTTGCTGAAACTGAGGAGGACCTGAAGCGCCTGCTGCAGAGTGTCAAGGACTGCAGCCTACAATATGGATTGAGGCTCAATGTCAAGAAGACAAAGATTCTCACCACTGGACCAATTGGCAGTATCAGGATGGATGGTGAAGAGATTGAGATTGTACACAGCTTTAGTTTGCTTGGCTCCATAGTCAACAGTCTTGGCACCAGCAGCCAGGAAATTAAAAGGCGCATTGCAATGGGAAAGTCTGCTGTTAGGGACCTCTCCAAAGTGCTGAAGAGCAATGGTGTCTCTTTGGAGACTAAGGTGCGTCTGATACAGGCCATGGTCTTCGCAATCACCTGTTATGCATCAGAGAGTTGGACAATGACCAAGGAGGATAGAAGAAGAATTGATGCCCTTGAGCTGTAGTGCTGGAGAAGTGTATTGAGGGTACCATGGACTGCTAGGAAAAGAAACAGATTTGTCCTGGAAAGGGCGGCTCCTTGGAGGCAAGGATTCTGAGGCTCCGTCTAACATATTTTGGACATGTGAGGAGAGACCGGTCCTTAGAGAGGGACATCATGTTTGGGAGGGTGGAGGGACAGCGCAGGAGAGGAAGGCCCTCTATGAGGTGGATTGATTCAGTGACTGGGATAATTGGGATGGGAGTGTCAGAGACAGTGCGATTGGCACAGGACAGAGCGGAGTTGTTGTACATAGGGTCGCTATGAGTCGCAGGCGACTCGACGGCTCATAACAACAACAACAACAATATAAAGGTGTTTGTGTGGATAACAACCAATTATGTCTAATATGGAGAAAAATGGGAATCCCAGAACACTTAATTGTACTCATGTGAAACCTATACCTAAATTAAGAAGCTATTACAAACAGAGCAAAGGAACACTTCATGGTTTAAAACTCAAAAAAGGTGTGCATCAGGGCTGTAGCCTTCCTCTAGAAGGATTCAATCTGTATGCTGAACAGGTTATTAGTTGTTTTTTTATTTTTTAAATTATGTATATAAAATTTGTATACATTGTGTTTCACACTATCCTTCATTCACATGGTGTTTCATACAATCATTCCCATACATTTTACAAAATTAATCACCATGGAACTATGTCCATCATTACCCTGTATTTTTAGATTCCTGCCGAATCTTTCCCATTTTCTTTACCCCTTCCCTCTACCAAATTGTGCAACATGGTGATTTCTCCCCCGCCCAGCCTCACCCATTTGCTGAACAGGTAATTTGAGAAGGTGGATTTTATGAAAAATATGTGACACCAAGGTCAGAGAAAAGCTCATCAACAACTTGTGTTATGCATATGAGATAACCTTGCTCAGCAAAAGTGAACGAGGCTTGAAGCTCTTGCTGCAGAAGATCAAAGACTACAGCCTTCTATATGGATTGCAACTTAGCACCAAGAAAAAACCAAACAATCCATACCACGGGATCAACAGGTAACATAATGATAGAAAATGAAAAGACTGAAAATGTTAATGATTTCATTTTATGTGACTCCACAATCAACACCCTTGAAACCAGTATTCAAGAAATTAAAAGAACAGTTGGGGAAATCTACTACAGAGACTTCATCTAAGTACTAAAGAGTAATGATGCCAGTTTAAAGACTAAGGTGCACTAGATCCAAGCCATAGTCCTTTCAATTACTTGTTATGCATCTGAAAGTTGAACAGTGACTACGAATGAGAAAAGAATTGATATCTTTGAGTTATGGTTATGGAGAAGAGTACTAAGTACATACTTCATAAACTTTGAGCGACTGAAAAAAACCATGACTTGGATCAGTTACACCTTTGTACTCTGTCTCTTATATTAGAGCATGTTGTTGGGAGGAGTCAGTCCTTGGAGAGTCATCACACTTGGAAAGCTGAAGGGTCAGCAAGGGAAAGACCCTTAATGAGATGGATTGACACAATTTAACAGTGAACTCAACTATGTTGGAAATGGTGAAGATGACACAGAACAGGGCGGGATTCAGAGCAACTGATGATAGGGTCACTATGAATCATAGTAGACCGGACAACACATAATATTAACAACCACTGATAAATTAATCTAACTTCCTTGCAACTTGCTTGCCAAAACTCAGGAGGACCTGAAGCATTTCCTACAGAAGGCCAAGGACTATGGTCTTTAATATGGATTGAAGCTCAACATTAAAAAGACAAAGAGGCAAACTGGCAAAACCATTATAGATGGAGAAGAGATTGATGTTGTTAATAATTTCAGGTTGCTCAGCTCCACAATCAACATTCTTGGCAACAGTAGTCAGGAAATCAAGAAATGAACTGCATTAGGGAAGTCGGCTGTCAGGGAGCTCTCCAAGAGCTAAAGAGTAACGATGTCAGTATAGAGACTAAGATGAGTCTGATTCAGGCCATGGTCTTCACAATTACTTGCTATCCATCAGACAGCTGGAAAATGACTAAGGATGAAAGAAGACGAATCAATGCCTTTGACTTGTGGTGCTGGAAAACATACCATGGACCACCAAGAAAACAAATAGCTCTCTCTTGGAGAGGGTAAAACCAAGTTGCTCCTTAAAGGCTTGGATTTTGAAGTGTCACATACTTTGAGCATGTGGCCAGGAGGGACCAGCCCTTGGAGAAGGACATCATTTTTGGAAGGGTGGAGAACAGCACAGGAGAGAAAAATCCTGAGACTGGCTCAGGACAGGGTAAGCTTAAGAGCTGTTGTACCTAGAGTCACTATAAGTTGCAGGGACTTTGATGGCACATAACAACAACCACCTTCCTTGACAATTATGTATCAGAAGTCCTGATGTTATAGGGATAAATCTGGAGTAGGAAGCCTACTGTATGAAAAATGGATGTATCTACTCACAGATGACAGTATATTGAATTACTGATGGTTCAGTCTGCATATTGCACAAAGTCATCTCGCCAAGAAATGAGTGTGGAGTATACGTTAACAGACTTTATCCACTCAGGGGATAGTATTTTCCAATTCATCTACACAAATGTGGTTTCTGTTTTGTGACTGAGTTGTCCACAGCGTGTTAGGGAATTTTTTAATGAAGGCATCATAGAGGCAGTAATACTTGAGTTAAATCTTCAAGAATGATTTTTAAGAGGATAAAATGGAAAAGAACATATGCTGAGGAAATAGAATGTTCAAAACTGCTAGGGCATGTTCTACTTCAGAAATGAAAAGTAGCTCATTAAAAAGGCAGGAGTGAAAATCCCTAGCTCTAAGAGAGCTGCAAATAAAAACAATTATGGGATATCATCTCACCCTGGTAACAATAGCAAAATTTAACAGAACAGCAAACCACAAGTGCTGGCAAGGTTGTGAAGAAACTGGAACCCTTATTCACTATTGGTGGGAGTGCAAAATGGAAGGCAGTATGGCACTTTTTAAAAAAGTTGGAAACAAAAATACCATTTGACCCAGCAATTGCCCTACTGGGAATATACCCTAAAGAAATAAAAATTACCACCTAAGCAGATATATGCATACTCATGTTTATTGCAGCTTTGTTCACAATAGCAAAGAGTTGGAAACAGCCCAAGTGCCATCAACAAATTAATGGATAGAGAAGCTGTGGTGTATTCACACAATGGAATATTAGGCAGCACTGAGAAACAAAGAACTTATGAAATATTATACAAAATGGATGACCATAGAGGCTATTATGCTGAGTGAAATATCTCAGTCATAAAAATACAAATACTGCATAGTGTTACTGTTGCAGAACAGGACTGACATGGAGGTTGGGGGAAATTAAGAAAAAGAAGGATCAATAATGTACATGACATTGAAACAGATAAGGGAGAGAACTGTATAAAAGGAATATATGATTAGGTATTATTAGTATGACAAGAGTCCAGAATAAGAGCCCCATAGTAAAGTGATCGGGGGAGGGGCGGACGGTGTAACAATGAAAGAACTTTTTTTTCCAAAGAAAAAATCAAACCGGGGCGGGAGAGGGGAGGCAGGGAGGAAAATGTGCAACAATGAATGAATGTATATCCAAGTTATTTATAAACTTTCATTAAAATATAAAAAAAAATAAAAGGCAGGAGTGTGAAAGAGAAGCCAGTGGTCAAGTAATTGCAGGTGGAGGTTGTTAGAGGAAGATCATTAAGAAACAGGCTTGTGAAGTTCGGGTTTATTTTGGGAATGTCCAGGACTTGCAGAAGGATTTTAAAGAGCAGGATTACACATTGTAGGAAGAAAGTTTAATTGATAAAATTTAAGAGGTTGATGGGCTGAACTGGCAGTGCATTGGGAGTATATTGGCAGTGCATCTAGATGGAAGAGAGTGAACAGATTAATGGAAATATTTAGGTGTTAGAACTGGTGGATTTTGTTGAGTTGGATAAAAATTGGTTTGGGTGACCATTCAGCATGTTACATGACCTTTCTGTCCGTTCTTCTGTATTTACCTTAAAAAAATTTAAGTGAAGGTTTACAAATCTTATTTTTTAAAAATACAACTATTCCAGGAAATTTTTTTACACTAATTTCAATTGAATATTATGTCTAATCAACCTATTATCATGCATTGCCTTTCCCTTCACCTATTTTACACTTCTCTCATGACTCATCCCTGCTATTTCTCCAAGACTGATTCCATCTTTGTGTAAACCCTTTTTAAGCTTTTGTAAATAGTGATCTTATACTACAAGTGACCTTTAGTGGCTGATTGGGTTATGTCACATAGCCAATCTGTTCCAGATCCATTCATATTGTGCAGCATTTCATGAGTTCATCATCACTTTTTGGTGATGTATAATA
The DNA here is from genome assembly GCF_000299155.1 of Elephantulus edwardii. Lineage (NCBI taxonomy): Eukaryota > Metazoa > Chordata > Mammalia > Macroscelidea > Macroscelididae > Elephantulus > Elephantulus edwardii. The sequence continues at coordinate 18,083,289 of NW_006399792.1, forward strand.
CTCTATTGTGTGAAAGAACCATAGTTTTGTTAGCCATTTATCTACTGATGAACATGTGGATTGTTTCCAACTTGTTGCTACAGGAAATAATGCTGCAGTAAACAAAGTTGTGTACTGTCAGCTTGGATCACAGCTCTTCTTTCTTTGGGATATATACCTAGTAATGGGATTGCTAGATCAAATGGTATTTTTTTTTCCAACTTTCTAAGAAGTACCAAACTGCTTTCCACAGTGGTTAGTGCTACCCTTTTAAATAAGAGCATCACACAAGCAAGGAACAGATTTTGGAATAAAGAAAAATTGTTTTAGAAATAGGGGCTCTGGTAGCCAAGTAGCAAGAAACTGTGCTGCAATTTTGAAAGCACCTGGTTTGAGGCTCCATGGGAGCAGGATGGGTAATCTCCCGTGTGGTTAACTGTTCCTGAAAACCTGCCTGAGGGTCAGCTATGGGTTGGTTCTGACTCTACGCTACACTAACAACAACAACAACATGGTTAAATTATGTGTACACTGCCCATATGGAAATAAGCAGGAGGAAAAATTGGCACTAAAAATCTCAATGAACGGAACAAATTCTGGAATGGATATGAAGTTTTGGGAATTGGAAGCATAACGATGGCAATTAAAGCTTGTGTAAGGCTCTGAAGTGTGTGCAGATCCAAAATTAATAACTTCTGTAGAGTGCAAATGGAAGAAAGGATCTTCTGTAGCCTCCATGCTGCTCAATATTTTCCTACCAGGTAGTCAATGTCTGAAATTGGCATAGTTGACAATTTATTATTTTAAGTTACTATTATGTTGATAAGGAATTGTCTCAAAATATTTCTGGCAAGAATAAAAGAGATGACAGGGTAATGAAGAAAAGTGGAGTAGATATCTAGAGACCAGTTTTCTAACAGTGACTTTGCTACTGACTGCATGATGACATGTGGCAAGTCACTTTGTATCAGTTTCCTCATTTGAAAATGAAGAAGTAGGATCAGGTGAACTTTAAGGCTCGGTGGCCTTCAATTCACCTAATAATACTTTATTGTTAGTTGGTTCAACAATTTACATTTTAGCAGCAGTTAGCTTTCTTTCAAACAATACCCATGCACTAACATAATGTATTACATTTACAGGATGCATTGATTACACAGTTCCAATTTGTTAGTCTGAATGCAGAATTTGTTAATTTAGCAGCACTATGTGAAAGGATTCCTCCTCTAAGCCATGGCCTTTTCAATTATTTGTTATGCATCTGAGAGTTGGACAAATAAGGATGACAGGAGAATCCATGCCTTTGAGTTGTGGTTATGAAGAGTAGTTGAATACCCTACAGACAATCAAAAGAATAAAAATGTATGTCTTGGAGAAAGTGTAACCAGAATGCTTGTTGGAGGCAATGATGGTGAAGCTCTGTCTTACATAACTGGGACATGTTGTTAGGAGGGGCTGTTCTTGGAGATGGACAGCATGCTTGAAAAGGAGGAGGGCCAGCAAAAGAAATGAAGACTCTCAACACAATAAACTGACATAATGACTTTAATCAAAGGCTCATGTGTGTCAGAGTTGAAGATGGCATCAGATAGGGCAAGGTTCAGATTTATAGTTCACAGGGTTGCTATGAATTCTAATCTACTTGATGGCACATAACAACAATATGAAAGGAGCTGGTTGGAAAGCAGACACAACTGGAACCTCAAAATGAAACACTAGCAGAACTTGTTTTCAGTATACTTCATCTTTGTGCACTGCTTTCATGCTACAATATGTGAACATTCTCATTTTCTTTCTTGGCACAGTCATCCTTCTCGTAGTTTTACCTGAAAATGTCCAGTGGAAGAATTTGCTTGTTTTCATGAGTCAGAAACTCACCCTTTTGGCAAGAAGTTGGGGGACTTTCTTGGGTTACAGCTGCCACAAGAAAGTGGTTTGTAGTACAGGCAGACCCAGCTTACTGAAAGAAGAGCAGCATTACTCTCAGAGGGCAAAGTTTCTGTGCCGGTAAATAAATGGCTAACAAAACACACATTCTAGTTGAAGTTCCTACTACCTAGTTCCTCTTAGGTGGCATCTGAAACTTACCTTTACAGATTTGATGATGATGCTTTGAATATAGCATTAAAATATTTGATTTTGACTGGATAGCATGCCAGTTACCACCTCTTGACTTATTGAGACATTGGACTCTGCCCAAAATATAAAGATGTGATAGATAGAGTGGTACTGAGTTGACAGGGGGTTGGGTAAAGATTCTCAAGAGCCAAGAATGAAGGAATTTGAGAATGAGACTGCAGAAAAAGTAGGGAGGGGGACACTAAGTTATTTACCATCTTAGCTAGTACAGAGTTATCATATGGCATATTATTAGCAAGGATGGAATATGTTTTGGCTAAGATGGCGTGATAGGCCTTTGTGCTATTCAGTTGTTTTCTGAGAAATGAACAACAAAAAAGGGCTAAAGGGAAGAGAAACGATTGGCGTGGAGAGAGCTGAGGCCTTTAGTAAAAATGCCTCCCGTCCATAGATGAACATCCTTTTGGTGGATGATATCTTATAGAAAGAAAAGAAATGAAACAATATGTACAGAGGTAGGAAAAGAAAGAGAAAAGGAGCGTAAAATCTGGAAAGACAAAGACTAAAAGATACACTATGTAATTGTTCAGAGGTTATATCAGGAGGTCTGAGAAGCGAAATTTAAAGTTTATTCTGATTAATGTCGGTTAAATGTTACTAATGACTAATGGGTAAAATGAAACTTAATTCTTTTACTACTATACTTTGCAATTACTTGCCATGCATCAGAAAGCTGGACAATGACTAGGGATGATAGAAAGAGAATTGACGCCTTTGAACTGTGGTGCTGGAGTATTAAGATACAATGGACTGCTAGGAGAACAAACAGATTCATCCTAGGGAGGGTGAGACCAGGCTGTTCTTTAGAGGCAAGGATTCTGAAGCTTCATCTGACATAATGTGGACATGCTGCAAGAAGAGACCAGTTCTTTGAGAGGGACGTCATGATTGGAAGGGTGGAGGGATAGCACAAGAGAGGAAGACCCTCAATGAGATGGACTGGTTCAGTGACTGGGGTAATGGGGGTAAGTGTGTCAGAGGCAGTAAGATCGGTACAGGATAGAGCAGGGTTTATGGCTATTGTACACAGGGTTACTATGAGTCATAGGTGACTCAATGGCATATAACAATAAGTATACTTTACTGAAGACATTTAAATATGACACTTGAAAAGTTACTAGCTATCAGTATAAAAAACATGTATTAAACCTGTAAAACAATTCTTTACTTAGTAACAATATTGTTGTTGCTGTTATGTCACCTGCAATTTATAGCGACCATATATATATATAATAGCTCTGAAGGATGCCCTGTCCTGAGCCAATCTTACTCTGACATACCTACTCTCATTGCCCTAGTCACAGTATCAATCCATCTCATCTGGGGTCTTCCTCTCCTACACTGTCCCACCATGTTTCTCAGCATGATGTTCTCCTCCAAAGATCGGTGGTTCCTCCTGGCCACATGCCCAAAGTATGTAAGATGGAGCTTCAAAATCCTATCCTCCAAGGAGAAATTTGGTTTCACTCTTTCCCAGACAGACTGATTTTTCTTGGCAGTCATAGTATGTTCAAGACTCTTCTCCAACAACACAACTCAAAGGCATCAATTCTTGATCCTTAGTCATTATCCAGATCTTTGAAGCATAGAAAGTAAATGCAAAGACCACTGACTGGATCAGGTGCACCTTAGTCTCTAGACTGTCATCGTTGCTTCTCAGTACTCTGGAAAGGTCCCTGCAGCAGATTTACTTAATACAATTTGTCTTTTTTTGGTACTATCTATATATTTTTTGATATTTTAATGAAAGTTTATAGAGAACTTGGATTTCCATTCATTCATTGTTGCTCATTTTCCTCCCTGCCCAACCTCCTCAGTTCTTTTTTCCCTTTGAAAAATAAATTCTTTCATTGTTGACAATTTTCCCCGCCCCCTCTACCTCCTGAGTCCACTTTACTATGCAGCTCTTAGTCTGGACTGTTGTTACGCAAATAATACCTAATCACATATTCCTTTCAATATTTATCCCCTTTTCTTAGTTCCCCTCTAACCCCCATGTCAGTCCTGTTTTATAACAGTGGCATGGTGCAGTATTTGTCCTTTTGTGACAGATATTTCTCTCAGCATAATGTCCTCCAGGGTCACCCATTTTATATTTCACGAGTTTCTTGTTTTTCAATGCTGCATAGTATTCTATTGTGTTATCTATCCATTCCTTTATTGATGAGTACTTGGGCTGTTTCCATTTCTTTGCTATTTTGAATAATAAAGATGGGTGTGCATATATCTGCTTGGGTGGCTGTTATGATTTCTTTGGGGTATATTCCCAGTAGTGATATTGCTGGGTCAAATGGTACTTCTATTTCAAACTTTTTGAGAAAGCACCATACTGCCTTCCATAGTGGTTGTACCATTTTACACTTCCACAAACAGTGAATAAGGGTTCCGGTTTCTCCACAACCTTGCCAGCATTTTATGTTTGTTGTTCTGTTGAATTTTGCTATTCTTACTGGGGTGAGATGATATCTCACAGTTGCTTTGATTTGCAGATCTAGGGATTTTGAACATTTCTTCATGTATTTGTTCACTATCTAAATGTCTTCTTTGGTGAAGAGTCTTTTCATATCCTGTGTCTATTTTTCAACTGAGTTGTTTACCTTTATCTTGTTGTGATGCTCGAGTATTCTATAAATTCTAGATATAAGTCCCTTATCAGATGTGCCTTTACCAAATATTCTTTTCCAGTCTGTGGCTTTCCTTTTCACCCTGTTGGAGTTTTTGGATGTGTATAGGTCGTATAGCCGTGTACAAGTTGCCGTCCCGCGGTCACTTGTGGTTGCTGTGAGGCTGAACACTGTGACATGGATGTGTCAAATGTGTTAATGGTTGGCTACCCAATGCGGACTGAAAGTGGGGTGGAGCGCCCCGATTAAACAAGCGTGGAAGGAGGACCGGCGCCCACTTCCATAATAGCTTGCCTCCGGAAACCCTATGAACCTGGAGAGAGGATGAAAGGCACCCAAGCTTTGAGGACTCTCCTTCATAGGGTCGCTATGAGTCGCTTGCGACTCGACGGCACTTAACAACAACAACAACAACATAGGGATTTGATTCTTAGAAGGTCCCATTCATCTGTTTTATATTCTCCTGGATGTAGGTACAATTCGTCTTTGATTTCCTGTCTGCTGGTGCCAAAAGTGTTGATTGTGGAGCCAAACAAGCTGTAACTGTTTTCTCCTTTTTTCTTTTATTGGGAAAAACATATTGGGGGTACAAGGAGGTGAGGGTTGGGGGCAGAAGGGTGAGGATGGGCCAGGATGCAGTTGCAGAGCTGCACAGTTTGGTTGGTGGGGGGAGCTGGTGAAGGAAATGATGAGGGTCCAGTGGGGACCAGATGCTTCAGAGGAATGACAAGCATTTTCCAATGGTAATTAAACCAACTGTCTTATTGATTTGGGAACTGGATGCCGACTCTCTGGCTTCTTCATGCTGAACAGGGGTGTAGATGTAAAGGGGGGAAGGGAAGACGCTTTATCTCCTTACTGGTGGTCTTGGGTTAAAGCTGCTTGCCTTCTTGCTCTGTTAGAAGATATTTTCCTGTCATTTGCTCCCCTCTGAACTGCAAAGTGTTTTCCCAGGTGGTCCAGTGGGGATGGCTGGTTGAACCCAGAGGCTCCATCCTCCTTTGCTTCCTTAGTTGTCAGTTGTATTTCCTTTTTGTCAAGCTGTAACTGTTTTCTATCTTAATCTCTTCTCCATCCATCATGGTGAAGCCAATTGGCCCAGTGGTGAAAAATGTTTGTCTTCTTGGATGTATAGCTTCAATGCATATTGAAGACTATAGTTCCTGACCTTCTGCACCAAGTGCTTCCAGTCCACTTCAGTTTCAGAAAGCAATGCTGTGTCATCTGCATAACGTAGGTTGTTGATGATAGTAACAATATTAAAAAAAAATAACTATAGGAACAATATTAAACCAAAAATTTAAATCTTTGCCTTTTGAGTAAGCTACTCAATAAAAATGTCAGAAAACAGGCAAAAGAACACATTTAAAAGGAAAAGATGGATTCCCTACCCCTCCCTGGTCTGGATACCTGTGATAACGATAGAAAGTATATGGAGAAATAGGTAGTTTTATTCAGGTCAAATATTAATTGCTAATTTGAAAAAAGACATAATTAGGCTCTAGGATATCAAGTACTTTATTCTCTAAGAAAGAATGGTACAATTGTGTAAAAATAAAAATAAACATAAGGTCATCTGGGAACAAAGTGTACGTACATATACTACCTCTACTAAACCAATAGTCTAAAAAGCTTCTTAACCCAGAAGCTCTCATTGAATGAATCACTTGCTTAAAGATAAGTTTTCTCATTCTTTCTTATTTCTAGTTTAATTAAGAAAATAATAATACCTGACAACACGAATAATTCTCATTGAGATCTTATTTAAAAAATTATCGAAAGCACAACACTATTTTGTTCCAAACACTGATCTACTATAAAACTGTTATTCTCCAAATGGCTAATGTGCTGCATATTTATTCTTTTGGAATAAAATGTTTATTTCGTTTGCATTTGTCTTTTGGAGTATTATGAGTGAGCGTTAAAAAATATTAATGAAAATTTCATTCCTCAGCTAACATAATTTGTACAACAATAATTTTAACTTATTGTCTCTTTAACTTTATTACAAATATGGGAAAAAATAGATATTTTTCAGATTATATATTTATGAATAATATGCAAATTTTGCTTTCTTATTTTAGTGAGTCAATTCACTTGTTACAGGACAACAGACCATTTAAACTTACATTCAGTTCTTTTCAAAAGACTATCTGCCATTATTAACTCCAGATATTACAATTATCTTCTTTTTTAACAAATGTTGGTGTATTGTCTATTTAATATTCCAAGGCAACAATGAAAACGCTATATACAAACTTTTTTTTAAAATTTAGGTTATTTTTCATTTCAATGAACATCTACAGAGATTTTGGAATTCCATTCATTCATTGTTGCACCCTTCTCCCCG
>NW_006399792.1:18091556-18094386 GCF_000299155.1 Elephantulus edwardii
CTGCCAATTGGTCCAGCGGTGAGAATCTTTGTCTTCTTGACATTGAACCTCAATCCATATTGGAGGCTGCAGTACTTGACCCTCTGCAGCAGGTGCTTCAGGTCCTCTTTAGTTTCAGCAAGCAGGGCATTCATTCTGCAAGCCACGCAGAGTGGGGGTAAAGGAGCCTGACTGGCATAAAGCTGGGGCTTTTGGCACTACCAACCAGGAAATTAAAAGATTTATTGCAATTGGAAAGTTTGCTGTCAGAGACCTCTCCAAAGTACCAAAGAGCAATGATGTCACTCTGGAGACCAAGATGCGCTTGAGACAGGCCATGGTCTTTGCAATCACTTGTTTTGCATCAGAGAGCTGAACAATGACTAGAGATGATAGGAGAATTGATGCCTTTGAGCTGTGGTGCTGGAGAAGAGTATTGAATATACCATGTCCTTGAAAGGGTTAAAACCAGACTGCTCCTTGGAGGCAAGGATTCTGAAGCTTTGTGTGACATATTTTGGACATGTTGCAAGGAGGGACCAGTTTTTGGAGAGGGACGTCATGCTTGGGAAAGTGGAGGGACAGCACAGGAGAGGAAGACCCTCTATGAGATGGATTGATTCAGTGACTGGGGTAATGGGGGTAGGTGTGTCGGAGACAGTGAGATGGACACAGGATAGAGCAGGGTTTACGGCATAGGCTCCCTGAGTCAATGTCACATAACAACTACCACCACCACCATATATGTATATATATTATGAATGGCCAGAAATCTCCAACCCATAAATTGCATAGGAGACTGTCCACCTTTCTCCAGAATACATCTATCCATATCTGAATAAACTCAAACATATAAAATAATTAATTTCTATTTTTTCAAATGTTCCCTCCCTCCCTCCCTTCCTTTCTTCAACTTTTAGTAGAAGTTCTTTTGAGGAGTTTGTGTGCCAAAGAGAAATTCCAATGCCTTTAAGGGAGGTTTTACTGTTCTGGGCTCCTATGATGACTTGTCTGGCTTTATTGCTTACAAAGTAGAAGACAAATTACTCATCATATATCAGTCCATACGCTTGATAGTTCAGAATAAATGACCAGGATTCAGGTCATTCTGACATCTATTACAGAAACTAGCAAAAAGCTGTGTTGCAAGAGAGAGAAATGAAAATTTAACACTGGTGAAAAACAATGTAGCCTTTGGTAGATTTCTGTCCTGAGGCAAATTCACTCACTCAAACTTCCCTGTGAGAAAGATAAAAGTGGTGCAATTTTGCTTTTGCAATGGTGGACTCTTGTAATAGCTTTTTAGTTCTGGTTAAATGATGATTTGCATTTTCACGGCACCACTCCTCCACTCCCTGCCAAAGGCATTTTACATTAAATAATATAACCTAAGTTTAACTGCAGCAAACACAACGTGATTAGCGGGTTAAACAAATCTCTTTTGGAGGAAAACCCCCTAAAGCACATTGAAGGCTAATCATATGCCTTTGACCACTACTGGTAAACCCATAATCCCAGAACATGCATCGAGAGAGATTAAAATTGGGCAAAACTGCAGCAGTTTTGCCCCGAGAAGCAGTGTAATTTGCTTGTCGGATTGCTCTGGGTAAAAGCTGACACTTATTCATAGAAATGAAATTTGTTGTTAAGTGTCGTCGAGTAGCAGGCGACTCATAGCGACCGTATGAAATGAAATTAAACCTCATTAAAATGAAAATGGCAATACCACAGCAAACATTACTATTTCTAATTTTCATCTTAATGTTTTAAATTCTTGTAGCTGGGACGGATAAACTGCCAAACAATGTAATTCTATCGCGAGAAGAATATGAAAATTGAAAGAAAACTAAAGAGAGTTATCAAGAGCATCACGGGCTCTTTTATTTACCTTCCGCCACATAATTTACAGACGCTTTTACATTAAAAAAAAAAGTACCCCACTGAAGATCTCAGGAACTATTTTCTTGGTTCTCTTCGCCTCACCTGATGTCTCACCAGCACTGCGCTTCGTTGTTACGCTGTCTCCGTCGAGATGGTAGTAAACAGCTAAATTCATGCAACAACATGGCTCTGTGTTTGCGTGCTTTTGATACCCAACCAGTTTTCTCAGCTCTGCTCGTCACTTGAGGAAAAAAAAAAGAGGAACAGGAAGATTTAAAAAAAAAAAGGCATAAACACAGTCCTACGCATGCGTACGACGACAACGCGCATCGCTTGGGGGCGGAGCTAAGGCGGGGCTCTGGAGCTCCGCCCCCGATGCTGCCCCGCCCCCTTCCCCTCACCCCACCCGGCAGCGCATGGGAGTGACTGACTCCCGCCAGCCCCTCCACGTCAATCAACCCTCCTCCTTCTCGCACTCTCTGCACCTTGTTATTAATCTCAATACCGATATCGCCCGGACGTCTCTCCCCCGGCCTTCGGGGGTGTGAACGTGTGTTAGCGCGAGCGAAGGCACCGAAAGCTGGCGTTTCTGTGCAGCAAGCCTCGGCCTCGACAGCAGCAGGCGTAGCAGCAACCCCCACAGCGGCGGTCGCCTCAGCTCCCGGAGGCCAAGGCCAAGGCCAAGCTCTGAGCTCCTCCCGGAGTACTAGCCGCGGCTCCGGCGACTGGGGAGGCGCAACTCCCTCCGGCTGAGGCCTTCGCGTCGGCGGCCGCGGCCGCGGGGCCTCTCCTGCGCGCCCAGGGTCACCGAACTCCCAGCCCGGCGGCTCGGCCCTCGCCCCCCTCCCTGTCCCCCGAAGTCGTCTCCCGGCTCCTTCCAGCCGCCCATCTCGCTGCGGTCTCTGCCGTTTCTCAGGCAGCCCGGCCCGGCCCGCCCGCCCCGCGTCCCCTCCGGCCGGTGCCTCTCCCC
>NW_006399792.1:18095413-18108666 GCF_000299155.1 Elephantulus edwardii
GCCGCCGCCCCCGCTCCCAGAAAGGGACGCTGAGGCTCATTGGGGCGTTCGAACTGGGAGCCTTTTCTCCCGCCGGCCGCGGGACCTGAGGGGAAGCTGTGAGTCTCAGGGCGGCATCCGCATCCCTTCGCCGCCTCCCTCAAGGGGCTGGGAAAAACTGGATGCACGTTTGCGTATTTCGTTTGCGAGGAATTTTTTTCTTTTTAATAGGACACCCCCCCTTTATAATAATGATAAACACTTTCTTGGAAAGGCGGGAGAAGAAAGAGAAGCTGGCTCTCCTGCCTTATGTTGTTGATGGAGTCGGATCGATTTTGTGCATTTGAAGTAGTTTTATCCTTCCTTCTGGGGGGAAAGGTGTGTACTCGCCGAGTGGAGGCGGTCGGTGAGGAAGAGGAAGTTCCTGGGGCTGTCATCCTTCTTAACTGTGTAGTTGAGGCTGTTTAGATGAAGTGTGTTCATGGCTGAGCCCTTTGTACACATTGAAAAGCATGCTACGTTTTGGGAGATACTGCCTTTCAGCCTCTTGTTATCTTAATTACCAATCAAGATAGTCATGCGCAACAAGCATATTTTCCTTAGTTTCCTTAGTCTCCAAAGCCTAGACCAGGCAGCCTTTAGTGTTTACTCAGTGTGTGCTCCTGGAAAGCTATTTTGAGGAGTAGTTTTAAGCAATACAAAAATTACAAAGACAAATCTGCCAGTAGGCGTAGGATGCTTTCAAAGCCGAATGTAAGTGACATTTATATTTAAATATAATACTTACTGATTTGCTTTTAACTACTCTTTTAACTAGAACCCTATGGAAAAAATTGTGATGTAAATTCTCTCCCTGTAGGTCGTGTTTAGTATAATAGCCTGGGGTTGCTTCTCTCAACCTGGTCTCACAAAGAAATAGTGTATAATATTTACTGGAAAGTGGGGAGAAAGAAGGAGGGGTTTTCTATTACCTTTACTGGAAAACCACCTTAAAAGATGTAAAGGACTTGTTTTACATCGTTAAGAATCCCCAGACTACCATTTTTCTTAGATGTTAGAGCTTAAACAAGGTGCTTAGAACCTGTAAGCTTGTGCTTTCTCCTCCAATGTGGGGGATACTGATACTTTTATAAAAGAGCTCTTGTGCTGTGGTACATGTATGTGTTTGTTGCACTGCTTACTGAAAGGTTGGTGCTTCAGATCTTACCAGGCACCCTGCAGGAGAAAGATGGTAAGTCTCCCATAAAGATTTACAGCCTGGGAAACCCCTGGAGAGTCGCAATGGCTTGAGATAGACTCCACAGCAGTGGTTTTTATACATTGATAAAAAGGTGGTTGTGAGGTGAGAATGAAACAAAATGTTTGGCATATAGAATGTTAAATTTTAATTTCTTCAGCATCCCTGGCTTTGGGCTTTGAAAATCACTTCTACGTACAAATACTGATTACCTCAAACAGTTTTATATAAGTTTAAGATAAATATTTCAGTTGATATATATGCATGCATATATACATAGAAAATTTTTTCAATTATACTATAAATCTATTATCTGTTGGTTTGTGGGTGTTTTTTTTTTTTTAAAACAGATTGCCATTACAAAAATCTGGTATATTTGTAGAAAATAAACTCGTTATTTTTTATATTGCTGAGTAGCTCATTTCTGAGTTTCACTACTCTTTTTAATCTAATTTCTCTTGTGTAGTCCTAACAGTTTTTAACATTTTGTATAGCTTTCTATAAAGAGGAGCAGGAACAACTTTATTAGAATGCAGAATAACATGTTTAAGTGATGTGCTTGTTGGTGTATATATATTTATAAAATGTATAAAATAATTTACCATATGGTTATATTTATAGGAAAAAATTTTTAGAAATGGCAAATGATAATTTAAAACATTGTAAAAACAATGAAATAAAAATGAGTTTTGCCTGTACATGGATATTAGGTAATTTTCATTAGACGTTATAAATATATGTTTTAAGACTTTATTTAAGTATACATTTTTAATTTAAATGAATTGGCGAGAATATTTCTCTGTAATGATTATGAAAACAGATTGTATTGAACTATTAAATTTGGATAGTAAAATTTATTAATTATGGAACTGGACATGCTGTCATTCTTTAAAGAAATTCTACTTCAACAAAATCAAGGTGGAAAGTATGTTACGCTTTAAAATTTAATGTTCCTTAAATGGACTTTCTTATAAGACCTTTTTCTAAACATGTTCATTGTAAGTGCTTTTAGTTAGAGGAAATGAAAATATTTAAGAATTTGTGCATACTTAAGTTTGTGTAATACTAATGATGGTAATAAGTACATATTAAACACATTTAAGTTCATTTTTTGTTCATTATGATAGTCTAATGGAAGTGTTCTTGGCTAGGATGGTATGACTTTCCTTCATGTTGTACTTTAACAGATGACATTATCAGTGTCCCCATCATTCTGAGTCTTGGATTTTTACTTCATACAGATCATTTCCTTAAGTGGCAAAGACTTAAGTGGCAAACAACAGAGCCTTATTTGAATGCAAAGGGTATGTGACATATACTCATTGGCTTGTTGGCAGCTTGGTCATCCTTGCCACAGAGCATTTCATGATGCTACTTTGTTGTCTGGTGCTATTGAATTGGCTCCCACTCATAGGAACTCTATGGAAGTATGGTAGACCGTGGTAAGAAACTGGGCTCAGTTGCAAAAGGTACAGTCTCCCCATGTGATTGCCTCTGAAAACCTACTGGAGGGTCGGCTATGAGTTGGTTCCAACTCAGTGGTACACAATAAAAATATAGCAACCCCAAGGAACTCTGGTGGAATTGAGCTTCTTACCCAAAGGTATGTGGTTTGAATCCGCCACATGGTTTGCAGTAGAAAGATGGACAGTCTCTTCTTTTGCATTATACTGTCTCTACAAACTGGCTGGAGTATCAGCTTGAGTTGGTTTGGACTCAGTGGTACACAACAATACAGGGAATCCATTGTACAACAGAAACACTGCCAGGCCTCTTTTTTTTTTTTTCCCCTAACAGTAAATATTTAATAACTATATTGAATTAGTAAATGAATAAATACAAAGTTGAATAATACAATCTCGAGTTAACCTAACTTTTTTGAGATTTTCTTTTAAGTTTATAAAGAACTTGGATTTCCATTAATTCATTGTTGCACATTTTCCTCCATCCCCCCCCCAGTTTGCTTTTTACTTTGTGAAAAAAGTTCTTTCATTTTTATACAGTCCCCCCCAAGACCACTCTACTTTGCAGCTTTTATTCTGTACCCTTGTCATACCAATAATACCTAATCATATATTTTTTTTATACAGTTCTCTCCCTTGTCTGTTTCAATGCTGTGTACATTAGTTATCCCCTTTTCTTAAGTTTCCCCCAACCCCCATGTCAGTCCTGTTTTAGAACAGTGGCATTATGTAGTATTTGTCTTTTAGTAATTGAGATATTTTACTCAGCATCATGTCCTCCATGGTGACTCATCTATTTTGTATAATAGTTCATGAGTTCTTTGTTTTTCAGTGCTGCATAATATTCCATTGTGTGAATATACCACAGCTTCTCTAGCCATTTGTTTGTTGATGGGCACTTGCCTTGTTTCCAACTCTTTGCTATTATGAACAAAGCAACAATAAACATGAATGTGCATATTATCTGCTTGGGTGGCAGTTTTGGTTTTGTTAGGGTATATTCCTAGTAGTGGAATTGCTGAGTTAAATGGTATTTCTATTTCCAACTTTTTGAGAAAGTGCCATACTGCCTTCCATAGTGGTTGCACCATTTTACACTCCCACCAATAGTGAATAAGGGTTCCAGTTTCTTCACAACCTTGCTAGCATTTGTTGTTTGCTGTTCTGTTAAATTTTGCTATTCTGACTGGGGTGAGATGATATCTCATAGTGGTTTTGATTTGCTTCTCTCTTAGAGCTAGGGATTTTGAACATTTCTTCATGGAAACACTGCCAGGCCTTGTAAGAGACGGTAGTATATATTTATGAAATTATGTCTAAAATTTCAGTTTAAAATAGCTTTTCTTAGTGTTTTAATTTTTAAAGAGTATAATTGTATGGAGGTGTTTGTTTCTATTACATGAGAGGGAGACCCAGAAGAGTAAGCGATAGGAGGAGGAGAGGGATGAAAGAACTTTTATTGTAAGAGATTTGAATGACAAGTGAAATTCAGCAGCTATTTAAAAATATAAATTTTACACAGAATTGCAGTAGAATTTTATAACATTTACTGGATCTCTTCTTACTGTCTAGTTACTGATTGCTGTTGTGGTTTACTGAGTTCAAGGCATTTGACTTTTCTTTGTTCTTTTAAATAATTTGAGATTAGTAGGTCAAGGTTCTTATTTTCAATTTCTATTGCATCATAGGAGAAACACTTTGAGAATTTTCTCTTTGTTTTTGTGATTGAATAAAATTACCTCAGATCTCCAACCCAGTGTCTTTGAGTCAGAACAGACTCATAGTTGATCAGCTTTGGTTTCTGAGACTGTAAATTGCATGAGGGCTCCAGTTTACCTACACCTTTACTGCTATGTGCTATCAAAGCCATCACAGTGGGTAAAAAGTAGTATCTCCTTGTGGTTTTTATTTATATTTTTATACTAGTCATTGCTATTGAGCATCTCCACATGTCTTAACTGGCTATTTCTAGATAGTCTTTGAAGAGATGTATTCAGATAATTTGCCCACTTGTGAGTTATTTTTAAAATTATTGAACACAGTGATACTGATGTGTCAAATGCGATAATGGTTACCCATGGCGGACAGTGTTTGGTGGCGCTTCCCGGCTAAAACAAACTTGGAAGCAGGAGTGGCATCCACTTCCATAAATAACTTGCCTCGAGGAAACCCTACAAACATGGAGAAAGGATGACAGTCACACAGCTTTTGAGGACTTTCGTTCATAGGGTCGCTTGAGTCGCCTACGACTTGACAGCACAACAGCACTTAAACAATAACAACAATTGAATTATAAGAATTCTTTATATGTTTACTATCAGTACATTTTCCTTACTACGTGTGTGACTTGCAAGTAGTTCTTTTTACTTTCTTAATAATGTCCTTTGAAGCAGAATTTTTTTAAAAAATTTTTTTGGTGTGCTTTAATATCATTATCTAAGAAATCATTGCTCAATCAAAGGCCATGAAGATTTATTCTTAAGTTTTATGGTTACAACTTTTTCCTTTAGGTTTTGATCCATGTATAGTTATGATTTCTATGTGATCCACCCTTATTTCTTTGCATGTAGCAAGCTATCATGTTGTTGGGAGGGGTATTCCTTAGAAAGGAGCGTCATGCATGGAAAGGTGGAGGGTCAAGTAAAGAGAGGAAGGTCCTTTACAAGATGGATTGACACAGGATTGGACAGAGTTTGCATTTGTTCTTCATAGGGTCACTATGAGTTGTATTCAACTCAACGACACTTAATAACAACAGCAGCTGCCCGTGTCTGACCATCATTTGTTGAAGACTATGTTCATTGATTTGGCATTTTTGTTTAAAATAACTTGGCCTTAATTAAATGAGAGGTTTTATTTCTGGGCATGCTTCTATTTGATTGAATATATTCTTACACCGGGACCATAACCATGTAGTCTTGATTGCTGTAATTTTGTAAGAGAGGAATGAGTCTTCCAGTTTTTCTTGTTCAAGATTATTTTGGCTCCTTTTGGAGCCAAATTGAATTTTAGAAATGGTTGTCAGCCTATTTTAAAAAGGATCACAGTAGAAAATCCTGAATAGTGTAGGGAGATATGTGGAATAAACTTACTGGTCTGGTAAAGAATGATGGAACCACTGAAGTTACTCTTACAAGAAAAAGAAAAGAAAAACCTATAATTGTAAAACTTAGAATAACCTTAGTTACTCTTCAAACCTGAAATAACCTGCTTTCCTCACTCCAGCTTTGAGCCAAACATTATTATTAGGTGCTGTTGAGTTGAATAGAACTCCTACTGATCCTGTGAACAACAGATCTGAACTTTGTGCTATTTTGTGCCATCCTTATAGTTTGTAACATACTTGACCCCATTACTATAGTCATTGTATCAGTTTATCTTATTGAGGGTCATCCACTCTTTTTGGCGAGCCTTCACTTTTCCAAGCATGATGCCCCTTTCCAAGGTCACTAGTTATGCAACTGAGAGCTGGACAGTGGCTAAGGATAACAAAAGAATTATTGATGGTTTTGAATTGTGGTATTGGAGAAGAATGCTGAAGATCCTATGGACTGCCAAAAGAATAAGCAGATATGTCTTGGTGAAGGTGCAGCCAGAGTGCTCCTTGGAGCCAAGGATGATGAAGCTATGTCTCACATACTTTCGACATGTTCCTAGGAGAAGTTACTCCTTGGAGAGGGCGATCATGCTTGGGAAGGTGGAGGGGCAATGAAGGAGAGGAAGGCTCTCAACCAAGTGGATTGATAGAGTGACCAGCAATGGCCTTGAATGTGTCAGAGATTGTCAAGGTGCCACAAGATAGGATAGTGTTCATATCAGTTCTTCATGGGGTAACTCTGAATTGTACTTGACTAAACAGCATCTAACAACAACATGCCCAAAGGAACAATCTGGCTGGACTTTCTCCAAGATGTTCTTTTGACAGTCCATGATATAATCAGTACTTTCCTCCAACAGAACAATACAAAAGCGTCAATAATTCTTCTGTTATCCATATTTGTCCTTCATTATATATCTTTATATACTTCATTGTCCAACTCTTAGATGCATAGCAGGTGATTGAAAAGACCATGGCTTGAATGAAGTGTGACTTGGTCTTTAAACTGACGTCATTGCTGTTCAGAACTTTGGAGAAATCCTTGACAGTGGACTTGCACAAAGCAATATGGCTCCTGAACTACTGACTGATGGTACTAAGAGTATTGACTGTGGGTCCAAGTAACATGAAATCATTACAGTGTCAATCCTTTCTTAATCTATCATGATATTGCCTCTTGGCTCAGTGGTAAGGACTTTCGTTTCCTTGATGTTGAAATGTAATCCATATTGAAGGCTGTAGTCTTTGATTTTCTGCAGCAGGCACTTCAGATTCCCCTCACTTTGAGCAAGCAAGATTGTCCTCTGCTTAACGCAGGTTTTTGATGAGTCTTCCTCCAGTTTTTATGCCACATTCTTCTTCAGAGTCCAGCTGCTCGAATCATTTTCTTTGCATGCAGATTGAATAGATGTGGATAAAGGATACATCTCTGATGCATACCTTTCTTATTTTTAAACTGTTCAGTATTCCTTTTCTTTGTTTGGACAACAGCTTCTTTGTCTAGATCTAGGTTTTGCATGAACCTAACTAAATGTTCTGGGATTCCCATTCTTTTCACTGTTAGCCATAGCTTATTGTAATCCACACAGTCAAATACCTTTGCATAGTCACTAAAGAAAGCACAAATAGACATTCATCTTGTATTCTTTGCTTTCAGCCAGCATCCATCTGATATCATCTGTGAAATTCCTGGTACCACAGTCTCTTCTAAACCCAATTTGAACTTTTGGCAGCTCTCTTGCAATGTACTTTTCTAGTCAATTTTGGATGATCTTCAGTGATAGTTTGCTTGCATGTACTCTTAATGATATTGTTTGACAATTTCCACATTCTACTTGGTCTCCTTTCTTGGGTATGAAACAAATATGACTCTTTTTGAGTCAATATTGGCAAATAGCTGTCTTCCAGATTTCATGGCATAGACTACATCTGTTAGTTTAAACATTTCGGTTGATACCTCCTCAATTCTTGGGCTCTTATTTTTTTAAAAGTATCTTCAGTACAGCTTGAGTGTCTTCCCTCATGACCACTGGCTTTTTATTTTGTGCTACTTCTTGAAGTATTTTAGTGTTGACCAATTCTTTTTGGTACAGTGACTGACTCTGTGTATTCTCTCCATCTTCTTTTGATGGTTTCTTGATCGTTTTTCTTCATAGGTATTTTCTTCATAGGTATCTCAGTTTTTCAGTTTGAGACTTTAATGTATGCCTTTTGTTCTATCAGGTGGAGAAATGGCGAACAAGTTCTTTGCTTTTTTAAAAATTCTCTGATTCTAGGCCTTTAGGCCTCTGCTTTTGAAATCTTCTATTCATCTCTTTTACTTCAGCTTCCTTATCCTTTGTTTTTGGCTTCCTGATGCTCTTGTGCAATTTTAAGTGGTTTTTTTTTTCTCTCTCTCCTTTTTTCTTTGTCTTTATAATGACTTTTTGCTCTCTTCATGGATAGTTGCTTTGATTTAATCCTACAGTTCATCTGGTCTTAGTGTTTAGTGCCTCAAACCTGTTCTTGAGATTTTTAAATTCAGGTGGGATAGACTCAGAGTTATATTTTGGTTTTTGTGGACTTGTTTTATTTTTCTTCATTTGAATTTATATATGAATAATTGAGGATCTATGCCATAATTGAATAGATCCAAACAGAAACATGGTATAAACTAACCAGTAGCACCATAGAGACACTAATTTCTTTGAATAACCAACTATGTAAGGTAAAAAACAACAACTATCTCTGCTTGATGACTCTTTTGCTTAATTTCCTTTATATTTAAAATAAGATTGAAGGGAACTCTGGT
Source organism: Elephantulus edwardii (assembly GCF_000299155.1). Classification (NCBI taxonomy): domain Eukaryota; kingdom Metazoa; phylum Chordata; class Mammalia; order Macroscelidea; family Macroscelididae; genus Elephantulus; species Elephantulus edwardii. Next base: position 18,103,981 of record NW_006399792.1, read on the forward strand.
GGCCTACTGGCAAGAAGCTGCACTGCAATCCCAGAAGTATGCAGTTCAAATCCACCAGATGTTGTGCTGGAGAAGGAGGAGCAATCTCCTCCTGTACCAGTCAGATCTGATTTGACTGTACACACAAAAAATTAAAAAAAAAAAAGAAAAAGATTGACTCAAAATACATCCTGTACTAATCTGCTTCATTCACATAACAAAGATAATCCATTCCCAATGAGATTATAACTATGTTTTGCAACATATCTCAGGGACACAACTCAATCCATAACACATTCCTTCATGATAAAAAAAAGCTTAATGGAAGGACCTTTCTCAACATGATAAGAGAGCATTGATGGGCAGTTTCCTCCCTTGTAATTTGAAAACTGCCTCTGAAAACTCACTGGAGCATAAGCTATGAGTGATTTTTCACATGACAGTGGTCAGTTGAGTTGTTGAGTAATTCTTTATGAATGACTTTTTTTTTAAAAAAAGTAACCTTCTTAAACTGTTTAAGAACACTTAAACACTTATTTTCTTTTGAAATTCCTTAAATAAAAACAATAGGGCTGTCAGAACCTTAGAAAATTGGCTTTTCTAGCCATTGCATTATCCCCTGTTGAGCACACCAGCTACCTTAACTGTGGACATAGGGTCTTGAAAATTATCAACTGTTGTGAAATTAATGTAGTAGAGTACTTCGTACACTGTGAGGAAAGATGATGATAGTAGTGGAGATGTAGTCAAGAAACTGTGGCCCTCCTGTGAAGAGACTGTGGCAAAGTGTAACCAGAAGAACCCTGGAGATGGATGCAGTTAAATGTTTGCATGTTGAATGATTGAAGAAAAAGCTGACTATAACTGCTCTGAGATAAAGTTTGTTGGATAACTGAGGAAACCAGAAACTTCTTGGATTTGTGCTGCTGAACTGAACAATAAACTTTGACTAACTTGTTAGTCTGGCGTAGGACTGCTGGATTAAACCTAGCCTTAAAGTTTGGGTGATACTCTTTGACTCCTCTACTTCCCAGCCTATTTCCCTATTAAACCACACAACTGTAAGTCCGATTGGAATAAATCTCAGACCGATGATTGATAGAAATAGGTGGAAGGTGGCATGTCTGGCCATGTAGCTATTTGTATAGTACTATGGATATTATTGATGAGGAAGAGACAGTTGCCCCTTCTAAAGTGGGTAGAAGTCAGACTCCACCACCCCCATGTTGTAACTACTCCTTTTACAGATGGAGAGTAAAAATGATTTATTGTGGTGAATGATGTTTATAGAGCAAATTGATTTTTTCATTCAACAATTCACACGTATTTTGATTTGGGACATTGATTGCAATCCCTATAATGTATCGAGGGAGTTCTTGTGGTGTAGGGCATAGGCGGTAACACTGCTAAAACAAACATAGTGGTTCGAATCCACCAGCCGCTCTGAGTAAGAAAGATGGGCAATCTTCTCTCATGTAATTTACAGCCTTCTAAAAACCCACTGGATGGTTAGCTGTGAGTCACTTTCAACTGAGCTGCAATAAAGATAGCTATGAGTTCAAGTAAACAATGCGTTTGTTTGTTATAGGCTTGGACATTTCTTTGTTGTACATAGGGTCTCTGTGAGTACAAGCCATTTCAGTGACACTCAACAGTAACAACAAATGTTAAGTTAAATTTTACTTGTGGTGACTTCTCTTTGTTAAATTTTGGAGCTTCATTTATATTTCCATGCTTCTACTTTCTGATTTGATAAATATAAGTATTTAAAATGTTTAGCCCTTAGAGGTAAAAAGTAACTTTGGTATTAACAAGGAATCTTCCTGTTTCTAAGATAAAATTAGAAAAGGGTACTTGAACTTGAAGGAATATTTTTTCCTTTTGGTAGCAGAATATAGTTTTAATTAGTCCATCTGAAAATTTCACTGCAGATAAAATGTATTTTGCATTTTTTGAAGATAATAAAACATGTTCATTTTGCTATACAAGAGACTTACCAGTCACATGAAATAGAAGTTTAGTAATTTTGAGCTTTCCTAACGGTTTTAATTTCTTAAGTTAAAATTAGTAACACAAATAGAGGGTGTGAAATATTATCATTCTTATATTATCTTTGGCAAAGAGAGCATCTCTCTAATCTTAGTTTAGTATCTTTTTATTTCTCCTTATTTTACTTAAATAGATTCCCTAAATGGGTACAACAGATCAGAGTCACATAACAATTACAAATACTCCTAAAAGAATAGAAATAAATCTAGGATATACTAAATCCATTGTCTTTATTTATAGAGTTTGAATCTTTCTTTTGTCTGTCCAATGCTATCTGATCATAATGTTTCTATTAAATGAAACAAAATTAGCTGCAGGAAATCTACCAAACTAGGGTTATTTTTATTGCAGTTTTCTGCAACAGAGAGACATAAAATTTATGTAAGGATATACTATGAATTACATATAGTGATAACCTTGAAACACTACAAGAATTTGAATGTCTCTTCACCTACTGCTAAAAGTTTATTGGGAGTACCTATTTAAAACTAAACCTCAAACTCCTTGACATTGAGTAAAAAATGACTCATAGTTACTCTTCAATAGGTTTTCAGACGCTGTAAATCACATGGAAGGGATGGCCTAGATTTCTCCTCAGAGTAGCTGACAGATTTGAACTGCCCATCTGTGGGTTGATAGCACAACTCCCTGCTCACTAGACCACTACAGTTCCCTGTAAGCCCCCACTAGAGACAACCAATAGCCAAACCAGTTGCCCTAGAATTTATTCTGACCAACAACAACCCTGTGTGTTGCCAAGTAAAACTCATTCCTTAGGGTTTTCAAAGCTGTGACCTTATTGGAAGCAGAGGGCCAGCTTTTCTTCCAGCCTACTTAAGGATGGATTTCAACAACCATCAGTTTTTGTTGTTAAGTGCCATTGAGTTTACTTACAGTGACCCATCGTGACTCTGTGAATAACAGATCTGAACCTTGCCCTATACTGCACCATTCTCACAGTCTCCAGTCTCCTTCATGCCCACTGTTATGGTCACTCTGTCATTCCATTTTGTTGAAGATCTTCCTCTCCTTTATTGACTTTCTACCTCTTCCAGCATATGATGTCTTTTCCTGAGTACTGGCCCCTCCTGACAACATGTCCAGTATATGTGAGATGAAGTTTCACTATCCGTACCTCTAAGGAGCACCCTGGTTGTATTTTTTCTAAGATTTGTTTGTTCTTTTGGTATTTAGTATTTTTCTCTAATAGGCATCAACTCTTTGGTCTTTCCCATGCATTATCTAACTTTCGGATGCATGTGAAGCAATTAAAATACCCTGGCTTTCATCAGATGCACCTTATCCTTTAAACTGACATTTTTATTCCATAGTACTTTGGAGAGGTCCTTGACAGCAGATTATATATCAGAGATGAAGAGGATGGCACAGTCTTCTGATTTCTTGATGCCATTGGGTTGAGTATGACTCATTGGACCCTGTGAACTTAAGATCTGAACCCTGCCCTGTCCTGTGCCATCTTCATCATCTCATTGAGGGTATTTTCCTCCTTCGTTTACTTTCCATTTTTCTGAGCATGACGTCTTGTTCCTTTTTAAAAATGCATAATTACAGCTATTTAATATCTTCCACTGTGAGGGGTTCTCCTCTAGTCCTGTGTCTGTGTTCATCTGTGGTTCATGTGGATTTAAATTACCACCCTTTAGTAGTTAAGCACTTAAACAGGTTGTACCACAAGAGATTCTGCCAATTTGTAATAAAGGTTTTGGGGAATAAAAAGTTTAAAATAATAGCCAAGGAATGGATTGGCACATTGACTGCCACAGTGGTCTTAATCACAGAGGAAATTGTGAGGATGACACAGGCTCATGCAACGTTTCTCTCTATCTTGCATGTTATGTTCCATTGAGTCTACTTTGACTCATAGTGACTCTATAAACAATAGCTCTTGAACCCTGCTCTATTCTCTCTGCCTCTGACACACCTCCCCCAAATCCTCCAATACTGTGTTAGTTCCTTTCGTCCGGTGTCTCCCTCTTCTGTGCTATCCCTTTACCCTTTCAAGCATGATGTCCTTCTCTGAGGACTGCTTGCTCACTTCTGGCAACATGCCCAAAATATGTCAGATGGAGCTTCAAAGTCCTTCCCTCCAACAAACAGCCTGATTTCACCATCTCTAGGACATCAACATCACCAACACCATCTTCAGGCAGCAGACCTGTTTGTTCTCTTGGTAGTCTCTTGGTAGTATCTTCAATACACTTCTCCAGCACCACAATCAAAGGCATTGATTCTTCTGTCACCTTTAGTCATCGTTCATCTCTCTGATAGAGAGCAAGTTTTGTGAAGACCATGGCCTGGATCAGGCACACCTTAATCTCTAGTCTGACATTGTTTCTCTTTAGCACTCTGGAGAGGTCTCAGACAGCAGATTTTCCTAACAGTTTGTCTTTTGATTTCTTGACTCTGTTGATTGTGGACCCATGTAAGCCAAAATTATCAGCTATCTCAGTCTCTTCTCCATCTATCCTGGTGCTGCCATTTGGCCCAGTGGTGGTGTTGTTTGTTGTTATGTGCCGTCGAGTCGTTTGCGACTCATAGAGACCCTATGTACAACAGCCCTAAACCCTGCTCTATTCTGTGCCAATCGCATTGCCTCTGACACACCCATCCCGATCACCCCAGTCACTGAATCAGTCC
>NW_006399792.1:18114593-18116095 GCF_000299155.1 Elephantulus edwardii
TTAGGGCTGTTGTACATAGGGTCGCTATGAGTCGCAAGCGACTTGATGGCACATAACAACAACAACAGTTGCATTGGGAAAGTCTGCTATCAGAGACCTCTCTAAGTACTGAAGAGTAACAGTATCAGTTTGGAGAATAAAGTGCACCTAATTCAGGCCATAGTGATTGCAATTACTTGCTGTTCATCAGAAAGCTGGGTGGTGACTAGGGATGATAGAAGGAAAAATTGATGCCTTTTGGCTGTGGTGTTGGAGAATAGTATTAAATATACCATGGACTGCTAGGAGAACAAATAGGTCCAACCTAGGGAGGGTGAGACCAGGCTGCTCCTTGGAGGCAAGGATTCTGAAGCTTCATCTGACATACTTTGGGCATGTTGCAAGGAGGGACCAGTCCTTGGAGAGGATCGTCATGCTTGGGAGGGTGGAGGGACAGTGCAAGAGAGGAAGACCCTCGTTGAGATAGATTGATTCAGTGACTGGAGTAATGGGTGTAGATGTGTCAGAGACAGTTAAGATTGACACAGGATAGAGCAGGGTTTAGGGCTGATGTACATAGGGTTGTTTTGAGTCACAGGCAGCTCGACATATCATACTTCTTCATCTGTTTTATAACTGCCATAATTAATAATATATTGATTGACATTCACTAATTTCTGTATTTTTGGCAATTATCGACCTCAGTGAGTGAAAAGACAAACTTTTAGTTTTTAAAAATGAAGTAGCAGGATCAAAGTAATTGCACAGTCAAGTTTTGATACATTTTGTTAAATTGTCCTTCAGAAATGTATATAGTTTTCTGCTATTACATTTGTTTTTATTTGCTAGCAAGTAGGCATATGTATTCATGGTAACCTTAAGTGGTATTTTTGAATTCATTGTTGTATATTAGTTCTTTTAATTGATAGCTTCCTTCATTTTCACTATTTTACCTAATAATAATGTCCTTTTTCTAGAGATTGGTCTTTACTGATGATGTGTCCAAAGTAAGTCTGGCCTTCCTCACTTCTAAGGAGTCTTCTGTTTGTATTTATTCTAAGACCCTTGTGTTGTTTATGATATAGTCTATATTTTTCACTCACAGAACTTAGAAACATCAGTCCTTCACCTTTCTTCATTTTTCATTGAATTGGGTGTCTTACCTAGATAGTAATCAAAGTGACATCTTTGCTACTCAAAAGTTCTCAGACTTTTATTTGCATTACTAGTAATTTTTACCATTCCAATAAAAAGTAAACTTGTATGTTGAAATATGCAATTATTTGATTAATCATTCACTTGCTCACTGCCATTGATTTGGTTCCAACTTCTAATGACTCTGCTTCAGTTTTCCTGAGGCTGCAAATTACAGTGAGAAGAGACTGTGTTTATTCTATGGAGCTACTGGTGAATTCCAACCACAGGCGACGCACAGCTTTTGGATTAGCATCAGAACTTGCTATGAACTATCCCACCAGAATGTCCTATAAATTAGTAATTTATTATTATTTTTGCTTTTGAAG
>NW_006399792.1:18116195-18126449 GCF_000299155.1 Elephantulus edwardii
CTACCGATTGGTCCAGTGGTGAGAATCTTTGTCTTCTTGACATTGAGCCTCAGTCCATACTGAAGGCTGCAGTCCTTGACCCTCTGCAGTAAGTGGTGAGAATCTCATTATGCATAAAGTTGCTGTAAGTTGGAGTTGACTTCATTACACATAAAAATGTAACGCAACAGTTTTCTTTTGCTTAATTGTCTTCATATGCTTTCAAGTTGAGTACAACTCATAAGGACCCTGTGAACAATGGATTTAGAGGTCCTATTCTGTGCCATCCTCTTCATCTCTGAAATACTTGAGCCCATTTTTATAAGTCGCTGTCAATCCATCTTGTTGAGGGTCTAAGAAACATTATAAGCAGGTAGCAATGTTGTTGTTGTGTTATGTGTCATCACGTCACCTGCCACTCAGTGACCCTGTGTACAACAAACCTAGACCTTATCAATCTTATTGTCTCTGACACGCCTATCCCCATTATCCCAGTAGCTGAATCAATCCATTTCATCTAGGGTCTTCGTCTCCTGTGCTGTTCCCTCCACCCCTCAAGCATGAGGTCGCTCTCCCAAGGACTGAGCCCGCCTTGCAACATGTCTAGAGTATGTCAGATGAAGCTTCAGAATACTTGCCTCCAAGGAGCAGCCTGGTTTCACCCTCTCTAGGACAAACTTGTTTGTTCTGCTAGCAGTGCATGGTATATTTAGTCCTCTTCCCTAGCACCAAAGCACAAAGATATCAACTCTTCTCTATCATCCCTAGTCATTGTCCAGCTCTCTGATGCATAGCAAGTAATTCCAAAGACCATGGCCTTAGTCTCCAGCCTGACATTGTTGCTCCTCAGTACTCTGGAGAGGTCTAGGAGAGCAGACTTTCCCAGTGCAATTTGTCTTTAATTTCCTGGCTGCTGGTACCAAGAGTGTTGTTTGTAGAGCCAAACAAACTGTAGCTCTCAAAAATCTCAATCTCTTCATCATCTCTCATGATGCTGTCATTCGGCCCAGTGGTGAGAATCTTTGTTGAGCTTTAATCCCTGTTGAAAGCTGCAGTCTTTGACCTTCTGCAGAAAGCACTTCAGGTCCTCCTCAGTTTTAGCAAGCAGGGTTGTGTCATCTGCATAACACAGATTGTTAATAGATACACAATTAAAGTGCAAGCAACAACCACCACTTCTACCAAGCATTGGAGGAGTCTTAAGTTGTATGGTTGCTGGCCAGAAAGTTCAGCACCTTGGAAGAAAGGCCTGGTAATACACTTCTGAAAGACCATCCATTGAAAAATCCATTGAGCACAGTGACACACATGAGGCCACCATTACATGGCACCAATTTGATACAACTGCCCCTTTTTTAAACAGGGGAAGGGAACTAATACTTATTACTTATTATTACTCTACTGAATGCTGAATGTCACAAACTGTAAAAACCCCAACATCTCTTTAAATATGTAATCTAAGTCCACAATATCCTATGGGATGTTGTTGTTGATTACCTTCAAGTTGGGCACGACTCATAGCGACCCTATAAACAAAAGGCCTGAAGCCCATCTATAACTATCAACATTTGTCAAAGTTCATAGTTCTGGAGGCAAGTTGTTTAGGAAGTAGATGCCTCTCCTGCTTCCAGATCTGTCATAGAATGTTATTGGTCGAGTCACCTGTGATGTACAGCAGCTCTGAACCCTTCTCTGTCCTGAGCCAGTCTCACTAATTGTGACACAGCAACCCCTATTACCCCAGTTACTGTATCAATCCATCTCATCCAGGGTCTCCCTCTCCTGGGCTGTCCATCCACCCTTCTGAGTATGATGTCCATCTCCAAGGACCAATATTTCCTGGCTACATACCCAAAGTAAGAGAGGAGGAGCTTCAAAATCCTAGCCTCCAAGGAGAGACTTGATTTCACCCTCTCCAAGACAGACCTATTTGTTTTTTTTTTGGCAGCCCATGGTATGTTTAAGACACTTCTCCAGCACCACAACTTGAAGGCATCTATTCTTCTGTCTTCCTTAGTCATTGTCAACTTTCTGAAGCATAACAAGCAATTGAGAAAACCATAGCCTGGATTAGGCGTACCTTTATATCTAGACTGACTTCGTTGCTTTTCAGCACTGTGGAGAGGTTCATGACAGCAGATTTTCCCAGTGCAATTCATCTTTTGATTTCCTGACTGCTAGTATTAAGAGTGTTGATTGTGAATCTGAGCAAGCTGTAATTACTAACAACCTCAATCTCTTCTCCATCTATTATGGTGTTGCCAATTGGCCCAGTGGTGAGAATATTTGTCGTCTTGGTATTGAGCTTCAATGTATATTGAAGACTGCAGTCCTTGACTTTTTGCAACATACAGATTGAAAAGGTATGGGGACAGGATACATCCCTGATGCGCTCCTTTCTTGATTTTGAACCATGCAGTATTTCCTTGCTCTGGTCTGAGGACTGCTTCTTGGTGTAACTTTAGGTTTTGTATTAAGCACGATCAAGTGTTCTGAGATTTTAGTTTTCCTCAAGCTTAGTCACAATTTATTGTGATCCACACAGTCAAATGCCTTTGCATAGTCAATGAAACATGGACATTCTTCTGGTACTCTGCTTTCTGCCAATAGGCAGTGTTATGGTGTAGTTGATTAAGAATCAGAGACCTGGTTGCTTTACTTTTTAGCTTTTGGGAAATTTATTTAACATCATTCTATTTTCTCGATTGGATAGAGACTTAATGGTCGTTATCTCAGTTATTGTGAGGATTGAATGGAATATAACATATGTAGCTCTTGGAATAATTTGTAGCACATTCATACTTAAATAAACAATAAATTAGGTATTATTATTATTTATTATGAGGAAACAAATACATTAAATAACCCAAAATTATTTAACTTTGTTGTTAAAACTAGTCTTTAAAACTATGTCTCCAAATCATTTGCTGTAGTGTTAGGACTTCTTTGTTTGGATAAACAGCAAGCAATTGAAAGCAGAATATGCTAAGTGAGAAAAGACCTTTAAGTGGCTGAACACAGGGTACACAAAGGTGTTCTACCAAGGTGAATAACTGGAGGTGGTAGAGGTTAGTCTTCGCTGCTAAGGATATGAAAGTTGATTACAGAAGGATCTTTTTTGCTAGTTCTCTGTTATGGATTGAATTGTGTCCTCATCAAAATATATGTTGTAGCACAGCTTTATGCTTGTGGTTTTAATTTCATTTAGAGTAGAGAGTTGTTTTTTTTACAGCAGGATTAGGTAGTGTGTGTTTTAAGTCAGTCTCTTGAGATACAAAAGAGATTAAACAAGGGAGCAGAGGAGAGATATAATCAGATACTTGGAGATCTCCAAGGAACCACACTAAGCAGAATGTGAAGAGACAAGAAATCTCCTTTAGAGCCCATAGAGAGGGAATACCTTTGCTTAGAGCCTGCACTATGATTTTGGACTTAAAACTTACCAAAGAAATTTGTTTAAAGCCATTCACTTGTGGTGTTTTTCTTAGCTATACCAGACATATATCTAAGTACGAGATAACTAAAACATCCTCCAGCATCCACTCTTGCTCATTTAACTTTTGGTTTTGTGTGTTATTTCTTTATGGACCACAGAATTCCTAATATCTATTCAATTTTACCTAAATACTCTTATCATTCGTTGACAGTTCTAATAGTTACTGTTTGCCTCCTTATAGGTTAGGGCAGGAGTTAGCAACCTTATTTTGTAAAGGGCCAAATGTTGTTTTTGTTTTTGGTGTTGCAAGTTCACTATGACTCCTCGTGATCCTGGAAACAACATACACATCTGAACCTTGCCCTATCCTGTGCCATCTCCATGATTTCTGTCATTCTCTAACCCATTGTTGCAGTTACTGTGCCAGTCCATCTTGTCAAGGATCTTTCCTATCTCCAGCCCTCCACATTTCCCAACATGAGCTATGTGAGATGAAGTTTCAGCTTCTTTGCCTCTGTTGTTATTGTTGATTGCTTTTGAGTTGAGCACGACTCATAGTGACCCTATGAACAAAAGACCTGAAGCCTTTCTATAACTATTGACATTTATCAAAGTTCGTAGAGTTTCCAGAGGCTTGTAGAGCGTCCTGATTGTACTTCTGAGACAGATTTGTTTGGTTTTTTTTTGCAGTTTATGGATTTTTTTTTTTTCCAGTTCATAGCATGTTCAGTACTCCTCAATCCAGGACACAATTCAGTGCATAACAGACAACTAGCAAGAAAGAGCCTTCTGTAATCACCTTTCATATCCTTAGCAGTGAAGACTAACCTCTACCACCTCCAGTTATTCACCTTGATAGAACACCTTTGTGTACCCTATGTTACAGCACTTAAAGGTCTTCTCTCACTTAGCATATTCTGCCTTCTGTTGCTTGCTGTTTATCTAAACAAAGAAATCCTATCACTCCAATTTAGAGACATACTCTTTTTGGATATTCCTTAATCATTCTCTGTCAGGTTTCTGAGACTATAAATCTTAAAAGGGAGGAGACTGTTCATCTCTTTTCATCAGAGCCATTAATGGATTCAAACTAGTGTAGAGTTAATAGATTTGAATAAATGGCCTTTTGGTTAGCAGCACTATAAGCGATGGACTACTGTTCCATCAAAGAGTATTGATTGTGTATCTATTAGTAATTATTTTTTATTTTGTGGACCACATAAGATCTCTGTTGTGTATTATTCTCCTCAGGGTTTTGGAGGGTTTTTTTCTTTTCCTTCTTCTCCCCTTTGACATTTCTTTAAAAATAGGAAAACTATTCTTGTGGGTTAGTTGCCCTGTAGTTTTTCAACTTCTTTGCCAGTGGAGTTAGATGAATGATCTCATTTCTTCTTATAATCCTGGCAGAATTTATAATACAATCCCTTGGGAAATAAGAATACAAGTTGGAGAAAAAAAATTGTAGAGCTAATTTTTTTACTGTTTTATTTAGATTTATTTTCAGAATTCTCAAATCAGCATTGTTTATAGTTTGATTTTTAAAGATTTCAATCACACAACAATATTTAAAGACCTCACAAATAATAGTTGTAATATTTAATACAATGTTGAAAAATTATAAACATTTAAAAAAATATTGATAATAGACACTTTCTTTTTTTATTGAGAGTCTAATGAAAGATTATAGAGAACTTGAATTTCAATTCATTCATTGTTGCACATTTTCTTCCCTGCCCCCTGCCCCCCCCCAGTTTGCTTTTCTCTTTGAAAAGAAAGAATTTTTTTATTGTTAAACAATCCCTCCCCAAGTCCACTTTACTGTGCAGCTTATTCTGAACTCTTCCCATGCAGATAATACCTAATCATATATCCCTTTAAAACAGTTCTCTTATTCATCACTTTCAATGCTGTATACATTATTTACCCCCCCTTTTCTTAATTTCTCCTCAAACCTGATGTCAGTCTTGTTTCATAACAGTGACATTATGTAGTAGTATTTGTCCTTTTGTGATTGAGATATTTCACTCAACATAATGTCCTCCATGGTCACCCATTTTGTATAGTATTTCATGAGTTCATTGTTTTTTAGTGCTGCATAATATTTCATTGTGTGACTATATCAGAGCTTCTCTATCCATTTGTTTGATGGGCACTTGGGTTGTTTCTAACTCTTTGCTATTGTGAACAAAGCAGCAATAAACATAGGTCTGCATATATCTGCTTGTGTGGCAGTTCTGGTTTCTTTAGGATATATTCCCAGTAGTGGAATTGCGGAGTCAAGTGGTGTTTCTATTTCCAACTTTTTGAGAAAGTGCCATCCTACCTTCCATAGTGAATGTACCATCTTACACTCTCACCAACAGTGAATAAGAGTTCCAGTTTCTCTACTACCTCCCCAGCATTTGTTGAATTTTGCTACTCTTACTAGGGTGAGATGATATAACATAGTTGTTTTGATTTGCCTCTCTCTTAGAGCTAGAGATTTTGAACATTTCTTCATGTATGTTCGCCATCTGAATGTCTTCTTCAGTAAAGTGTTCATATCCTGTGCTCATTTTACAGTTGGGGTGTTTATCTTGTTGTGGTGAAATTTTAAATATTTTTTAAAGGCTTCATATATACATTGCAAAGATACATATTTTTATAAACAATTAATTTGCTTATCACTATTTGACATTATATTAATCTGATCCATTAATAGTTGAAGATAGTAGGTATACATGGGTAGGATGCTTTGGTGGTGTAGTCCATACAGAGTTAATGCTGTTAAACCAGAGCCTCCACATCTTTTATGGTTTGAATGCATCAACTACTCCATGGAAGAAAGATAGGAAAATCTCCTCATCTTCTGACTTACAGCTTTGGAAACTAAATAGTGTGACTTGGAACTGACTTCATGGCAGAGTTGAGTATATAAGTATAAACTAATAAATTTGTAATGATTACGTTGATCAGTACATTAACTGGTTAATTAACTACTATGATGTCGCTGTAAATCTCCCTCCCCTTTATTTTATTGTGATCAAGAGAAAGTTTACAAGTAATAATGAGTATCATTCAGTAATTCATACATATTTTATTTTATAATATTAATTTGAAATGTATAGGGATAAATGTAATGAAAGTCACATACCTAGCAAAGAAAGACAACTGAAATTCAGATTTAGGCTATTGGAGTTCCTTCACTGGTATAATTTCCAAGGTATTCTGATGCTTCTGATTGCTTGTAGAATGAAGTTCAAACTTCATGGCATTATATGTAAGGTTCAATATCATCTCATTCTTGCTTGTCCCTTCAGTTTTATTTTTTACTACACTTCTCTCTCAGAATACATTCCCTAGCCTCACTGTACTGAATAGTTTACATAGTCTATATTTGTGTCTATAATGCCTTATACTGTATGAGCATATTGGCTTCTTTAATAATTCACCTCAGGAGCTAAATACTTTGGGAAACTTTACCTCACACTGCCAGTGTTTATGTTCCTTTGCTGTGCACCCCTAGCATCCTGTGCATTCTTCTTTGATAGCATTTGTTACATGGTCCTGTGGTTACCTGGTATATGTCTCTGCTTTTCCAGGACAGTGAGACTTTTAAGGGCAGGTATCCTGTATAGATACTTTTCTATCTCCAGTGCTTGAAATATTTGACATATATTGTTGTGTAGTATTGGATTCCATAAAGGATTTCTTAGACTATAATCTTTATGGGAGCAGGTTACCAGGTCTTTTCTCACACATAGGTGGGTTTGAATTGTTGGCTTTTTGATTAACCACTGGATACTTACTGATGTGCTGTAAGTAGAAATCTGATGAATGTTCTTTAAATGAATGCATAAAAGTAGGACTCTGTGTGGAGGAAATTACAGCGACAGGTAAGTACTGACAGACATTAATTCAGATTTAAGTGTGAATGGAAAATGGAATAAATTTTTGGTTTGCTTCTAGGGCTTAAGTGAGAGTAGTGAGGCTGGTCAAGCATATAGGAGCATGGTAATGGAAGATTGGAATGCCTGGATAAAAGATTTTAATTTTATTCTGAGGTCACTGATAAAGATTTTAACAGAAGAGCAGCAGGTATTTGTTTTGTTTTTGCTTTATGAATAAAAAAGTTTTAGGTATAAATGGGGTTCTAGTAAAATCTGAATTTTATATTCTTTTGCTTTTAATTTTATTTGGGACATTCATTAGTTATAAGATTATTTTGATTAGTAGTGACTCCAGATATGTTTCCTCAACTATTGCGTGCACATGCATGCTCTCGCTTATGTGCTCTCTCCCACCACTCCTCCTCTCCTCCTCTCTTTCCCTCTCCCTCTTTCTCTGCCTCTCAGCTCTTTTTCTTCCTCTTTCCCCTTCTGTTCAAGTTAGAACCTACTAATAACTGATCCTCGGTTGGATTTTCAGAGGCTTTAAGTTGTGTGGGAGGAAAATGCCCATCTTTTTTCCTTAGAGCAGCTAATTAATGTATTTGAACCAGTTGCTTACTTTTAGGTTGATAACATTTCTCACTACTCACTAGACCACCAGATCTCCTATAACAGAGTAGTTTATTAAAGCTGTTGGGAGCCATGAAAGATTTTGAGTATATTGATGACAATTTGGGAATGATTTCTAAATATGATTAGTCTTGTTTAAGTAGACAGAATCATTTCAGGGAATAGGAATGAAATGAAAAATTTTGTGAAAAATTAAAATATAAAATGATAAATTGAGAAAGAACTCTTTTTCAGTGGTAAGCAAAGGAAAGCTGAGTGATTTTGATAATTGTACATGGAGAAGTCAGAGGTAATTGAGAAATCAGGAGACAATTTAGCAAAGGGCCAACTTTTGCCATTAAAGATTAAACTACGTTTCTATTGTCGCCTAAATTCAAGCTGTGATTACTTTGGCCTGAATAATTAGAGTAGCTCATTATTTTATTGACTATGCAAAGACACTATATGTGAATTATAGCAAATTATGGCTAAAATTGAGAAGAATCAGAATCCCACAGAACTTTGCTCATGTGAAACCTGTACCTACATCAACAAGCTGTTGTTTAGCAAAAAGGGGAACACTGCTTGGCTTAGAATCAGGAAAGATGTGCATCAGGATTAGATCCTTCATCCATATCTATTGAGTCTGTATGCTGAGCACATCATTCAATAATCTGGACTTTATGAAGAAGAATGTGGCATGAGGATTGTCAACAGCCTGAATTATGCAGATGATGTAGCCTAACTTGCAGAAAGTGAGGAGGACTTGAAAAACTTGTTATAGAAGGTCAAAGACATCAATATGGATTACATTTCATTATCAAGAAAGCAATCCTTATCCCAGACAACTTCATAATAATTTAAGAAAAAGATTGAAATTTTTAACAATTTCATTTACCTTGGATCCAAAATCAGTATCCATGATAGCAGCAGTAAAAAAAAAAAAAAAAAAATCAAAAGACATAATGCAGTGGGGAAAGGTCTTCAGAGCTCTAAAGAGCAAGGATGTCATTTTAAAGGCTAAGGTGCAGCTATGAGATTTGTCAAGTACCTGCCATGCATCTGAAAGTTGGACAGTGAAAAAGGAATGGAAGAATTGTTGCTCCTGACAGTTATAGTGTTGGAGAAGAGTACTGAGTGACCTGTGGACTGTCCAAAGAGAAAACTAATCTGTCTTGAAGGAAGTGCAACCAGAGTGCTCCTTAGAAGTAGGAATAGTGAAAGTTCTTACTTCCTTTGGGCATATTTTCAAGAAGAACCCGTCTTTGAGAGAAACATCATGCTTAGAAAGGTAGGAGGGTCAGTGAAAGAGAAGACCCTCATTTAGATGGTTTAACACAGAAACTACTACAATGGGTTTGGTAATGACAGAAATGATGAGACTAGTGCAGGATAGGGTAAGGTTCAGACCTGTTGTTAATAGAGTTGCTGTGAGTTGTAGTTGACTTAATGACACCTAATAACAATATGATTAGTCTCCCTTCCTAATTTTAATGGGGAGATTATTAACTTT
Source organism: Elephantulus edwardii (assembly GCF_000299155.1). Classification (NCBI taxonomy): domain Eukaryota; kingdom Metazoa; phylum Chordata; class Mammalia; order Macroscelidea; family Macroscelididae; genus Elephantulus; species Elephantulus edwardii. The sequence continues at coordinate 18,125,602 of NW_006399792.1, forward strand.
TGATTGATACTAGGGGCTTTTAGGAGCCCCGTTTGCCTTATGTGTTATTTTTCTGTTTGGTAACCAAAAAGTTACTTGTTAGAATTCACCAGTGGCCCAATGGGAGAAAGATCTTTATTCCTATAAGATTTACTATCTGAGAAACCTGCGGGAAGGTCACTATAAATTGGAATTGACTGGAAGATCTCTGTGTGTTGTGGGTGTTTTGCCATCTAGAAAAGACTGTGGATCCTTTTTAGTATAACATGTTTAGATGAATGAAGGAAAAGAAATGGATTTTAAGAGAACCTATTGCTAGAAAGATATAAATGCAAATTTGTGCTATAATAAGTAAGATATTTAGTTCCTTTGCTATAAGATTTAGTTCCTTATGAATGCATTTAAATAAGATCTAGCAGTGAGTTTAATTACCATATATTAAAGTAATGATATGTGTAGATGGTATTTTGAGATATTTATGATAACTAAAATATATGAAAATATAATTTATCTTTGTGATAAAAATCGCACATACTGTTTATGCTACCATGATAGGTTTTCAGATCTTAATGAAGGAAATAATATTAGTGTTTAGTAAAAGTAAAAGATATGGGTAATGTTTCACCTATACAAATTCACAGATTCTCTGAGGTCTAGGGGACTCTAGGTTAATAATTTTAGCTTGTCTCCTAGTTCAGTCTTCTCTGTGTGGTTTTGTCACATTAATATATTTTTATTTTTTATTTTTTTCCCCTTTTTAAAATTAATTTTAATGAACGTTTACAGAGACTTTGGATTTTTATTCATTCATTCTTGCATTTTTCTCCCGGCCCACCCCTCCCCCCCAGATTACTCTTCTCTTTGAAAAG
>NW_006399792.1:18130090-18136643 GCF_000299155.1 Elephantulus edwardii
ATTTTTGAGTGAGTGTACCATCAAATCAGATCTAACTGGTACAGGAGGAGATTGTCCCTCCTTCCCCGGCAGAGCATCTGGTGGATTCGAACCGTGCGCCTCTGGGATTGTAGTTGCAGCTCCTTACCACTAGGCCACCAGAGCTCCCCTTGAAGCTATTAATTTTTAATTGGCCTGATCATAACTTTTAGTTCACATATTTCTATAAGGATACCCTTCCCTTATTGATTAATCAGAGCTGTTTATATGTTAGAAACTTTACCGTATCCTAAATATTGCAGACTTTTTGTTCCAGTTTTAATGTTTATCTTTTGACTTTATGATAGCACTTTTCATTATAGTCATTTACAGCAGCAACAATATTTTTTATTTAGTCTTTCATTCCTTTCCTTTGTGGTTTTGCCTGAGTTAGAAAAGTTTTCTATATCCCATGATTAAAGAACAGTATTCAACATTTTATTCTGTAAATATCTAAAATTAAAATTTTTACAGTAGTTATAGTATAGGTTCATCAGAACAGAGCAAAGAAACACTGCATGGCTCAAAATCAGAAAAAGTGTGTCAGAGATCTGTCCTTTCTCCATACATTTTCAGTCTATATGCAGAACAGATCATTCAGGAGGCTGGACTTTATAAGGAGGAATGTTGCATTGGAGGAATACTTATTAACAACCTTTGTTATGTAGGTGACAAAAAAACTGAGGAGGATCTGAAGTGTTTGCTGTAGAAAATCAAGGACTGTAGTCTTCAATATCAATTGAAGCTCAACATCAAGAAAACAAAAATTCTTACCACTGGGCCAATTGGCAGCATCATGATAGATGGAGAAGAGATTGAGGTTGTTAACAGTTTCAGCTTGCTTGGTTCCACACTCAACACTATTGGCATCAGCAGTCAGGAAATGAAAAAAACAAAACCAAAAAAATCCCACCAACCACCAAAACTGAATGGCATTAGGAAAATCTGCTGTCTGGTTCCTCTCCAGAGTGCTGAAGAGCAAAAATGGCAATCTTGCTAAGCAGCAGAGAGCTTGATAGTGACAAAGGGTGACAAGAAGAATTGAAGACTTTAAGTTGTGGTTCTAGAGAAGAGTGTTGAACTTACCGTGGACTGTCAAGAGAACAACCAGGTCTGCCCTGGAGAGGATGGATGCTCCTTTGAGGCAAAGATTTTGGAGCACTTTCTCAAATACTTGAGCATGTGTCCTGAGGGACCTATCCTTGGAGATGGTTATCCTGCTTGGAATGATTGAAGGACAGTGCAGGAGAAGAAGATCCCAGATGAAATGGATTTGACAGTAACTGGGGTAATAGGAGTAGGGTACCAGTCAGTGAGATTGGTTTAAGATAGTGCAAGGTTCAGAGCCATTGTGCAGGCAACTCAACAGCTCATAACAACAATGTAATAGTAGGAGCTTGGATTTTGTTTTAAATTCCAATTCAGCCACTTACTAAGTTAGATATATCTCTGAATCTTTACTTCAGTATCTGTAATACAGCAATTAATTACATTGTTTATCGTTTTAGTAAAATTAAAGAATACAAATTTTCTAGCAGTCTCTAAACATACTAAGGTTTTCAGTGAATAATTTCTTACCTTTCTCACTCTTAAACTTCCTTCAGTCTGCTTAAAATCTAGGAGATAAAGGAGGGAACATTTGAAGAAAGAAAATGTGATCCTGAGTTTTAAAAACCAGAAAAGCCGTGTAGGATGAGTATGAACTTAAAACTCTTACTCACTTATTGCTGTCAAATCATAACTCACCCTCCATTGGCTTTTGGAGACTGTAATTTGGAAGGGAAGAATTTCCCTCTCCCCACTGTGCCACTGGAGGATTCAAACTGCTAGAGAGATACTGCCATTAGGTTAGTAGTGCAGTTTCACACAGAATACTAGTCCACCAGAGCTCCACCTTAACTGAAAAGGATTGAAAATTGATTTAGTAATTAAAAATCACTTTGTTGATGCTATTTGGTGCTGTTGAATTGACTTCAACTCATAGCTATACTGTACAACAGAACTAAACCCTGCATGAAGCTATGCCAGCCTTATAATCATTGTGCTTAAGCTATTGTTGCAGTCATCATATTGATCCATCTTGTTAAGAGTCTACCTTTTCTTTTCTGACTCTACTTTCCAAATCATGATCCCTTTTTCCAAGGGCTGGCTCCTCCTGGTAATAGACATGAAGTGTCTGAGATGATGTTTCACCATCCTTGTTTTTAAGGAGCCGTCTGGCTGAACTTATATTGTCTAGAAATGATTTATGTTTAGTGAGAGCATTTTTTAGTAGAATGGTGAGAAAGCTATTCTCAGTCTAACAGAATGTCTTAAAATGTACTTGAAGATGATATATGTATATTTAATTCATTATTTTTGTTAGGTGCTGTTGAGTTGGTTACACTCATAGTGAAACCTCGTACAATAGAATAAAACACTGTCCTATTCTCTGCCATGCTCCCAATCTCTGTTGTACTTGAGCCCATCAATACCAGTCTCTCTTGTTGAGTTCTTCTTATTAACAGACCCTTTACTTTATTATATATGATTTCTTTTCCATGGACTGACCTCTGCTGGCAAAGTATGTGAGATGAATGAAGTCTTTCCATCCTTGGTTCAAGGGAGCACTCTGGCTTCACTTCCACCAAGACTTCCCCCAAGATTTCGTTTGTTCTCCTATCAAATCATTCTGTATTGTTCACCAGCACCATAATTGAAGTGCATTCATGCACTCTTCAATAATCTTTAGTGAATATCCAACTTTCACATGCACATAAGGTAGTTGAAATGACTATGATTTGGGTTAGGTGGGCGTTAGTCCTCAGAGTGACATACTTGCACTTTAGCATTTTAATAAGGTCCTTTGCAGCAGATTTGCTCAGTGCTGAAATATCTTTTGATTTCGTGACTACTGCTTCCACTGATGTTGATTGTAAATCTAAGAAAATGAAGTCCATGTCAACTTCAATCTTTTCTTCTTACAATAGTGATTAGTGACCCGGTTGTGAGCATTTTTATTTTGTTTATATTTAGGGTGTAATCCATATTGAAGACTATAGTCAAAGGCTATATATAGTCTTTGATCTTTATCCCTTGAGTGCTTCAAGTCCTTTTTATTTCAGCAAGATTTTGTCATCTGCACATCAGAACAAAAACAAAACCCTCAAACTCACTGTCATTGAGTTGATTCCAGCCCATTGTGGCTCTCTATTGAGTGTATACGGCTGTAAATCTTAAGGAGAGTGGACTATTAATTTTTTTATACCTAGGAGCCTTTGATGTTTCAAACCACAGGATAAGAGTAACCTTTGAGTTTTAGTACTACCAACTATGCCACTGTGGTGGTAGCCTAAAAGTTAAAGTTTTTTAACCATTACTGTTATACCCTTCTGGTCCCCAGCTACCTTAACTGAAGGCACATGATCTTGCAAATCACCCACAGGTATGGGACTAGGTTAAGAGAAAGAGTGCTTCTCACCCTGGGCAACAAGACTTGTGGAAGCAAAACTTGAGGGGGACTTGAGCAAGACCATAGTGGTGGAGAGACTGACATTGCTGAGGAGAAACTGTGGCAAGGTGTGACCTGAAGGCTTCCTGCGTTTGTGCTGATCACAGTTAAAAATTTTTGCTGTTGTCAGATGCTTGAAGGAGAAAGCTGACTTACAACTTCTCTGAGGCAAACCTTGCTGGGTGTTTTGAATTTGACTGCCCAGCTGAAACCAGAGCCTGGACTAATTGAGGATTGTATTCACCTTGAAACTTGGGCTAAAACCTAGATTCATATTGTGAGATACTCTTTGTCTCCCCCACTCTCCAACTTCCTTAATAAATCCCATTGTTGGTACCACAACTGTGAGTCGGTAATGAATAAATGATGTGGCTCTAAAGGTACCATAGAACTGCTTTCTGCTCTGGGTCAGTGAGGGGCTGCTCTATTCTCACTCCCTCTGGTTCTTTCAGAGAGATGCTTGTGGCCCTGTACCCTAATGTCCCATTTTTCTACTTTTCAAGAGACTGCGCCTTCCTCGCCACCCCGGCTGCCCTCCGAGGCTTTGATGGTTAAAATGATAGCAGAAGAGGGACCTTTCAGTTTTCAGCATTACTAGCAATGCCACTGAAGTCGCTCATATACATATTACAGGTTAACAATCCTTCCACCAGTCTTGTCACATATATTTTTCATATAGTCCAGTTTCTTGAATTACTTGCTTAGCATACAGATGGTGAAAGAATACAACTCATACACACAACTTCCCTGATTTTAAACACAAGACCGAAAATATGACCTTGAGTCTTTCCCACCTGAATTTAAAAATCATCTCAAGAATAGGTTTGAGGCATTGAACACCAAATTTGAAGATTAAAGACCAAATGAACTGTGGGGTGACATAAAGGATGTCATCTCTGAAGAAAGCAAACTATGGGAAAAAGAAAAGATAAAAATGGATGTCAGAAGAGCCTCTGAAAATTTCTGTAGAATGTTGAGAAACCAAATCTAAGGGGAGAATTGCCCAAGTGAAAAAGATTGGTGTCAGAAACCCTGAATATTGGGGTTTTTTAAGCTATTACATTAGCCCAATTGTGTGTGGGACTCATGGTCTCCAGCTACCTTAATTGTGGACATACAGTCTTGTAAATCATCAGCAGCTGTGGGGCCAATATGAAAGAGTTTTTTACACTGAGGTACCCTGGTGATAGTGGTGGAGAGAGGATGAAGACTGTGGCGCTGTTGTGAAGAGATTATGGCAAGATATAACCAGAGGAAACCTGCATTTATGGTACAGCTAAGGGTTTTGCTTGCTGGATGATTGGAGAAAATGCTGACTTACATCTTCTGAGATAAAGTTTACTGAATGATTTTGGAAAACAGAGGCTTCTTGCATTTGTCCTGCTGAACTGAACCCAGATCATCACTAATTGAACCTTAGACCTAATGATCAGTAAAAATAGGTGCTAGGAACATGTTAGGTGGCACATCTGACTATGTAACTATTTGTATGGTGCTATGGACAATATTGATGGGGACAGATCCCCTTTATAAAGTGGATAGACGTCAGACTTGGCCACCCTCACTTTATAACTACTCCTTTCATAGAGATGAACATAAAAGTTTAAGCGGCAGCGTGAGAGCATAAAACAAAATGTGAAGGAATGTGCAAAGAGTTGGAGCTGGAAAAAGAAAAAGGGAACAACTTGCTTGGCATTTCTTCAGCTGAACTGAAAAGCAAATATATTGCATTGGCAAAGTTGGGTGTTGAGGACCTCTCCAAAGTCTGAAAAACATTGCTATCAGCCTGAGGACTAAGGTGAACCTGATACGAATCATAATCTTTTCAGTTATTTGATATGCAGCTGAAAGTTGGACAATGAATAATGATGACAGAAGAAGAATCAATGCCTTTGAGTTACGGTGTTGGAGAAGAGTACAGAATATCTCATGGACTGCCAAAAGGACACACATGGCTTAGTTTAAAAGGTGCAGCCAGGGTGTTCCTTGGAAGCGAGGATAATGAAACTTTGTCTTACATACTGTGGGCATCACATTAAGAGGGCCCAGTCCTTGGAAAAGGACATCGTGGTTGGAACGGTGGAGGAGAAGAACCTCAAACAGATGAATTGACACAGTGACTTTAATGGTGGGTTCAGGTATGTCAAAGATGCTAAAGATAGCAACAGGATATGGTAGGGTTCAAATCCATTATTAGCTATGAGTTGTAGTCAACTCAGAAGTACCTTACAACGCCGATGATGACAACAGCATTGTTAGTTGAAGTTAAGCTGATTTACAGTAATCTTATATACAATAGAACATAACACTGTTCAGTCTTGGTTCTTATTCATAAGCTCCACTGGCTTAAACCCATTTTTTGAAGTCACTCTTTTGTTGAGTTTTCCTCTTTATTGCTGACCCTTTACTTTTTTTAAAATTTATAGTATCTTTGAGAAATAGTTTTTGTTTTGTGCTAATTGTTAATATGCTGATGAAACAAGGATGGCAATATTTTATAAGTTCACATAGAAGCGATTTCCAGAAGAAATTCTTAGTACCTGCTTTTTTTATTTTTTAGAATTCTATTTTGTTCATTTATAGTGTGGAAGCTTTTTTTAGTATCTACTTTTGACAAAGCACAATTTGAAAAGCTGTGGAGCAAAGGTTTACTCTGATATACATAGAATTTCCAGGAGTCACAACTAGAAAAAATTATGCATGCGCATTGAAACAAAATTAGGTAACTTTTCTTATTATTTTATTGAGATTTTAATGAAAGTTTATAGAGAACTTGGATTTTCATTCATTCACTGTTGCACATTGTCCTCCCTGCTGCTCCCCTCCTCCAATTTCACTTTACTCTTTGGAAAAAAAAATTCTTTCATTGTTGTTCAGTATCCTGCCGCTGCCCTCCCCAGTCAACTTTACTATGCAGCTCTTATTCTGGACTCTTGTCATGCCAGTGCAGATGACACAACCCTGCTAGCTGAAACTGAGGAGGACCTGAAGCGCTTGCTGCAGAGGGTCAAGGACTGCAGCCTTCAATATGGATTGGGGCTCAAT
>NW_006399792.1:18136743-18137781 GCF_000299155.1 Elephantulus edwardii
CCCCAGATTACTCTTCTCTTTGAAAAGAAAAAGAAAAATTCTTTCATTGGTATAAAATCCCCTCTCCCCCAATATATTTTTATTAATAGGTAATTTTTAAAAAATTTTTTTCATGTCTCCTTTTCCTAAAAATATTCAAATTATGCCAAACATAATTTTCTGGTTGTACTGACTGATGGAGATTAAGACTTAATACACATGATGACATTATCTGTGCCTTGGCAATATGTGTTTACATAATTACATCAGTGTACAAGAAAATATAGTGTATATATAGATTTTTAACTTGGTCATTTCCTATTAAGTTAACATAACCTCATGCTTTCTAATTTTCTTTATCATTTAAAAATATGAGATTTACTTCATATAACATAAAATTCTCCATTTTAAAGTGCACATTTTAGTGTTTGATTTTTTGTTATTACTATATTTTGTAAATCTACAACACTCTCTTCTTCTAGAACATTTCCATCACTCGAATTCCTCCAAATTATGACAGTCATTAACCTCTCTTTTGTGTCTGTAGATTTGACTACTCTGGACATTTCATATAAATGGAATTAGGCATCATGTGGTTTTTATTTCTGACTTTTTTCACTTTGCATACTATTAAATTTCTGAATGCTGTTTTGTTGTACACTAATGCATTTTAGGTACCCATCAAATAATACACATTTGTGTTTCTACATTTTGGCCACTCAGCATGACCATTCATGTCCAAATTTTGAGTGGACCCATAGGGAACTCCAGTGGCTCAGTGGTAAGGAATTCCACTGTCAACCCAAAGGCACTTGGTTTGTATCTACAAACTGTTCTGTGGAAGAAAGACATTTAACTCCTATGTGATTTACTGGCTCTGAAAACCTACTGGAGTGTCAGCTATGAGTTGTACCTGACTTGATGATAACACAACAACACATTTTCAATTGTCTTGTCATATATACAAGGGATTATAATTTCCGAGTGGTTCTGTGTTTAACTTTTAGAGGAACACCAAACTTTTCTGCCCTGCCTGCCTTTTTTTTTTTTTTTTTTTTT
>NW_006399792.1:18145091-18174004 GCF_000299155.1 Elephantulus edwardii
AAAATAGGTATTGAGATGGGAAAGTCTGCTGTTAGGGACCTCTCCAAATTACTGAAGAGCAGTGTGTCTCTCTGGAGACTAAGGTGCGTCTGATACAGGCCATGGTCTTTGCAATCACTTGTTATGCGTCAGATAGTTGGACAGTGACTAGGGAGGATAGGAGAATTGAAGCCTTTGAGCTGTGGTGCTAGAGAAGAGTATTGAGTATACCATGGACTGCTAAGAAAATGCACAGGTTCAACTTGGAGAGGGTTAAACCTGGCTGTTTCTTGGTGGCAAGGATTTTGAGGCTTCGTCTGACATACTTTGGACATGTTGTAAGAAGGGACCGGTCCTTGGAAAGGGACATCATGCTTGGGAGGAGGGAGGGATAGTGCAGGAGGGGAAGGCCCTCTATGAGGTGGATTGATTCAGTGACTGGTGTAATCAGGCTGGTTGTATCGGAGACAGTCCGATTGGCACAGGACAGAGCAGAGTTTAGGGCTGTTGTACATAGGGTTGCTATGAGTCGCAAGCGACTTGACAGCACATAATAAGCACAACAACAACATATTGCTTTTATAGAGTTCTCTCCCTTGTCTGTTTTAACGTTGTGTACATTATTCCCTCTTTTCTTAGTTTTCCCCCAACCCTCATATCAGTCCTGTTTTTAACCATGGCATTATGCAGTATTTGTTCTTTTGTGTCTGAGGTATTGCACTTAGCATAATGCCCTCCATGGTCACTCATTTTGTATAATATTTCATGAGTTTGTTGCTTTTCAGTGCTGCATAATATTCCATTGTGTGAATATACCACAGCTTCTCTATCCATTCGTTTGTTGATGGACACTTGGATTGTTTCCAACTCTTTGTTATTGTGAACAAAGCAGCAGTAAACATGGGTGTGCATATATCTGCTGGAGTGGCAGTTATGTTTTCTTTAGGGTATATTTGGAATTGCTGGGTCACATGGTATTTTTATTTCCAACTTTTTGAGAAAGCACCATACTGCTGTTCAGGTGTTCATTTTTGGTTCTTTCCAGTTTAGGGAGTTTGTGAATTTCTAAATACTTGTCCATTTCCTGTAGGTTTTTGTGTTTGAGTATAGTTTTTTTCCAGATATTCCCCTGTTAACCTTTTTATTTTAGTTGGTTCTGTTGTGCCAGTGCCTGTTTGATCTCTTATTTGGATTATTTGTGTCTTTTCCTTCTTCTCTTTTGTTAGTTTTGTTAGTGGTTTGTCGATTTTATTGACCTTTCCAAAGAACCCAGTGCTGCTTTTGTTGATGGTTTGAATTGTTTTTCTGTTTTCAATTTCATCTATTTCTGTCCTAATTTTTATAATTTTATAATTTCTTTTTTTTTTAGAAGGTGTCAGATTTTCGTGCTGTTCTTCTTTCACTTTGTTTGAGATGTTTGGTTACAGAGTCAACGGTAATTTTTTTCCTGTCTTTTGATGTGTTTTCTTATTGCTATAAATTGTCCTCTGATTACGGCTTTGGGTGTTTCCCAGAGGTTTTGATAAATTGTGTTTTTATTGTCATTTGTTTCAAGAGAGTTTTTAATTTTATTTTTTATTTCTTCTTGTACCTACTCTGAAAGTTATTATATAAATATTCAGGTTTTCGTTCATAGGATCGCTATGAGTCTGTGATTCGACAGCACTTAACAGCAGCAGCAACAACAACAACAACAACGGGAGAGCTCTGTTGGCCTAGCGGATAGAAAGTTATGGTTCCAAGCCAAAGGTGGGAGATTTTAATCTGCTTCCCTCAGGCCTGGTTTTAAGTGTTTTTGTTCAAACATTCCTCTAAATGGTTAGCACTGGTCTGTCCATTTTCTGTACAGAGATAGCTCGAGGTTGCTGTGATGCTAAATACTGTGACACTAATGTGTCAGATGCGATAATGGTTACCCATGCTGGACATTGTTTGGTGGATGTCCTTGATTAAAACAGGCTTGGAAGCAGGAGTGACATCCAGAATAGATTGCCTCCGGAAATTCTGTGAACGTGGAGAAATGATGAAAGTTATACAGTGTTTGGGTCTTTCATTTATAGATTCATTATGAGTCATGTACAACTCGATGGCACTTAACAAGTACTCATGTTCAAGCAAGGTGTTGTTCAGCCTCCAAATGTATGTGTGGTTTTTTTCCTCCTTTATCTTCTTATAATTTTGTAGCATTGTGGTCTGATGCTTTGTATTATTTCTAAATTTTTTTAAGTCATTGATGCTTGTCTTGTCACCTAAAATGTGATCTATTCTGGAGTACGTTCTATGCACATTGGAGAGGAAGGTATACTGTGCTTTTTTTGGATGCATTAGCCTATAAATAAAATCTGTGAGATCAGGTTGGTTTATTGTATGCTTGAATTGTTCAGCATCTTTGTTAAGTTTCTTTCTGGTAGTTCTATCTTTTCTTGAGAGTGGTGTATTGAAGTCTCCAACTACTATAGTGGTGTTACCTGTTTACTTTTTCAGTTTTGTTAATGTTTTGTATATTTTGCAGCTCTCTCATTTGGTATGTTAATGTTTTTATGTGCTCTTGTTCTGTTGACCCTTTAATCATTATGTAGTGATGGCTTTTGCAGTGAAATTTATTTTATCAGAGAGATTAATATCACTACTGCTGCTTTTTTTGGGTTGCCATTTGCTTGCTGTGTTTTTTTCCCCACCCTTTTAGTTTTAGTCTTTTTTTTTTAACTTTTTTTAAAAAAATTTCTTTTATTTCATTATATTCTGTGTGTACTGTCAAATCAGATCTGACTGGTACAGGAGGAGATTGTTCCTCCTTCTCCAGCAGAGCATCTGGTGGACTTGAACCGTGTGCCACTGAGACTGTAGTTACAGCTTCTTGCCACTAGGCCACCAGAGCGCAGTTTTAGTCTTTCTTTATCTTCACTTTTCAGGCGTGTCTTTTGTAGACAGCACATTTGGCAAGTTTTTTTTTTTAACCCAGTCTAGTATTCTTTTTCTCTTCAGTGGTGCATTTTAAACCATTCATATTCAGTGTGATTATTGAGAGGCAGCATTTTATTGCTACCATTTTGTTGAGTTCTTTTTGGTGCTGCTACTTACTTTGGTCCATGCTGCTATCTGTGGCACCTCTGTAAGAAGGATGTCTTTCAGTTTTTCCTGCTCCCTTATGTTCTATTTTTCTGGGAATACCTTGATCTGTCCTTCATATTTGATGGACAGTTTTGCTGGGAACAATATTGTTGGTTGGCAGTTGTGATGTTTGAATGTTTGATATACATCATTCCATTGTCTTCTTGCTCGCATGATTTCTGCTGAGAAATCGACATTTATTCTTATGTGCTCTCCCTTATTGGTAACTCTTTGTTTCTCCCTCACTGCTTTCAGAATTCTTATCTTTGTTTCTGGCAAATTTGACTATGATATGCCTTAGTGGTTTTTTTTTGTCTATTCTATATGTTGTTCACTCAGCCTCTTGAATATACATTTTCTCATTCTTCATTATGCCTGGGGAAATTTTCTTCTAGTAATTCTTATACAACTTTTTCAGTGCCTTTACGTGGCTTCTTCCTATTCTGGGATTCTGATTATGCACATGTTACTTCTCTTCATGGTGTCTCACATTATTTGTAGATTTTCTTCTTTTTCCCCCCTCCTTTTGGCTCTTCTTTTTGTTCTAGCATATCAGTGGTGCCAGTTTTATTTTCTATTCCACTGGTTCTGTGTTCCATTTCATCAATTCTGTTCATGTGTCCCTCCATCATGTTGACAGCCTCTGAAACATTGGACCTCATATTTTGGATCATGGTTTCTTGTTTTTCCACAGCCTCTGTGCCTCGTTTGTTTTATCTGCATTGTTTTGGATTCTTTTTTTTAAGCTCCTTCTGGTTTTTGCTTGTAGTTTCCTGTAATTCTTCAAGTTTGTCTTTCACCCACTGAAAATATTTAATCATTGTTTTTTTTTTTAATTCTGTGTCAGAAAGTTTCATTGGACTTACTGGATTCAAGAAATCCATTGATACTGTCTCACTTTTGGGGGGTGACATCATGCATTGGTCTTGTGTAGGGGATAATGTAGCCTGCTTCCTACATGACATTGTTATGTAGAATTTTTCATGCCTGAGGCGATAGCACATTCTTGATCTTAAGTCACTGCTCCAGAAGTGAGTGGGCAGCTACCTACCCTGCCTGTATTTCTCTCTGCCTTCTGACCCAAGGGAGAATCTGCTTCAGTTCAGTAGAGAAAAAGCCTGTGAAAGCGGCCTCCTCTTTCAGACAGCAGCCTCAGCTAGGCCAACCCAATGTGCTCCAGACTATAGGCAGTTAATGGACTGAACATGAGGAAATGCAAGGTAGAGTGCAGAGACCTGGTTGGAAAACCAGCAATCCTTGGTTTTCCCTTCAAGGACAAGCTCCAGCTGTCTTGCTCCCTTCTGATTAAGCTTATGAGATCCCATGTGATCCAGCTAAACAGCAGTGACCCTTCACAAGGTACCTCACTCACATTCCAGCGTTGCTGCCACAGCCGTGTCGCTCATGGTGTAGCATCATCAGTGGTGGTGTCTCCCGGCACCAGTAACTTTTATTAGTGTAGTTGTCATGTGGAGTCTGAGAAGAATGGGAATCCCAGAACATTTAATCGTGCTAATGCGAAACCTATGCTTGGACCAAGAGGCAGTCATCAGAACAGAGCAGGGCAACACTGCATGGTTCAAAATTGGGAAGGGTGTGCGCCAGGGATGTGTCCTATCTCCATACCTTTTCAACCTGTATGCAGAGCAGATTATCTGAGAGGCTGGGCTCTATGAGGTGAAGTGTGGCGTTAGGATTGGTGGACGATCTATCAACAATCTGCGTTATGCAGATGACACAACCCTGCTCGCTGAAACTGAGGAGGACCTCATGCACTTACTGCATAGGGTCAAAGACTGCAGCCTTCAGTATGGACTGAGGCTCAATGTCAAGAAGACAAAGATTCTCACCACTGGACCAATTGGTAGCAGTCAGGAAGAGATTGAGATTGTTCACAGACAGCTTCAGTTTGCTCGGCTCCACAGTCAACACTCTAGGCACCAGTAGCCAGGAAATCACAAAATGTATTGCGATGGGAAAGTCTGCTGTTAGGGACCTCTCTAAAGTACTCAAGAGCAACGGTGTCTCTTTGGAGACTAAGGTGGGCCTGATACAGGTCATGGTCTTTGCAATCACTTGTTATGTATCAGAGAGCTGGACAATGACTAGGGAGGACAGAAGGAGAAAAGCCTTTGAGCTGTGGTGCTGGAGAAGAGTATTGAATGTACCATGGACTGCCAAGAAAACAACAGATTCATCCGAGAGAGGGTTAAACCAAGCTACTCCTTGGAGGCAAAGATTCTGGGGCTTCGTCTGACATACTTTGGACATGTTGTAAGGAGAGACAGGTCTTTGGAGAGGGACATCATGCTGGGTAGAGTAGAGGGACAGCTCAGGAGGGGAAGACCCTCTATGAGGTGGATTGATTCAGTGACTGGGGTAATCGGGATGGGTGTGTCAGAGGCAATGAGATTGGCACAGGATAGAGCAGGGTTTAGGGCTGTTGTACATAGGGACACTATGAGTCGCAAACGACTCGACGGCACATAACAACAACAAGTTCTCATGTGCCATCAAATTGGAACTAATTAATAACTCACCCTCCAGCAGGTTTTCAGAGGCTGTATGTCAAAATTGCTCATCTTTTTTCTCCCATAGAATAGGGAGTGGATTCAGACCATCTGCCTTAGGGTTGGCAGAGCTTTGCTTCATCACTCTGCCACCAGAGATCCCTAACTTTCATTAGTAGAAGTAGCTTTTCAATCTATATGCTGAACAGATAATTCGGGAGGCTGGGCTTTATGAGGAGGAATGTGGCATCAGGATTGGAGGAAGAGTCATCAACAGCCTACATTATGCCAATGACACAACTTTGTTTTCTGACATTGAGGAGGACCTAAATCACTTGCTGCAGAAGATCAAAGACTATGTTCTTCAATATGGATTGAAGGTCAACATCAAGATGTCAAAGAGTCTCACCACTGGGCCAATTGGTCGCACCATGATAGATGGAGAAGTGATTGAGATTATTAACAGTTACAGCTTGTTGGTCTACATAAGCAACACTCTTAGCACCAGTAGTAAGGAAATCAAAGGACAAATTGCACTGGGAAAATCTACTGTCAGAGATCTCTCCAGAGTACTGATAAGCAATGATGTCCGTGTAGAGACTAAGGTGCACCTGACCCAGTCCATGGTCTTCACAGTTACTTGCTATGCATCAGAGAGCTGAATAATGACTAAGGTTGACAGAAGAAAAATTGATGCCGTTGGGTTATGGTACTGGAGAAGAGTCTTGAATATACCGTGAACTGACAAGAAAACAAATAAATCTGTCTTAGAGAGGGAGAAACCAAGTTTTCTCTTTGGAGGCTTGGATTTTGAAGCTCTCTCTCACATACTTTGGGCATGTGCCCAGTCTGGACTGATCCTTGGAGAAGGACATCATGCTTGGAAGGTTGGAAGGACATTGCAGGAGAGGAACACCCCAATGAGATATATTGACATAGGAACTGGGGCAATGGGGGTAGGTGTGTCAGAATCAGTGAGATTGGCTCAAGACAGGGGAGGCTTCAGAGCTGTTGTACATAGGATCACTATGAGTCGCATGCTACTAGACATGGCATGTAATAACAGTGTAAATTATGGTATTTCTAAACATTCATAGTTAATTACTCCTTCAAGAATGACTACTCCATTTAAACTTTGTCCTTAGTTTAGTAGCTCTGTATCTTTATTTTGGAATTTGTGCACGTTCTTTGCTAAAATACAATTGTTTGGAAGGACAACATCAAGGTGTCAAAGAGTCTCACCATTGGGCCAAGTGGTAGCACCAGGATAGATGGAGAAGAGATTGAGATTATTAACAATTACAGCTTGTTGGTCTGTAAGTGTTATAGCTTTTATGTGGAAAAGACATTCACTTTATTTTTAAAAGAGATTGAAAGACTTTTAATTTAGAAATAATTGTTCATTTCACATTTCATATTCATTTCTTTTCTAGATAGTTTTTGGTTAAGGGATGGCACAGTTCTTCCACATAATGGACTTTTGAATAAAAGTTTATACAACATTACATTTTCCTTTTTTTGTAAAATCAAAACAGGTTCCCCCCCCCCCTATTTACTAAGAAGTGTTTTTTTAACGATTTGCTCATGTGGAAAGTTAGTATTTGGGGTCACTAGAGTTCAAACGATGACATCACATCCTATCTCTTCATTCTGCATTATTGTTTGTAAAATAGTTCATGTACAGTGCCTCATTTTGTCTGCTTGAAAACAAGGAGGTAGACAGTTTGTTTGGGAAAAAGATAATGCATTTAAATAACAAAGCAGGAAATTTGCTTCTCTCTGACCTTTGATGAGTTTGTGATTTTGACATTTTGACTGCATGGTTGAAATTCAAAAGCATTATATTTAGTTTACTTTGCCGGGAAAACATAAGAAACCTTACTACTTTTTGTGGGAAATGAACAATACTCTTCTTTCTCCTGACAAAATCTGGATATTTGTATTTTACAATGGCTGGATTTTGCTTTCACATAGGGCCAAACTATCCTTTCCCTGGCAGCAAACTTGATTTTTAAGCATTTGTAAGTTTTATTCTTTTTTCCTTCAAATAACTATTTTTGGAACTATTTTAAAGCTGACACCCATTCCCTTTAAAACCTTTTCCGTTAAGTACAAAGCTTACAACCTTTTTGGCAGTTATTTTGTATGAATAGAATGGATACTCTTGTAAGGCATTTATTCTAGCCAAAAAGTTAAGGCTGGGCTCTTTGTTTAAGGCTATCTGTTTTGTGTCAGTGTGAGTCATCATGAACTCTACCTTTCTTTTTAAGTTCTTTAATAATTAAGATCTTGGCATCTTGGAACCCTTTCCAGGATGGAGGTTTTCTTTGTATTTTATCAAACTTTATCACTAGTAGAGTGTAGTTACTTTTCTGTTTCTGCACCACTCATTGTTTTTAAAACAGACTTGTTGATTAAAATACGGCTTTTCTAAATTCTAAAATTTGCTAATCTCAAAATAGTAGAACTGTTTTAAACAATTTCTTATTTTGCTGTGAGCATCTAATTCTGTAGCATTATTGTGTAATTTGGTTGAGGTCAACTATATGAACAACTATTATGGTTACTTTTAGATATTCATATTGGTCAAAATTTTGTTTCCAACATTTAATATATTTTTCACAAAGAAAAGTGGAGATAATTAAGACAAGTTGCTCATTGTGAAATTCAGTACTTAGTTTTCTAGTTTTCTGGAAATTGAAACCAACCCCTGAATCTAAGTGTTGAAATTGAAACCAAATAGTTTCTTGAATTAGTTTTGAAATTTTTAGATGTAACACATTCTTGGTTTGTATATAGCTTAGCTTTACTTACATATGTAAGTTCAGAAATTATACTTATGAAATATTAAATTCTTTGTTCATAGCACTGTAGATCCAGACTTGATGCTGGGAGGTTGGAAAAAGATGAAGAATCTTTTGAGAAGTGTAGAATGTTGCTTATAAAATCTTAGATTAATATGGTTTTTCCATTGGATTTCTTTTTTAGTAATATGAACTTTTTCCCTTATAACTTGCTTAATTCTTAACTATGTGGCTTATCTAGGTAATCTCTGATTTTTTTACCCTTCAGACTTGCTTCAGTTTGGATCATAGAGAGCATATTTAGTCTTTATAGCAGCACAGATGTTTTAAATTCTTAGTTTGAAAAAGACAAACTGAGCTGTGGATTCTTAACTCACCCCCCCCCCCCCGATTGTATTACCAGTTAATATAGAAAAATAATGTTGCTTGCTATTGATTAAAAGTTTTGGAAGATTGCTTTCAGTATTTGTTCTGGGTTGGTTTTTTTTTTTTTTTTTTATCATAGACATCCCTTTGAAATAGTCTTTGTTTTAGTCTAGCTCTTTACTCTCTCATCTAACTGTAATAAGTTAACTATAATGATAAAGAGAATGCAGAAATTTGCATTCATGTCAAATGACCATGATGATCATTATATTAAAGAGAATACAAAGTGATTTTTCATGTTTATCCTTGAATAGCACATACCTGGCATATTGGGTAGATCTGTCTTAAACGTCTTAATCATATCTTGAGTGGAAACTCTCTTATTCTTGTGGCTTCTTTTTCTGCTTCCATGGATATCTTAAGACTGCCTCTCTAAGAGATATATGGAACTCTAGAGAATTAAATTCAGTGCTATCACAACTGAATCAAAGCTGACCCTTCAACTAGTTTTGGATAATGCAAATTACTCATCATTATCCCACGAAGCCTCTCATGAATTTAGCCATTGGTGGATTTGAACCTCCAGAGAAGCATGGCCTTTGGGTTATTAGTGCGTCACCTTATGGATTACACCACCAGAGCTCTTTGTTGAGAACAAGAACAACCAAATTGTTCTTATTTATCTCAATTCATGTATTAGTATTTTGAGTAGGAAATAAGAGCTGGTGATTTATAAGGGATAGAGGATAAGCTTTCTTTTATGTTCTCCCTAAACCTGTTCAATAGTAAACTTATTTTATTGAATATTCTAGATGCCAGACAAAGAATTTTTTTGAATCACTAGTGTGTTCAGATTACTTGGATTCAGAGTGTTGCAGGTATTACAGTAATGAAATGTGGATATTAGTCTCTATGCATACTGTCCACTATTCATCTGTTAGCTTATTGTACTAGTTGTGGCTTGTATGCAGTTCTAGAAAATTTTGTCATTGGTATTTCAAATACCACGAGGTTCACCCATGTTGGAAAAGTGTCATCAGAGCTTTCAGAAGTGCACAGGATTAGGTACTACTCTGTTACATACATGGGGTTGCTATGAATTGGAACTAACTCAACAGCTGCTGACAACAAAAATCCATACTGTTATCTTACTCTGAGGAGTCTTACATATGAAGGGAAGAAAAATAATTGAATCACTGTCTTATATGTCAGGTTTATGTTGGGCTGTTTTAAAATCAAAGCCTTTTAAGGCTTCCCTGTTTATAGTTCAATTTTTGGATCATCACGATGCTTAAGAATCATGTTGGTTAAAATCACCATAATGGTTTTTTCCATTCAGAAGTACAGATAAATGTGCAAAGACGGAGGATTCCAGAATGCTTTATTGTTTTATGAAGAACCTTGGTGTAGATGATGAGGCAGTTGTTTGAACTGGACAAGGGAGTTTGGTGTAGCTTAAAATTAGGAAAGATGTTTGTCATCAGGATTATATATTTTTACTATACTTACTCTATGTACTTAACAGATAATCATGGTAGATAGAAAAAATTTTGAAGCTGTTAAAGATTTCATTTTACTTGGTTCTTTACTGAATACTCATGTAAGCAGCAGTACTGCATTTGGTGTATCTGCTGAAATGGCCATCTCTAAATTAAGTACTAGAGACCAAGGGTGCCACTTTGAAGACTAAGATGTGCTTGACCCAAGCCGTGATAATTTTCATTTGACTCATACAGATGTGCTTTGTTGTGCATAGATTTCCAAATGCCTGTTATTTTGCAAATGGGTGGCCAGTCCTTCTTCTGAATCTGTCTTAATTTGAATGTTCAACTTTAGAACAATATCTGATAGACAAGCATTTTACCAAAAGGAGTAGATGAAAGATATTTCCCCCTTACAGAAGTAACCAGTGGATTCAGTGTTCCCGCTTGCCCCCAACCTTTTTGTTTGCTCTACCAGCATCCCCTTACACTCCCACCTACTCCATCTTGCACATCTCTCCCCTCAGCCAACTCTTATATGATGGCTTGGGCTGTGGCACTAGAGACATTATCACCAATGTCAGAAGGATCTTGGCTGAAAGCAAAGAGTACCAGAGGAATGTCTGTCTGTGTTTCGTTGGCAACATAAAGGCATTTGATTGTGGGGATCACAACAGATTGTGGCTAACCTTGAGAGAAAGGAGAATCCCAGGACACTTGATTGTGCTTATGCAAAACCTATGCTTGGACCAGAAAGCAGTCCTGAGAACAGAGCAAGGAAATGCTGCATGGTTCAAAATCAGTAAAAGAGTGTCTGGAACATGTCCTGTTTTCCATATCTTTTCAATTCATATGCGGAACAGATCACTCAAAAATCTTGACTTCATGAGGAGGAATGTGGCATTCGGAATAGAGGAAGACTTATTAACAACCTGTGTTACGCAGATGACACAACCTTGCTTGCTGAACTGAGGAGAACCTGAAGCCTTTGCTGCAGAAAATCAAGACTACAGCCTTCAATATGGATTGAAGCTCAATCTCAAGATTAATATCACCACTGGGCCAATTGGCAGCACCATGATAGATGGAGAAGAGATTGAGGTTGTTAGCAATTACAGCTTAATCAGCTCCACAGTCAACACTGTTGGCACCAGCAGCCAAGAAATCATAAGATGAATTACACTGGGAAAACTTGCTGTCAGAGACCTCTCCAGAGTACTGAGGAGTACTAGAGACTAATGTGGGCTTGATCCAGGTGATGGTCTTTGCAGTTACTTTTGTGCATCAGAGAGCTGGACAGTGATTAAGGATGACAGAAGAATCAATGCCTTTGAATTGTAGTGCTGTACAAGAGTCTTGAACATACCATGGACTGCCAAGAGAATAAACAGATCTCTCTTGGAGAGGTTGAAACCAAGTTTTTCCGTGGAAGCAAGGATTTTGAAATTCTGTCTCTCATACTTTGGGCATGCATACAGGATGGACCAGTCCATGGAGAAGGACATCATGTTTGGAAGCATAGGTGGATGGACAGCACAGGAGAGGAAGACCCCAGATGAGATGGGTTGACACAAGAACTGGGAAAATGGGGTTAGGTGTGTCTGAGTCAGTGAGATTGGCTTAGAATAGGGCAGGTTTGAGAGCTATTGTACACAGGCTTGCTGTGAGTTGCAGGCAACTTGATGGCACTTAACAACGAGATGTGGAGTTTTGGTTAATAGAAAGTTGCCCTGCTAACCCAAAGGTAGCACCTATCTTGGCAATTCAGTGACTGGGGTAATCGGATGGGTGTGTCAGAGGCAATGAGATTGGCACAGGATAGAGCACGGTTTAGGGCTGTTGTACATAGGGTCGCTATGAGTCGCAAACGACTCGACGGCACATAACAACAACAACTACCTCCCACCCATCATCACCCCTCTGCTACTCTCCCCTCCCCACCCCCGCTTGGATCCTGATACTCATTCTACAATAATGGTTTTACAGTATTTGTCCTTAATGGGACTGAGTTAGTTCACTCAGCATAATACTCTCCAGTTCCTTCCTAGTTAGGTAATAATTTATAGAAGCATTGCTCCTGTATGCTGCGTAGTATTCCATTGTATGAACTTACCACAACTTCTCAATCCATTCAGCTGTGGCTGTTTCCGTGTTCTTGAATAATGCTACCGTGGACTTTTGTGTACAAGTCTACATTTGAGACTCTATTCCAAGCGGTGAATTAGCTAGGTCATAAGGAATTTCTGTGTTCAGCTTTTTGAGGAAGCAACAAACTGCCTTCCAAAGTAGTTGTACCATTTTACAATCCCACCCACATGTATAAAGGTTCCTATCTCACCACATCCTCTCCAACATTCATTACTTGCTGTCCTGTTAAACTTTGCCACTGTTACTGGAATGAGATGGTATCTCATTCTGGTTTTGATTTGTATCTCTCATATTATCAGTGATTTGGATCATTTCTTTGCTTTCTGCTGAGATCCATCTGACATTGGTAATAATGTCTCAAGTGCCATGACCCCTTCTAAATCCAGCTTATATTTCTGGTAGTTCTCTGTCAGTGTACTGTTCCCATCATTTCTGGATAATCTTCAGCAGGATTTTGTGTGTGATATGATTAATATCGTATGATAATTTCCACAATCTCTTGGGTCACTTTTTTTTTTTGGAATGGGAAAAAACATGGACAGATCTCTTCCAGTCAGGTCATTTTTTTTTTTTTATGTGTTTTTCCCCCCCTCTCAAAAAGCAATTTTTTAAAAGGTAAGACAGTATCTCCTCAAGGCAAGGATTTTTATTTCCCTAGTGTGTTTCTGATAGTAACAACATTTTGAATAATTATTAATCAGTGTGTTTTCTTATATAACCACAGAAATTTCCCTTAGCTGTTCTATAATCTTCTTCCTCTACCTATAGTCTTTGGCAGTCATTTGCTAGTTTTCTGTCTTTTTTGATTTGCCTTTGAGTTGAAAAGCGCCAGTGGAAGGCTATACATCGTATAGGAGGAGAGTGTGCCCTTTTTCTCACATCAGAGAGCAACAGATGGATTTGAACCACTTGTTTTTTGTTTGGAAGTTCAAATATATTAATGGCCACCAGCTGCTCCATGGGAGGATAGGCGGTCTCCTCTCGTGTGATTAACTGTTCTGAAAACCCACAGGAGGGCCAACCGTGCATTGGTCTGACTGTACGGTACACACCACCACCACCACATGTTGTTGTTGCTGTTAGATGCCATTGAATTAGTTTCTACACGTAGCTACTCTAGCTAGCAACAACAGCAACACCGTATATTATTGTTCTTAGATGCCATTGCATCAGTTTCTACCCATAACTACAAAAAAGTATGAAACATTTTCAACCATGTACCATCCTACTAATTTCCACTTTTTCTCAAGCCCATTGTTAACAGCTGGCAGCATGTCCTTCCATTTTGCTGAGGTTTTTCTTCTCCTTTGCTGACCATCTAGCGTGATGTTCTTTTTCAGGGACTAGCCCCTTCTGTTAGCATACATAAAGTACATGAGATGAGGTCTCTCCATTCCTGCCTCTAAGGAGCACTCATCCTGAACTTCTTCCAAGAGAGATCTATCTATTCTTTTGACTGGTGGTTCAAATCTACCAGTTGCTCTGTGGAAGAAAGATGGGCAATCTCCTCCCATGCGATTTGTAACCTCTGAAAACCTACTGGAGCATCAACTATGTATTGGTTTGGGTGGCTATTGTAAATGGCATTGTTTCTTTGTTAATTTAGAGAAATCTGACTGTTTTATGTTGATCTTGTACCTTGCCTTTTTGTTGAATCAGATTAGATTAATGCTGAGTTTTAGGAATTTTTTAGTATAGAGGATCATCTGAAAAATCTCACTGCCTTTGATAGATTCAGATTCATAGTTAACCCTCCAGCAGGTTTTTCAGAGGCTGTAAATCACGTGGGAAGAGATTATCCATCTTCCTCCTGCAGAGCTTTCAATGGCTCTTAACAACCAGGGAGGAATGACCTTTGGGTTACTAGTGTAACTCATTATGGGTTAGGCCACCAGGGCTTCTTGTCTAGGATCATATAATCTTCAGATATAGATGGCTTTATTTCCTATTTCTGATTTGGATGCCTTTTAAATCTTTTTGTTGTCTTACTGTTCTAGCCTTGATTTCCAATACAGTATACTCGTTTCTAGTGAGCTAGTTGATTTTGAGTAGAAAGAGTGCTGGTGGCCTAGTGGTAAGAAATTGCGCTGCAATCCCAAAGACAAGAAGTTCAAATCTACCAGTTGCTTCACAGGAGAAGGATGGGCAGTCTCCTTTAGTGTGATTAATTGCTTCTGAAAACTCAGTAGATGGTCAGCTATCGGTTGGTTTTGACTTGATGATACACAACAACATTAACAGTAGTAGTGATAAAGATAGTCTTGTCTGGTTCCTGTTCACAAGGAAAATGCCTAAAATCTTTCTCCATTGTGAATAGTATTGACCATCGGTTTTGTATATTTATTTTTGTCTTCCATCTCACTGTGTTCCATTTTTCAAATTAATGCTTTTTGTCCTTTCAGTGTTACCTGTTTTTGAAATCTTAGTGTTTTGAATTTCAGTTTGTTGGTTCTATATTGTTTCTAATTTTCCATTTAGCTGTTTTGTCTTACATTGTTTTCACAGATACTTTTATAATACTCTAAGACGAAAGTTAATAATATTCCAAATGTCCAAACTGTTGTACCAGCCCATTATCTCTGACATTAATTATTCCTCTTCCATTCTGTCTTCTCTTTCGAGTCTTTGGGTTCTATGATTCAGTGAAAAATTTCAGAAAAAGAGGAATTGCTCATCGGGTGGATTAGATGATATAGACTGATGTCTATGATTTCAGAGATGGGAGTGAGCGTGCTGGCTGAGTATGTTATTTGGAAGCAGTCAGTTAATGGTTGCCAGCTCTCTGTGCACTTAGATCAGGTATTTGAAGAAAACTTTTAACTTGAAGAGTTGAACTTACTTATTCCTATATATAGAATCTCAGGGCTATCAGCCAGACTTCCAAGAGAACTAAGAGTGGTGACTTAGTAACAACACCTTCTAGTGTTGTTGTTGTTATGTGCCGTCGAGTCGCTTGCTACTCATAGTGACCCTATGTACAATAGCCCTAAACCCTGCTCTACCCTGTGCTAATCGCACTGCCTCTTACACACTCATCCTGACTACCCCAGTACACCTGAATCAGTCCACGTCATAGAGGGTTTTACCCTCTTGTGCCGTCCCTCCACCCTCCCAAGCATGATGTCCCTCTCCAAGGACCTGTCCCTCCTTACAACATGTCCAAAGTATGTCAGACAAAGTCCCAGAATCCTTGCCTCCAAGGAGCAGCCCAGTTTAACCCTCTCTAGGATGAATCTGTTTTCTTGGCAGTCCATGGTACATTCAACACTCTTCTCAAGCACCACAGCTTAGAGGCATCAATTCTCCTTCTATCCTTCCTAGTCATTGTCCAATTCTCTGATGAATAACAAGTGATTGCGAAGACCATGGCCTGTATCATATACACCTTAGTCTCCAGAGTGACACCATTGCTTTTCAGTACCCTGGAGAGGTCCCTAATAGCAGACTTTCCCATTGCAATATGTTTTTTTATTTCATGGCTACTGTGGAGCCAAGCAGACTAAGGTTGTTAACAATCTCAATTCTCTTCACCATCCTTCCTGATGCTGCCAGTTGGTCCAGTGGTGAGAATCTTTGTCTTCTTGACATTGAGCCTCAATCCATACTGAAAGCTGCAGTTCTTGACCCTCTGCAGCAAGCATTCAGGTCCTCCTCAGTTTCAGCAAGCAGGGTTGTGTCATCTACATAACACAGATTGTTAATAGGTTTTCCACCAATCCTGACGCCACACTTCTCCTCATAGAGCCCAGCCTCTTGGATAATCTGCATACAGGTTGCAGAGGTATGGAAATAGGACACATCCCTGGTGTACGCCTTTCCCCATTTTGAACCATGCAGTGTTTTCTTGCTCTGTTCTGACGACTGCCTCTTGGCCCAGGTATAGGTTTTGCATTATTAGAATGATCAAGTGTTCTGTGTTCTCATTCTTCTCAGAGTCAGCCACGGTTTGTTATGATCCACACAGTCAAACGCCTTTGCATAATCAATGAAACACAGACATTCTTCTGGTACTCCCTGCTTTCAGCTAAGATCCATCTAACATCAGTTATATCACATTCTAATCCCATCACCTAATACCCATCCTTGAATGAGACCTTCAGTATACACAAAGAGCCTGGAATCACAAAATGAAGGCTATGGAAAGAAGGACCATATTACTTTTTTTTTTTTAAACCACATACTGTTTGAATTCTTCTTAGTTTTCTGTATTTTCTTTTACCTTTTTCTCAATCCTTTGAGGGCACTATACTATAGGAACTTTCAGTAAGTAGTATTTGTTTCTTTGAGTTTCTCTGGGCTTTTCTATCTTTGTCTGGATTTTTTGACCGATTTAAACTTACCTGCTGTCCTCTGAGACATTGTGGTGACGGGGTTTTTGTATTACTTTGTTTTGCCGTATCCAGTTGAATTGTGTGAATATGTTGCATTGCCTTTTCCTAATTGGGTAATATTGTTTCACCAGTTCTGGTGGGTAATTAAAGGGTGATGATGCTGTGTGCGCTGATCTCTGTTGTTGTGTACTGTTACCAATCTCTTGTCTGATGTGGCAGCAAGTGAGGACAGGCTGAGTTGGTGTTAGTTACAGTCTTTTGTTGATCAGGTGAAGCAGATGATGGCCTTTGGTCTTGTCCACTTCCTTATTGAAACTGTAGGAGGCAGTTGGTATATGTGTGACTAAGTGTTGTTGCTCTCTGTTTCTGATGGAACAAAGAACAAAGGGAACAAAATGACCCAACAGAAAATATCTACAAAATAAAAACAAGATTAGACAGTTAAAAAAAATAGGAAAACCAAAGTTGAAAGGAGTACAAAATGAAGGATAATGAGAATTGTTGTTATATGCAATCAACTGTGACTCATAGTGACCTTAAGAGCAGGGTAACTGAGCCCTGCCCTATCCTGTGCCACCCTTACCATCTTCCATGAACGTGAACTCGTTGTTATACTCATGGTATCAAACCATTTTGTTGAGGGATTTTCTCTCTTTTTCTGACCATTCTTTCTTTCTTCCTTTTTTTTTTTCTTTTTACCATTCTTTCTAACTCTGGTGTCCTACTCTAAGGGTTGGTCCCTTGTAACAACATACTCAAGTTATGTGAGATGAAGTTTCATCATCTTTACTTCCAAAGAGCACTCTAGATTCACCTTCTCCAAGACAGAATTGTTTGTTCTCATAGCATATTCAATACTCTTCTCCAACACCAATCTCAGAGGCATTGATTCTTCTTTTTTCATTCTTATTCATTATCCAACTTTCAGATGCATTGCAACAAATGGAGAAGACTGGCTTGGATCAGACACACCTTAGTGGAGGATGTGCAACTAGGGTGTTCTTAGAGGAAAGGATAGTGAAACTTAGTCTCACATACTTTGGGCATGCTGTTATGAGGGGCTAGGCCTTGGAAAAAGACAACATGCCTGGAAAGTAAAGAGAAAGATAAGCTAACCTTTAATAAATTGGGTTGACACAGTAATTGTAACAGTGGGTTTAAACATGTCTGAGATTGTGAGGCTGACACAGAATAGGGCAAATATCAGAACTGTTGATCATAGGTTTGTGATTCAACAGCTCATAACAGCAGCAGAAACAGCAATAATCACCAAAATTATACAGTAAGCTGAGTGAGTTGAAGAGTTTAACTTAGAAAATTAATGGTAGTTACTCTGAACAGATGAAGAAATTTGGAAGACTTTCTTTATGCTCCTTTTTGTTTTAGTAAGTGAAAAGGGATATTTAATATCCCTTAAAAATATAAAGGAAAATTACGATGTGGGAAATTTTGATTGTACGCTTTAAATTTGTTTTTTTACTACCAGCTTTTCTTATTTCTAGATATGAAACAAATTTCAGACAATCTCAGTGTATCTTTACTATGTCTCCTGTGTTCTAGAAATAGTCCCTGACATGGATGTTCATTTAAAGTGAGCTAAAGGTAGATAGAGCATAATTTGAAATCAGGAAATACATGTGTCAAAGTTGTATCCTTTCATAATACTTGGTGGTGGTGTTATGTGCCATCGAGTTGCCTGCAACTCACAGCATATACAGTAGCTCTGAAACCTGACCTCTTCTGAGCCAATCTGTCTCCGACAGGCCTAACCCCATTTCTCCAGTCACTGAGTCAAACCATTTCATCCTGGGTCGTCTTCTCCTATGCTGTCTTTCCACTCTTCCAAGCATGATGTTCTTCTCCAAGGACTAGTCCTTCCTGGCCAGGTGCCCAAAGTGTATGAGATAGAGCTTCAAAATCCTTGCCTCCAGGGAGCAGCGTGATTTCACCCTCTCCAGGAAAGACCTGTTTGTTCTCTGGGTGGTACACAGTATGTTCAACACTCTTCTCCAGCACCACAACTCAAAGGTGTAGATTCTTCTGTTATCCTTAGTCGTTGTCCAGCTCTTGGACACATAGCAAGTAATTGTGAAGATCATGGCCTGGATCACAAGGGGTACCTTAGTCTCCATTGTTGGTTTTCAGTACTCTAGAGAGGTCCCTGAGAGCAGACTTCTCAATGCAATTTTTCTTTTGATTTCCTGACTGCTGGTGCCAAGAGTGTTGATTATAGAACCAAGCAAGCTGAAGTATTCAACCTATATGTTAACTAATTCAAGAAGCTGGATTTATTATATGAAGAACTCAGCATCAGGATTAGAGAAATACTGATTAACAACCTATGATACTCAGACAGTCTTGTTTTCTGAAAACAAAGATAACTTGAAGCATTTACTGATGAAACTAAAAGTCTTCAGTATGGATACACCTAAACATCAAGAAAACAAAAATCTTCATAGCTTGACTGCTAGGCAACACTGTGATAAACAGAAATAATAAAGAAGTTGTCAAACATATCATTGTACTTTGATCCATAATTAACATCTCTGGAAGTTGTTGTGATGTGCCGTTAAGACTTCTGCGACTCATAATGACTCTGTGTACTACAGCCCAAAACCCTGCCAATTGTATTGTCTCCGACATGACTATGCTCATTACCTCGGTGATGGAATTAATCCATCTCATCGAGGGTCTTCCTTTCCTGCGCTGTCCCTCCACCCTCACAAGCATGATGTCCCTCTCTAAGGACTGGTCCCTTCTTGCAACATGTTGAAGGTATGAGATGGAGCTTCAGAATCCTTGCCTCCAAGGAGCATCCTGGCTTCACCCTCTCTAGGATGAACTTGTTTGTTCTCCTAGCATCCCAGGGTACATTCAGTACTCTTCTCCAGTATCAAAACTCAAAGGCATGAACTCTCCTATCATTCCTAGTCATTGTCTAGCTTTCTGATGCATAGCAAGTAATTATAAAGACTATGGCTTGTATCAGGTGCCCCTTAGTCTCCAGACTGACATCGTTGCTCCTCAGTACCTTGGCGAGGTCTCTGACAGCAGACTTTCCCAGTGCCATTCATCTTTTCATTTCCTGGCTGCTGGTACTAAGAGTGTTGATTGTAGAGCCAAGGAAACGGAAATTGTCAACAATCTCAATCTCTTCATCATCTGTCTCATGCTGCCGATCGGCCCAGTGATGAGAATCTTTGCCTTTTGGTGTTGAGCTTCAATCCATATTGAAGTCCTTGACCCTCCGCAGCAAACGCTTCAGGTCCTCCTCAGTTTCAGCAAGCACGCTTGTGTCCTCTGCATAACGCAGATTGTTGATGAGTCTCCCTCCAATTCTGATGTCACACTTCTCATAGAGCCTCGCCTCCCGGATAATCTGTTCTGCATATAGATTGAAAAGATATGGAGATAGGACACTTCCTTGATGCACACCCTTCCCAATTTTGAACCATGCAGTGTTGCCTTGCTTTGTTCTGACGACTGCCTCTTGATCCAAGTGTAAGTTTCCCATAAGCACAATCAAGTGTTCTGGGATTCCCATTCTTCTCAGAGTCAGCCACAGTTTGTGATCCATGCAAATGCCTTTGCATTGTCAATGAAACACAGATAGACATTCGTCTGGTACTCTCTGCTTTCAGCTAAGATCCATCTGACATTAGCTATAATATCCCTAGTACCATGACGGCTACTTCTAAGCCCAGCCTGCACGTCAGGCAGCTCTCTATTGTTGTGCTATTCCAGTCGTTTTTGAATAATCTTCAGCAGAACCTTGCTTGCATCTGAAAGTAGCAGTCAAAAAATCAAATGTTGTCTTGCACTGGGCTAATCTCGTGCCTTGGGCCTCTTAACACGTTGTGGCAAATGTGTTTCTAAGCATGGTCGTCAATTTAAAACTGTGCGGAAAAAAGGAAAACAAACAAACAAACAAACAAAAAACCCAAAACTGTGCGGCAACGTGTTAAAGTACCAAAGTTGCTTTGGGGACTTAAAATGTGACTGAACCAAGCAGTGATATGTGATTGTTAGGTAATGAATGAGGAAGACTGAAAAAGAATTGATACCTCTGAATTATGATGTTGGCAAAGAATATTGAATATACTTTTCACTACCAAGATAACAGATCTGTCCTTGGATGAAGTACAACCAGAATGCCCCTTAGAAACAAGGGTGATGGACGTCCAGGCCTTGGAAATAAACATCATATTTGGGGGAAAAAAAATTAGAAAATCTTTGAAGGAGAGTAAGGCCCTCAGTGAGGTGTGTTGATAAACTGACTGCAACTGTGGGCTTAAGCACAGTAAAGAATGGCACAGGACTGGGCGTTGTTTTTTTTTCTGTTGTGCATAGTGTTGGACTCTATTGTACTATGAGTACAGAATCATAATGGAACCTAAGAACAACAACAGTGTTAAAATAGTGTCCCAGAGTAATGCAAAGGTTTCAACTTCCCGAAAGATTAACTGTATGGTCTAGGGCTTCAAACTAAAACCAGAAGAGATCAAATTTTGTAAAATTTTGGTGACCAGGAATGATAATTGGAATAGAAAACATGATGGCCATATCCCTGGAAAGGCAGAATAGTGAGTGGTGAAGGGAGCCCTTTTAGAAGGCTGATGCTTGGGATTGGACTGGGATTATTGGTGAAACTACAGAGTGACAAAGTCAAAATGGTATGTTGTTATTATGTGGCATTGAGTTGCTTGTGACTCATAGCGACCCTATGTACAAGAGCCCTAAACCCTGCTCTATCCTGTGCTAATCTCATTATCTCCGACATACCTACTCCCACTACAGAATCAATCCATCTTCTCGAGGGTCATCCTCTCCTGCGCTGTCTCTCCACTCTCCCAAACATGATGTCCCTCTCCAACGACTGGTTCCTCCTTGAAACATGCCCAGAGTATATCAGATGAAGCTTCAGAATCTTTGACTCCAAGGAGCAGCTTAGCTTTACTCTTTCCCGGACAAACCTGTTTGTTCTCCTAGCAGTCCATGCTCTCTTCTCCACCACCACAGCTCAAAGACATCACTTCTCTTTCTATCATCTCTAGGCACTGTCCAGCTCTCCAATTCATAGCATACAATTGCAAAGGCTGTGGTCCTGATCAGGTGCACCTTAGTCTCCAGCCTGACATCATTACTCTTAAGTACTCTGGAGAGGTCCTTGTCAGCTGACTTTCCCAATGTAATTTGTCTCTTGATTTCCTGACTGCTGGTACCAAAACTGTTGACTATGGAGTCAAGCAAACTAAAAGGGTTAACCATCTCAATCACTTGACCATCCATACTGATGCTGCCAGTTGGCCCAGTGGTGAGAATCTTTTTCTTTTTAAAAAAAAATGAATTTTAATGAAAGTTTACAGAGACTTTGGATTTCCATTCATTCATTGTTGTACTTTTCTCCCTGCCCAACCTCCCCCCCTCCCCGTTTGCTCTTCTTTTTGAAAAGTAAAAGAATAATTCTTTCATTGCTATACAATCCCTCCCCCCCACCCCCACTCTACTATGCAGCCTTTGTTCTGGGCTCCTATCATGACAATACCTAATCATATATCCCTTTTAAGCTGTTCTCTCCCTCACCTATTTCAATGCAGTATACATAACTTACCCATCTTTCTCAGTCTACCCCCAACACTGATGTCAGTCTCATTTTACAACAGTGGCACTATTCAGTATTTGTCCTTTTGTGACTGAGACATTTCACTCAACATAATGTCCTCCCAAGGTTACCCATTTTGAATAATATTTCATGAGTTCCTTGTTTTTGCAGCGTAGTATTCCATTGTGTGAATATACCACAGCTTCTCTATCCATTTGTTTGTTGATGGGCACTTAGGTTGTTTCCAACTCTTTGATATTGTGAACGAAGCCACGATAAACATGGGTCTGCATATACCTGCTTGGGTGGCAGTTATAGTGTCTTTGGGGCATATTCCCAGTAGTGGAATTACTGAGTCAAATGGCATTTTTATTTGCAACTTTTTGAGAAAGCACTATAGTGCCTTCCATAGTGGTTGCACCATTTTACACTGCCACCAACAGTGAGTAAGAGTACCAGTTTCTCCACAACCTCGCCAGCATTTGTTGTTTGCTGTTGTGTTAAATTTTGCTATTCATACTGGGATGAGATGATATCTCATAGTTGTTTTGATTTCCTTCTCTCTTAGAGCTAGGGATTTTGCACAATTTCTTCATGTGTTTCTTGGCCATCTGAATGTCTTCTTTGGTGAAATGTCTGTGCCCATTTTTCAATTGGGTTGTTTACCTTTGTCTTCTTGTGGTGCTCGAGTATTTTACAAATTCTAAATATAAGTCCCTTATCTGACATGTCATTACCAAATACTTTTTCCCAGTCTGTGGCTTCCCTTTTTACTCTGTTGGAGTTTTTAAATGTGCATAGGGATTTGATTCTTAGAAGGTCCCATCCATCTATTTTATCCTCTCCTGGTTGTAGATTTTTCAGGATGCTTGGAAGACTGCTTATGTTGTGGATTAGGACTTCTAGAGTTCTTCTCAGCTTTTCTTTAATGAAGTTTATGGTCCTTGGTTTTAGTCCTAGGTCTATGATCCACCTTGAGTTGGTTTTGTGTATGGATAAGGTGTGGATCTTGCTTGAGTTTTCTGCAGATAGTTTCTCCAATTCTGTCAACATCATTTGTTTAAAAGGCTGTTGTTTCCCCACTTAAACTGATTTCATCTCCTTGTCAAAAATTAGTTGACCATAGGTAGATGGGTGATTTTTGGGTTTTCAATGTTGAGTTTTAATCTGTATTGAAGGCTGCAGTACTTGACCTTCTGCAGCAAGCGCTTCAAGTCCTCCTCAGTTTCAGCACGCAGGGTTGTGTCATCTGCATAACACAGGTTGTTGATGAATCTTCCACCAATCCTGATGCCTCATTCCTCCTCATACAGCCCAGCGGACCCCCTTCCCAATTTTTAACCATGCAGTGTCTCCTTGCTCTGTTCTGATTACTGCCTTCTTGTATCAAGAAGTTTTGGTTGACATTCAGCCATTTTACAAAGTAGTTTATGATGAGGGAGCTCTGGTGGCCTAGTGGCAAGACGCTGCACTGCAATCCCAGAGGTACACGGTTCAAATCCACCAGATGCTCTGCTGGAGAAGGAGGGAACAATCTCCTCCTGTACCAGTCATATCTGATTTGATGGTACACGTAAAAAAAATAATACAATAAAAATTTTAAAAACAAACAAAAACCAAAACCCAAAGTAGTTTATGATGAACTGCTGGTATTGAAGGAAGAATTCAAAGCTGCACTTCAAGGCATTCTTGAAAAACAAGGTAGTAGAAGTGAAAAGAAAAAAAAAAACACCAGTTGAGGTATTTCAGCAAACAGATGCAGTATTACAGATGCTCACTCATTTTTGCAAAAAAAAAATGTGAAAGACTAACCCA
Organism: Elephantulus edwardii; assembly: GCF_000299155.1. Classification (NCBI taxonomy): domain Eukaryota; kingdom Metazoa; phylum Chordata; class Mammalia; order Macroscelidea; family Macroscelididae; genus Elephantulus; species Elephantulus edwardii. Next base: position 18,169,239 of record NW_006399792.1, read on the forward strand.
CTGGAAAAGATACATGTTTGTTCACCTAACAAAAGTAAAGTACTTGAGCAGAATGCAGAAATTATAAAACAGTATTATTAATAACTCCAAGGTGGAAATGATGAACTTGCATGACTCTACTGAAGGGTTAGGGGTTCAGGAGAATCTGTATGTGCTTGAACGTCCTAGCAATCTACTTATAAAAAGAAATTCCTAGCAATCTACCTCTGAAAATTTAGGCAGTGAGTACTTCATGGAATACAGTTTTACTGTATACACACAGGGTCATTGTGAGTTGGAATCGTGTCAACTATTTAATTTTTAGAAATTCATATATTGGATCCTTTTAATTTGTTTTAGGACCATTTGACATTTGTTTCATAAATGAATTGGGTCACATAAGGAACGTTCAGGACTCTTTTGACTTTATTTTTGCCCCAACTGGGTGTCAGTGGCTTGAACTTGCCAGATGGCTTGGGGGTCTCTGACTCATACTCCATCATCATTTGGGTGTGCTGGAACTAAAAATGGTGGTAGGGCATTGCTATATCTGCAGGCTGCAAATATTAATTGATTTTTGGGTAAACATTCTTTTATGTGGTGCAGCAATTGCTGTATATTTACTCTACTGAAGTAACTTGGAATTGCTGCGATGATAAACGTCTGTGACATAGGTGTGTCAAACACCATGATTGGCTACTCATCATGGGCAGTGTTTGGTGGAACTCCTCGATTGATTTAGGTTTGGAAGCAGGAGTGGCGTCCACTTCCTAAACCACATGCCTCTGGACTTTATGAGGGCCCTTGTATTTAAATGTCTGTTGGGCCTGAGGGCCTGTTGCCTATTGCTATTGTTATTTCATTTTGGAGGAACATTCTTTTAAGTTGTACAGAACTTCTCTTTCAGTTTGCTGTACTAAGGTAATTTGGGTTTGCTGTGAAGCTGAACCTTGTACCATTGGAGGTCAAATGCTGTAACAGCTGCCCATGGTGAACAGTGTTTGGTGGAGCTCCCAATTTTTAAGACAGGTTTGGAAGGAGTGGCATCCACTTCTTAAATCACATGACTCTGGAAATACATGCCTTTGGAAACTCTATGAACCTGGAGAAATTACAGTAGTTACAGAAGGGCTTCAGGCCTTTTGTTGATATGGTCGCTATGAGTCATCCTTGACTTGATGGCAATGAACAACAACAAAGAATTTTCTGTCATTATTGATAAGGGATTTGATTATTTTGAAAATGTCATGAAGCATCCTATATAGTCCTCATTTTGACTAGGATGATTGTATACTTTATCATCTAAGTTGAATACTTTTGAGTCTCATAATGAGTGCTATTAATTACAGGAGAGCAGTAGATAAAATTAAGACTTGCCCAAGTAGCTTAAATAATAAAGGAAATAAATTGAATTGTCATCTGAAAATCTAATGTCTGAAAGTGATTCAAATATAGTTCAGTTTGGACTCTTCTGGATTTTGCTTTCTGTGACTACCTTATTTTGTGTTTGGAACATAGCTATGAAAACCAGCTTGGGCTGTATTCTTTTATCTGGTCATAAATGTAAAACAGATCTTGAGTTTTGTGGTTATTAGATATTTCTTAATTTGTGTGGCAAGAAGAATGTAATTTATTGGCTTGGATATGGGATAACTGAAGAAAATAACCAAGGCCAAAGATTCTTAACATCATCATAGTATACTCAGGAAGCTGATAGAAAATTGCATAGCTGAATGAAGGATAAGAATTGGAATAAATTTAATACAGAGTCTTGTATTATTGCTTAATTGTAATTTACCTTAGACATCTGTTACTGAATTCCTTCAGGATCTTAATTTATCATGTAATTTTGTGATATAAAATACCCTGGCAAAAGTAGATAAAATAAAATTTACTATCTTGTTTTCTAAGACTAGTAAATATTAACCATTTCCATTCCCCCCATACAGACTAATAGGGATGCCAAAGGAAAAATATGATCCTCCAGATCCTCGCAGAATTTATACCATCATGTCAGCAGAGGAGGTAGCCAATGGGAAAAAATCTCACTGGGCAGAATTAGAAATCTCGGGTGAGTAGAATCTGAAACATACAATCCAAGATATAGTAATAATACTAAGAGCTAAGTTTCTTTCAAATACTTGTTTTGTATATTTTCAGTTAGGTGAATTACTGAAATATATAATACATTGAGATAATATATTTTTTTTTTTGAGTAAATATTTTTATCCTCATTCTTTTGAGATTAATCCTGGAATTGAGTACATTGAGAGTTTAAGTATAAAATGTGTTATTTTGGCTTTTATGGAACAGTTAGTTTTCACATTAAAACCATTGCCATTCTTCTCTTTCCCCAATGTTGGCAGAGGAGGAAAACTGCAAGTTAGCTATGCTAACAAAATAATGTGAGAACTCTTTTACATATAAGATTTGCTAAATTAGAATATGATTCCCTAAAATTTATTACACTAGCCTCTTCATAAAAACTGCAGACTCAAGAATAGTTTAAAAAATCTTCACCAGTAATCTTCAAAATTGTCTAGGTCAGTAGGAACAAGAAGATATTGAAAATGTTATTTATCCTATATTAGATACTGGAACAACAACAAAAAGTAAAATAGATGACATCCATGCACTTAATTAATTATCTTCGAGTTGGAATCAATACGTCGATGACCCTCCTCCACACAGGTTTCTGAGGCTGAAAATCTCACAGGAAATTACTTTTGCTTTTTCCTGCAGAGCCTTTGGTAGATGAGAACCACCATCAGAGGTGCTATCTTTGTGTCAGCAGTGCTACTACTGCCTAAGAACTTTATTACCAGAACTAGCACTATCCACATATAGTGTATTTAATGGTAATGTTGATATTTAGATTTTCACAAATGTACTATCATATATTGTTAATATTAGGTAACTGGATGAAGAATATATAGGAAATCTTTTTATTACATGGATAAATCTGAAATTTATAATAAAATCAAATTTTTTAGAAACAGAAATAATGTTTTTCCTCTTGTGGATTGGCACAGTGTAGGTTATGTAAAGAATATGATATATCTCTAATAGACTTTAATCTGAAAACACTAAACCCACTTGAATTTCAATAGTGAGAATTACCTGTAAATTTCTTTAAAAAGTAATTGATGGTTAAATGACTGGTAATTAACAAGTCTTATTGATCAAACATGCAGTCAAGGTGCATTGATAATAATGGGTGACTGGAACGCAAAAGTTGGGAACAGGGAAGAAGGATCAGTAGCTGGAAAACATGGGCTCGGTGAGAGAAAAGAGGCTGGAGATAGAATGATAGAGTTCTGCACATGCAATGATTTATTCCATGCAAATACCTTTTCTAAGAAACATAAACACAGGCTATACACATGGACTTCACCTGATGGTATGCATAGGAATCAAATTGATTATATTTGTGCAAAGACTCGCTGGAGAACCTCAATACCACTATCACAGCCAGGTGCTGATTGTGGGACAGACCACCAACTACTCATAAGCAAGTTCAAGCTGAAGTTGAGGAAAATTAAATCAAGTCCACTGGAACCAAAATTTGACCTTGTATCTGTCCCATTCGAGTTTCAAAACCATCTCAGGAATAGGTTTGAGGCCTTGAGCACAGATGAGCTCTGGGAGGATATCAAGAAAACGGTCTATGAAGAATGCAGAAGATCATTACAAAGGCTGAAAAAGAAGAAAAGACCAAGATGCATGTCAGATGAGACTCTTGAGTATTGCATTAGAGCACCAAGAAGCCAAAGCTAAAGGAGAAACCCAGAAACCAAAGAGCTGAACAGAAAATTTCAAAAATCAGCCCAAGATGAGAAAGCAAGATACTATAATGAAATGTGCAGAGAGCTGGAGTCAGAAAATGAAAAGAGCTGAACTCTCTCACTGTTTCTTAAGCTAAAGGAATTGAAAAACAAACTCAAGTCACAGGTGGCAATACTTAAGGATACTTTGGGTAGAATGCTAAATGATCCAGGAAATATCGAGATGATGCAAGGAGTACACAGAGTCACTGTATCAGAAGGAATTGGCTGACACAGAAGAATTTCATGAAGTAACATATGAGCAAGAGCCTATGGTGGTGAAAGAGGAAGTTCAAGTTGCTCTGAAGGACTTGGCAAAAATCAAGCCTCCAGGAATTGACAGCACATCAGTTGATTTATTTCGACAAACAGACACTGCCCTGGTGGTGCTCACTAAGTTGTGCCAAGAAGTGTGGAAGCTGGCCAACTGACTAGAAAAGATCTACATTTATTCCCAGTCCAAAGAAAAGTGACCCAGCAGAGTGCGGAAACTACCAAACAAAATCACTAAAATCACATGCAAGCAAGATTCTGCTGAAAATTATCCAAAAACGTTTGGAACAATATGTCAACAGAAAATTGCCAGATATGCATGCTGGATTTAGAAGAGGCTGTGGTACTAGGGATATTATAGCTAATGTTAGATGGATCTTGGCAGAAAGCAGAGAATACCAGAAGAATGTGTAGGTGCGCTTCATTGACTATGTAAAGACTTTTGACTGTGTGGATCACAACAAGCTATGGCCGACTCTGAGAAGAATGGGAATCCTAGCAAGAGCCTATGGTGATGAAGGAAGAAGTTCAAGCTGCTTTGAAGGAAATAGCAAAAAGTAAGGCCCCAGGAATAGATGGTATACTAGTTGAAGTATTTCAGATAACAAATGTTGCCCTGGATGTGCTCACCAAGTTGTGCCAAGAAATCTGGAGAACAACCACTTGGCCAACTGACTGGAAGAGATCTAT
>NW_006399792.1:18175496-18185775 GCF_000299155.1 Elephantulus edwardii
ACGCTGGGTTGTACGAGGAGGAATGTGGTATCAGGATTGGTGGAAGAGTCCTGATGATACAACCCTGCTTGCTGAAACTGAGGAGGACCTGAAGCACTTGCTGCAGAAAGTCAAGGACTGCAGTCTCCAATATGGATTGAGGCTCAACGTCAGGAAAGCAAAGATTCTCACCACTGTGCCAATTGGCAGTATCTGTATGGATGGTAAAGAGATTGAGATAGTTAACAGTTTTAGTTTGCTTGGTTCCACAGTCAACACTTTTGGTAGCAGCAGCCAGGAAATCAAGAGATGAATTGCATTGGGAAAGTCAGCTGTGAGGGACCTCTCAGGAGTACTGAAGAGCAACGATGTCAGGCTAGAGATTAACGTGCACCAGATCCAGGTTATAGTCTTCGCAGTTATGTGCCATGTGTCGGAGAGTTGGACAGTGAATAGCGATGATAGAGAATTGGTGCCTTTGAGCTGTGGTGCTGGAGACGATTGTTGAATATACCATGGACTGCTAGGAGAACAAACAGGTTTGTCCTGGAGAGGGTGAACCCAGAATGTTCCCTGGAGTTAATTCTGTAGCTTCGTCTGACATACTTAGGGCATGTTTCAAGAAGGGACTGGTCCTTGGAGGGGGACATCATGTTTGGGAGAGTGGAGGAACAGCGCAGGAGAGGAAGACCTTCGATGAGATTGATAGATTCTGTGAGTGTAGTGGTAGGAATGAGTGTGTTTGCGATGGCAAGGTTGGCACAGGCTAGACCGGCATTTAGGGCTCTTGAGCATAGAGTCGCTATTAGTGCATAGAGTCGCTATTAGTCGCAAGCAACTCGATGGCACATAACAACAACATTAGGTTAAGCCATCATTTTCAACCTCATCATTTGTTTGTGTGTATCTATCTATCTAATTTTGTGTGTGTGTGTGTGTCAGATGTTTTTTAACATAGATTGTAGGCTGTCTAGTACTAATCCTATCCTCCACCCGTTAGGTGCAATTTGTTAGTATAAGTGAATTGTCTCCAAACTCATGGCAGCCTTATTTATGGTAAAGTTGTGCTGCTAATCAAAAGCTACTCATCTCAAGACCTTTGAATCCTTCAAAGATAGGTTGCATGTTAAAAAGAACGGCTTCTTCCTGTTATAACTTACAGCCCCAGAATCTAGATGTAGGGTTGTTTTAAGTTGGAACCAACGTGATGTAAGTAAATTTGCATTTGGAGTGTGAGCAGAAGAAAACAGCAGCAATAAACACAAAATTAAAGTGCCCAAGGTAGAATATCTTCATGTGTTTCAGTCTCTTTTACAGTTTTTTAGTCCTCAGTATTTTGCAGTCTTTGTCTCTGATCTTGAGTTTAATACTTACGTATTTTGCCTTTTAGGTAGAGTGCGGAGCTTAAGTTCATCACTTTGGTCATTGACACACTTGACAGCGCTGCATCTAAACGACAATTTCCTTAGTCGCATTCCACCTGATATTGCCAAGCTTCATAATCTGGTTTACCTGGATCTGTCATCCAATAAACTCAGAAGTTTACCAGCAGAACTAGGAAACATGGTGTCTCTCAGGTGAGGAAATATTATGGACATGACTCATTAGTAAAATTCTGAATTTATTAAATAAGTAAATTATCAGACGTGACTTATGGTTAGATTTTTGTGTGTATGAAAACCAAACAATGTAACATAAACTGGTTTAGCATAATATTTGAGTTAACATCTAATATTTTTTCCTTCTTTATGTTTGGAGATTCTTGTCTTAAATTGTGTTTATAATATCAACAAGTTACTACGAAACTGTGAAGTTTGAAAATAAAAGCATGCTGTGCCCAAATTATACTCAAGGCTAATCTGAAATAATTAGGAATAATACTTGCTTATAAAAATTTTTTTACGAGCATATATTATAGAGGGCAAAGTGTACTTAGATTTCATATTTAAACTCCATAATGAATTTTTAAAACATAAATAGATTTGTTTCTGGTTCTTCAGAAATCCCTTTTTAAGGGATCCATTTCATTGATGCATTTTTTGCAGGAAATGGCTGAATTTATTTGTAATACCTACAGCTCTAATTTGTGGTAGAGTTAAATAAACCATAGAAATAATGTTAAGAATTGTGGCCATTAGAACTTTTTAGTATTTGAATATTCTCTTGGAGAATATGCAAAATGTGGCTTGAATATAAACATCATACTCTCAGTTGAAGGAAGTTTAAGAACAGTAACTGTTGATCTTTATTATAATTGGCATATTAAGCTAAAATGAATTTATTTTATTTTAAAACAGGGAATTGCTTTTAAATAACAATCTGTTACGGGTTTTGCCTTATGAACTTGGTCGGCTCTTCCAGCTGCAAACTTTAGGTTTGAAAGGTAAGTAATTAAATAAAGTCTTAACACTCCGTATTGAGGTTCTGTGGGAAATACTATGACACTAAAAATAAATTGTTGTTATGTGCCACGGAGTTGAGTACAACTCATACCAACTCTGTGTAAAATAGCTCTGAACCCTGCTTTATCCTAAGCTAATCTCACTGTCTTTAACACACCTACCCTTATTGCCCTAGTTACTGTGTCAATCCTTCTCTTCTTGGACTTCATCTCCTGTGCTATCCCTCCACCCTTTCAAGCATGATGTCCTCCAAGCACTGGTCCCTCCAGGCTACATGCCAAAAATATGTGAGACAGAGCCTCACAATCCTTGCCTCTTAAGGAATAGCTTCATTTTATCCTCTCCAGGACAGAACTTTTAGGTCTCTTGGCAGTCCATGGTATATACCTAATATTTATTCTAAATACAACATATTAATAAAAAGTATATGACCATCTATCTGATCATCTCATCCTAGTCAGTTTGGAATAAATGCCAAACTCAATTTATATAAATATTGAAATTTATATTTTATGATGTAGCAGAGGAAGAAGAGTTAAATTTTTAAATTCAGAGGACTAAATGCAAATCTTTTAGTGAGTGTATCAAAGCTTTGAAAATATATTTTCATGTACTTTATTTTCCTTCAAAGCTATTTGAATCTTTTTGAAAATGCTATATTTACATTTGTTGATATTATACAAAAGCAGGATTGGTGGTATAATGGATTAAGCCAAGAGAAGAGGTCATTAGTTAAAATCCATCTTTTACTTTGCATAAGAATGGTAAGATAGTAATTTCCACAAAGATTTAGAATTTTGGAAATGCTGTAGTGTAGTTACACTCTTTCAGTCGTACAAGGTCACAATGAGTCAAAATCAACTTAATAGTATTGAGTTTTGTTTTTAGTTTTATATAATAGAAAATTTGTCCTGGAAAGGGTTAAACCGGGTCGCTCCTTGGAGGCAAGGATTCTGAGGCTCCGTCTAACATGCTTTGGACATGTTGTGAGGAGAGACCGGTCCTTAGAGAGGGACATCATGCTTGGAGGGTGGAGGGACAGCGCAGGAGAGGAAGGCCCTCTATGAGGTGGATTGATTCAGTGACTGGGATAATTGGGATGGGAGTGTCAGAGACAGTGCGATTGGCACAGGACAGAGCGGAGTTTAGGGCTGTTGTACATAGGGTCGCTATGAGTCGCAGGCGACTCGACGGCACATAACAACAACAACAACATAATAGAAGAGTAAGTATGAAACTTCAGTAAGAATAGGAAGAATTCTGTTTGTATTGGTTGAAATGACAGATGTGGTGGTGATACATGCTGTTGAGTTGGAACTGAGTCATAGCTGATCCTCCAGTGTGTTTTTTGAGGTAGTAAATCACAGTGTAGGCTATTGCTCATTTTCTCACAAGGAATACCTGGTGGATTCAAACCATATGCTTTTGTGTTGATAGTGGAGTTTATTACCCACTAAAGCATCAGAGCTCCCTCCTTTGCAAATTCAATTGAGTAATTACGTGTATCTCTTTAGAACCTTATTGAAACTTTTATCATATACAATAAAGGAGAATACTCATGTCTCAAATAAGTTCCCAAAGACATTTGACATTTAATTGTTAATGACATGTGCTCTTATTTTCTGTTCTTCTGGGTAGAGTTGAAACAACCATACAGTTAAAGTTGATTTGAAACAAGTCTGTTCATCTATAAAATGTGATATATCTGAGTCATCTTGTCTGACTTTAACAGAAATATTACAGGTTGATGGTTTTAACAAACAAATTTATTCTCTCACTGTTTAGCAGGCCTTACGACTGAGTTTAGGATGCCAACTCTAAAGGAAGTAATTTTTTGGTTCAGGAGGTAGGTCCTTGTCTCCTTTCAGTATCTGTGGGCCTAATATTCTTCAACATCTCCATGTGTCTAAACATCAGTCTTCTCCAGGGTCTAGGGTGTTAACTTTTCAGGGACTACGCATCCAAAGAAAGCACTCTGTTACTCTTGACTCTTCTTTCATGTTGTTAACTCTCTTTCAGCTTGCTTCTCTTCTTTGAGCTCTTCTATGCCAGGTTTTAAGTGTTTGTAAAACACATGGTAGATTTCCCATTCTTCTGTAACAGAGCAGCTGATGAATTCAAATCGAGTTCCATGGATATCATTCCTGGGAGGGTGGAGGGACAGCACAAGAGAGGAATACCCATGATAATATGGATTAATTCAGTGACTAGAGTAATGGCGGTAGATGTATCAGACATAATACGGTTGGCACATGATAGAGCAGAGTTTAGAGATGTCATCCATAGGGGTCATTATGAGTTGCAAGTGACTCAGTGGCACAAAACACCACCACCAAAGCTTCCTGATTATTTATTTTATATATACATATACATATACATGTACATGTATATGTATTTGTTTTATGGGTTAAAAGACTGATTTGTTTAACACGTTGCTGCAAATGAAATGACGGTAATACATCGAAAAAAAAATGGGTTTCTAAGCATGGTCGTCAATTTAAAAGTGTGCGGCAATGTGTTAATGGGTTGAAAGACTTAAAAGTATAGTCTTTGGTGATTGTTGTTGTTGTCTCTGAGTTGAGTACAACTCATAGTGACCTTATGAACAAAAGGCCTAAAGCCCTTCTATAGCTATCAACATTAATCAAAGTTCATAAAGTTTCTGGAGGCCTGTTATTTAGGAAGTGGACACCACTCCTTCCAAACCTGTCATAGTATGTTATTGCTATTATGTGCCATTGAGTCACCGGTGATGTATAGCGACCCTATGTATAGCAACCCTGAACCATTCCCTCTCCTGAGCCAGTCTCACTAATTCCGACACACCAAACCCCATTGCCTCAGTTACTGTATCAACCCATCTTATTCATGGTCTTCCTCTCCTGCACTGTCACTACACCCTCCTGACCTTCTCCAAGGACTGATCTCTTCTGGCCATATACCCAGAATAAGTGAGGTGGAGCTTCAAAATCCTGGCCTCCAAGGAAAGACTTGGTTTCACCCTCCCCAAGACAGACCTGTTTGTTTCTTGGCAGTCCATGGTATGTTCAAGACTCTTCTCCAGCATCACAACTTGAAGGTATTTATTCTTCTATCATCCTTAGTCATTGTCCAACTCTCTGAAGTGTAACAAATAATTGAGAAGACCATGGCCCTGGATTAGGCGCACCTTTGTATCTAGAATGACATTGTTGCTCTTCAACACTCTGGAAAGGTCCATGACAGCAGATTTTCCTAGGTAATTAGTATTTTCATTTTCTGACTGCTGGTATTAAAAGTGTTGATTGTGGATCTGAGCAAGCTGTAATTATTAAAAACCTTAATCTCTTCTCCATCTAATATGGTGCTGCCAATTGGCCCAATGGTGAGAATCTTTGTCTTTTTAATATTGAGATTCAATTCATATTGAAGACTGTAGACCATTTGCAGCAAGTGCTTCAGGTCTTCATCAGTTTCAGCAAGCAAAGTTCTGTCATCTGCATATCGTAGGTTGTTAGTGAGTCTTCTCCAGTCTTGATGCCACATTCCTCTTCATACAGTCCCCTTCCTGAATGATGTGTTCTGTATACAGAGTGAAAAGTTTTGCGGACAAGATGCATCCCTGACACACTCCTTTCTTGATTTTGAACCGTACACTGTTTCCTTGCTCAGTCCGATGACTGCATCATTGCAGGTTACTCATCGGCACCTAAAAAACAACATACTGTGACAGGTTTGGAAGCAGGAATGGTATCCACTTCCTAAATAACATGCCTTTGGAAAATTTATGAACTTTGATAAATGTCATTGGTTGTAGAGGGACTTCAGGTCTTTTGTTCGTAGGGTCGCTGTGAGTCCTGTTAGACTCAAGGCAATCAACAACATGATAAAAGATGATGCTGGCCCCACCAGATAGAAACTCCCCTTAGGCCCGATTAGAGACTAACTGACCTATCTGCTTTAAGGGTGTTTTATCTCACCCTCATTAACTTACATAAGGTCAGGATTGATGCATGAGATCACTTAGGGAATGATCATATGATTATATAATTACCACATCGTATTACTACATATCTGCCTAACTACAAGAATTGGGACCCAAGTTGACACCTATTTTTGTAGTACATAATTCAGTCCATGACAAATTGGATTGAAATTTTATAATTTGAGATTGATCCATTTTAAAAGAAGCCAGGACCATATGTAGGCATCCACATCTGACCTTTACCAATGCCACAATGAGGAACTGTCCCCATCAACAACGTCCACAACACAAAATCAATTCCTATGAGGCGAGATATATCCCCTGCACTCCAGCACCCTGTTCTACTCATGCCAACATCAGTATGGCTGCTTTATTTGGTTCAAAATCCATTGTAATAGCTCACAGAAATAGTTAGATCATACTTACAATCCTGGATTTATTAACAGGGATCATAACAGGATATAATTTCTTAATAGAAAAGCTTCAGAAGTGTGCTGTCATCCTCACAGCATTAGGCCAACGTTTCAAGGCTCTTATTCCTGTCACTATGGCTCTCCCTCCCACGTATTCCAACAAAGTTTTTTGGTCTGATTCTGTGAGGTAGTATTCCCAAGGTGGAAATAGAGCAACAGCCACAGCATGGCCATGTCTGACTTTCTCCAACTTCATAAAAGGGACCTGTTCTGTCAATAGCATCAGTAACACAAAACCAATTCCCATGGGTTCAGACATGTCTCCCACCCTCCCATACCTCTTTCTGCTCTTCTCAACACCATTCTTACTGTTTTGCTGGGCCCAAAATCTGATGTGATAGCTCACAGACTATACAGAATCATGAAGAAATCAAAAGGCTTCATGTAATTCAGGTTAGTAGCTGAATAAAGTCAATCAGGACAGCTTCCAAAATGTGCTAGCAGGCATCTCAAGCTTGAGCCTAATGGCTTTAGGCCAGTGTTACAAAGTTTTCAGTTCTGCCAATATTAACTTCTCACTCATCCCCAACTCCCCACCACCCCCAGCAAATTTGGGCACAGGCTCTTAGCTTAGCTCTGGTTCTTTTTGTTGTAGGATAACAGTCTCAAGGTAACGCCATCTCATTTTGGTTCTCTGGTTCAGCTATGGCCGCTGGTGCTGTAGGTGTAGCTGGAGCAGGAATTTCTGGGCTCAAAGGATGTGCTACATTCTTTTGCTTCTGCTTCTTCACTGTTGGGAAAGATTTCGTCTTCTGGATCACTCAGTTTAATGGCAAGACTAGCTAATCCCCTTGTGATAGGCTAACACACTCTTTTTGGATAATAAACTCCACACAAGATCAGCTCTATCATATATCACATCTCTGGTTCTCTGCTACGGCTGTTTCTGCTCTTCTTTGGGTCTGACTGGCACAATAATCTCTAGTCCCAAAGAGTGCTACATTTTCATTTCTTCTTTGCTCATCTTTAGATTGTCAAAATCCACTGCTGAATCTGCTCAATTTAGTGTCAAGACTAGCCAATTCCGCTCTGGATATGATAATGCACCCTATTCACATATTCCTACCCATCCACATGGCAATGTTTTGAATAATATACTCTTAACACCACATTAGTGAAGTATGAAATTTTCATTTTTTCATGAAGTATGAAATACATACTTCAATACTGATAATTATAAATTTACATATAATTTGTAGCTTTATTTCTACTAAAAATAACCTATGTTTCTTCTAGCAATCAGAACACTGTTTCCCGCCTTGATAGCAATAGAATGTGTTGGTGGTGGTGGTATTGTTAAGTGCCGTCGAGTCGCAGATGATGCATAGCGACCCTATGAATAAAAGACTTGAGCACTGTTCATAGAGTTTCCGGAGGCAAGCCATTTCAGAAGTCGATGCTACTCCTACTTCCAAGCTTATTTTAATTGGGAAGTTCCACCAGATACCGTCCACCATGGGTAACCATTATCACATTTGGCACATCAGTGTCACAGTGTTTAGCATCACAGCAGTCACGAGTTATTTCTATACAGCAATGCACAGACAAGTGCTATACCACTTAGAAGAATATTTGACGAAAAACAATTTTAAATAGGAGGCCTTATCACATTGCCTCCCTTCCCTTAGCAAATCAACATTCTACCCTACTGCTCATCAATCCCAGCCAATGGGTTCAGTAGAACCAGCTTCTGTAGATGACTTTTCAGACTGGTCTCTAGTTCCATGCTGCCTACCAAAATGGGTTTTTTTAAATAGGACGCCTTATCACATCACATTACTTTCCTTAGTGAATCACCCTTCTACCCTACTGCTCACTAATCCTAGCCAACAGATTCCGTAGAACCACCTCCTGTAGATGACTTTTCAAACAGGTCTCCAGCGTCATGCTGCCATCAAAAGGGGTTTTTAAATAGGAGGCCTTATCACATTGCCTCACTCCCCTTAGCAAATCAACATTCCATCCTACTGCTACCAATCCCAGCAAACAGCTTCTGTAGAACCAGCTCTTGTAGATGACTTTCAAACTGGTTTCCAACGCCATGCTGCCTGCCGAAAAGAACATATTAGAGACAAATAAATAATTTACTGTTGAATCTAGTGGATTGCTGGCATGCCCTTTCTATCAGACAACCTTCTGAAGAAGCAGATACTGTATTTTGTGCAGTTATAGTTCATAAAATAAAGATTTATAACTTTAATTCATATTATATCATTTGGAGATGTTGTTGTTATGTGCAATTGAGTCACTTGCCACTCATAGCGGCCTTATGTACAACAGCCCTTAGATTCTGCTCTGTCCTATGCCAGTTGCACTGTCTCCTTCACACCTATCCTGATTACCCCAGTCACTGAATCTATCCACCTCATAGAGGGCCTCCTGTGCTGTCTCTCCACCCTCCCAAGCATAATGTACCTCTCCAAGGACCGGTCCCTCTGTACAACATGTCCAAAGTATGTTAGACGAAGCCTCAGAAACCTTGTCTCCAAGGAGCCTCCCAGTTTAACCCTCTCCAGGATGAATCTCTTTGTTTTCTTAGCAGTCCATGGTACCCTCAACACTCTTCTCCAGCACCACAGCTCAAAGGCATCAATTCTCCTTCTATCTTCCCTAGTCATGTCCAACTCTCTGATGCATAATTAGTGATTGCAAAGACCATGCCCTGTATCAGAGTTGACACACTAAGTATCAGCGAAATACATTACTATAAAATAGTTTGTCTCTTTAGTTCATTTTGTAAATTAAGTGTTAATGTCTTTAAAACTACTGACTTTCACTGGCTTTGTATTCTGTTGGTTTTAATCTCTTTTTTTAATTGCTATTTTAATGAAAGTTTATAGAGGACTTGGATTTCCATTCATTCATTGTTGCACATTTTTCTCCCTCCCTACCCCCAGTTCACTTTTCTCTTTGGAAAAAAAAATTCTTTCATTGTTGTAAAATTCCCCACCCTCGTCCACTTTACTTAGATTAAAATTTATTCTGTGGTAAATAGCACGCAACTTTCTCTCTTTTATGGGAATCTACCAAGTATTCTGGCAGGACTTACTTTCTATTAAAATAATTTCATGTAGATGTACAAAGAACGTTAAAAATGAGAAAAATAAGTAACAAATTCAAAGTTCTTCCTGCCATTTTTAAAGCTTGAAGATGGTACGGATAGGAATGGCGTTATGAAACATTAAAAGAATAAAATGTCCCTAATAAAAAATAGAACAAACAAATATAGATCTCTTTCAGTCAGTTGGCCAAGTGGTTGTTCTCCAGATTTCTTGACACAACTGGGTTAGCACGTCCAGGGCAGCATCTGTTAGCTGAAATATGTCAATTGGTATACCATCTGTTCCTGGGGCCTTATTTTTTGCGATTTCTTTCAAAGCAGCTTGAACTTCTTCCTTCATCACCATAGGCTCTTGCTCAAATGTTGTTTTGTTAAATTCTTCTGTGTCTGCCAATTCCTT
>NW_006399792.1:18187551-18196526 GCF_000299155.1 Elephantulus edwardii
TACAGGCCATGGTCTTTGCAATCACTTGTTATGCATCAGAGAGCTGGACAGTGACCAAGGAGGATAGAAGGAGAATTGATGCTTTTGAGCTTTGGTGTTGGAGAAGAGTGGTGAAGGTGCCATGGACTGTTAAGAGAACAAACAGATTTATTCTGGAGAGGGTTAAACCTGGCTGCTCCTTGGAGGCAAGGATTCTGAGGCTTCTTCTGACATACTTTGGTCATGTTGTAAGGAGAGACCTGTCCTTGGAGAGGGACATCATGCTTGGGAGGGTGGAGGGCAGGTGCAGGAAAGGAAGGCCCTCTGCGAGATAGATTGATTTGGTGACTGGGACAGTCGGGATGAGTGTGTTGGAGGCAATGAGATTGGCACAGGACAGAGCAGAGTTTAGAGCTGTTGTACATAGGGTCGCTATGAGTCTCAAGCGACTCGATGGCACATAACAACAGCAACAAATGAAGAATAATCTTTAGTAGTACAAATGATTCAATGGTCAACTACTCCAAAGTTTGAGAGTTTGAACTCTCCCAGAGGTACCTCAGACAACAGGCATGGTCAGCTGCTCTGAAAGTCTTAAAAAATATATGGTTGTACTGTGCATGTACTGGGTTGCTGTAAGTTGAAACTGACTTGACAGGAACTAACAATGTAGTATTATGTCCTTAAAATGGTAAAAGTTGAAATAATTTTTAAGTCTGTCTTAATAGCCACATGGTGCTATTTTGTGTCCAAACCAAAGAGAAATTAAGTGTTTCAATTAGCAGTGTGATTTTTAAAAGAAATTATTATTGAGAATTAACTGTCTCTGAGATTTTAGTTTATTAGACTGCAGAGGAAGTGCTTTGGAGCTCTTGTGGCCTAGTCAGTAGGGAATTGTGTTCTCAATACTAAGGTAAGTGGTTTGAATCTAACAGCTGCTCCTAGAAGGAAGATGGGCAATATTCTTCCATGTGATACATAACTTCTGGCAGGTCAGCTATGAATCGATTCCAACTTGATGGCATTGAATGAGTTAATATTTGTGCAAAAGGACCTAATGCAGCATGGGGGTGACTTAGTATGATTTCTTCCTGTTTGTTAAGGGGAACTTTCCCCATCGATAATATTCACAGCTGCAAAAGACATCTCCTAGGTCAGACAAACTGCTCCCCAGGTTCCTACACATGTTTCCACCAGTTACTGGGTTCAATATTCGTTGTTTACCACAGACTTCACTCATAGACATACCAGCCAAGACAGGGGTTTATTAAGACCATGTCTGGTAGTTAAGGTAGCTGGAAACCAGGAAGGGCTAATGTAATGGCTTGAAAAGCCAACTCTTAAGCTAATACTTCACTTTGAAACATGGATATTGAAGTTGTAATAATTGTTAGAAATTATGTTTTAAAATTTGAGGATAATGTTTGGGGGGAAAAAGGACATTTGTTAATAGAGGTTTTTATAAGAACTGAAAAAAATGAAAGCACAAACACTTGCAAATTAATGAGTTTATATTTGTTAGTTTGTATACAGTCATATACATGGTTTTTCATGTATGTACATTGTGGTTTTTAACATCTTTCATTTACATTGTGCTTTGTTCCTGTTGTACTTTATATTATCATACATATACATTGTATAATACATATTTATTACAGAACAATCTCACTGATTTTACATGCAAGCAAGATTTTACTGAAGATTATCCAAAAACGACTGTAACAGCACATCAACAGAGAGAACTACCAGAAGTCCAGGCTGGCTTTAGAAGGGGTCGTGGTACTAGGGATATGTAGCTGATGTTAGATGGATCTTGGCTAAAAGCAGGGAATACCAGAGGATTGTCTATCTGTGTTTCATTGACTATGCAAAGGCATTTGACTGTGTGGATCATAACAAACTATGGCTGACTCTGAGATGAATGGGAATCCCAGAACACTTGATCGTGCTAATGCGAAACCTATACTTGGACCAGGAGGCAGTCGTCAGAACAGAGCAAGGGAACACTGCATGGTTCAAAATTGGGAAGGGTGTACGCCAGGGATGTATCCTGTCTCCATACCTTTTCAACCTATATGTAGAACAGATTATCCAGGAGGCTGGGCTCTATGAGGAGAAATGTGGGGTCAAGATTGGTGGATGATTTATCAACAATCTGCGTTATGAAGATGACACAACCCTGCTTGCTGAAACTGAAGAGGACCTGAAGCACCTGCTGCAGAGGGTCAAGGACTGCAGCCTACAATATGGATTGAGGTTCAATGTCAAGAAGACAACGATTCTCACCACTGGACCAATTGGCAGCTTCAGGATGGCTGGTGAAGAGATTGAGATTGTTCACAGATTCACTTTGCTTGGCTCCACAGTCAACACTCTTGGCACCAGCAGCCAGGAAATTAAAAGGTGCATTGCCATGGGAAAGTCTGCTGTTAGGGACCTCTCCAAAGTACTCAAGAGCAACGGTGTCTCTCTGGAGACTAAGGTGCGTCTGATACAGGCCATGGTCTTTGCAATCACCTGTTATGCATCAGAGAGTTGGACAATGACCAAGGAGAATTGATGCCTTTGAGCTGTGATGCTGGAGAAGAGTATTGAGAATACCATGGGCTGCTAGGAAAACAAACAGATTTGTCCTGGAAAGGGTTAAACCGGGTGGCTCCTTGGAGGCAAGGATTCTGAGGCTCCGTCTAACATACTTTGGACATGTTGTGAGGAGAGACCGGTCCTTGGAGAATGACATCATACTTGGGAGGGTGGAGGGACAGCGTAGGAGGGGAAGGCCCTCTATGAGGTGGATTGATTCAGTGACTGGGTTCATCGGGATGGGAGTGTCGGGGACAGTGCAATTGGCACAGGACAGAGCAGAGTTTAGGGCTGTTGTACATAGGGTCACAATGAGTTGCAAGCGACTCGACGGCACATAACAACAACAACAACATACCTGTTATGCAGAAATTATCCAACAGTATCATTAATATCACATGCAAACTAAATTCTTGTTGAAAATTATCCAAAAACGCCCAGAACAGTACATCAATAACAAACTGTTAGATGTACAGGCTGAGTGTATAAGAGGCCATGAGATTAGGGATATTAGAACTAGTGTTAGATAGATCGTGGCTGAAAGCAGAGAGTACCAGATAAATGGCTATCTGTGTTTCATTAACTAATTCATTTGACTGATACATAATCAAAGGCTTTTGACTGGTTCGATCACAGCAAACTGTGTGGCTAAGTCTGAGAAGCATGGGAATCCCAGAACATTTGATTGTGCATATATGAGACTTATGCTTTTACCAAGAGACAGTCATCAGGATGAGCAAGGAAACACTGCATGGTTCAAAATAGGGAAGGGTGTATGCCAGAGATGTGTCCTGTCTCCAGGTCTTTGCAATCTGTATGCAAAACAGATCATCCAGGAGGCTGGGGTATATGAGGAGAAATGTGGCATTAGGATTGGAGAAAGATTCAGCAACAACTTGCATTTATGCAGATGACACAACCCTGCTTGCGGAAACAGGAGGCCCTGAAGCACTTGTTGTGGAAGGTCAAGGACTGTAGCTTTTAATATTGACTGAAGCTTAGCATCAAGAAAACAAAGCTTCTCACCACTGGGCTGATTGGCAGCATTATTATAGATGGTGAAGAGATTGAGCTTTAGTTTTCTTGGCTCCTCAGTCCACATTCTTGGTACCAGCATGGAGGAAGTCAATAGATGAATTACATTGGGAAAGTCTGCTGTCAGGAACCTCTCTAAAGTACTGAAGAGCAGTGATGTCAATCTGGTGAGCAAGTTGCACCTGATCCAGGCCATAGTCTTTTCAATTGCTTCCTATGCATCAAAAAGCTGGAAAATGACAGGGATGATAGAGAATTGATGCCTTTGTCCTGGAGAAGGGTAATGAATATACCATGGACTGCTAGGAGAACAAACAGGTTCATTCTGGAAAGGGTGAAACCAGGCTGTTTCTCGGAGGCAAGTATTCTGAGGCTTCATCTGACATAGTTTGGGCATGTTGCAAGGAGGGACCAGTCCTTGGAGAGGGACAGCACAAGCGAAGACGACCCTGGATGAGATAGATTGATTCAGTGACTGAGGGAGGTAATGAGGATAAGTGTGTGAGAGACAAAGTTTGGTACAAGATGGTGCAGGTTTGATGGCTGTTGTTCATAGGTTTGCTATGAGTCCCAAGCAATTCAACGACACGTAACAACAATAGCAAACAATATCTATTAGTCCATCATCTTATCAACTCCTCACTGAATCTTGCCTATTCCTTCAGCCCCCTGACACCTGCCTCCTAATCTCTGCTATGCTAGTTATTTCACTCCTATCTCCTTTTCTGCCCCCTTCTCCCTTTCCCTTTTGAACATTTATACATATATTTCTTAGTTATCCTTCTACATTTACAATAATGGGAGATTGGGCTTTATGAGGAGGAATGTGGCATCAGAATTGGAGGATATTCATCAATAACCAATGTTATGCAGATGACGCACCCATGCTTGCTGAAACTGAGGAGGACCTGAAGCATTTGCTGCAGAAGGTCAAGGACTGGAGTCTTCAATATGAATTGAAGCTCAATATTAAGAAACATTCTCACCACTGGGCCAGCTGGCAGCACCATGATAGATGGAGAAGAGATTGAGATTGTTTACAATTACAGCTTGTTCGGCTCCACAATTAATTATACTACACTACACTACACAGCACAACACCACACCACAGCACACTTCGCTTGCAGTCAGGAGATCAAATACGAATTGCACTGGGAAAATCTGCTCTTAGGGACCTCTCCAGGGTACTGAGAAGCAATGATGTCTGTCTGGAAACTATGATGTACCTAATCCAGGCCATAGTCTTTGCAATTATTTTCTGTGCATCTGAGAGCTGGACAGTGACTAAGATGACGGAAGAATCAATGCCTTTGAGTTGTGCTTGATAAGAGTCTTGAACATTCTCTGGTCTGCAAAGAAAACACATCTGTCTTGGAGAGGGTGAAACCAAGTTTCTCCTTGCAGGCTAGGATTTTGAAGCTCTGTCTCGTACTTTGGGCCAGTGGCCAGGAGAGACCCGTCCTTGGAGTACATCCTGCGTGAAAGTGTGGAGGGATAGCACAGGAGAGGAAGACCTAGGATGAGATGGTTTGATAGAGTAATTTGGGTAATGGTGGTAGGTGTGTTGAAGTCTGTGAGACTGGCTCAAAATAGAGCAGGCCCCTCCTTAAACCATGCCCACATATGTGAGACAGTTTTATCATACTTGCCTCCAATGTATACCATGGTTTCACTTTTTCCAAGACAGATTCATTTGTTCTATTGACAGATAAGATGTTGAGTGTTTTTATTCAACACCACAACTTAAAGGCATCGATTCTTTTTCTGACATC
The DNA here is from genome assembly GCF_000299155.1 of Elephantulus edwardii. Taxonomy (NCBI): domain Eukaryota; kingdom Metazoa; phylum Chordata; class Mammalia; order Macroscelidea; family Macroscelididae; genus Elephantulus; species Elephantulus edwardii. Next base: position 18,192,921 of record NW_006399792.1, read on the forward strand.
CTTAGTATCTTTCAGATGTGTTGCAAGTAACTGAAAAGACCATGGCTTGGATTATGACATCCCAGTCTTTAAACTGACGTCTTTGCTATTAGCATCCTGGAGAGGTTCCTGATAGCAGATTTTTTTTTCTCCAACAGATTTATTTTTTTCAAGGAATGAATTGTGAGGAAAGAAAAAACATGAGGCAGAGAAAAGTATGGGATAGAAAATAAATACAAATGTAAGCTGATTTGCTAATTGCTTTATAACCACAACAAACTGGTACAGATGAAGGTCCTGTGCAAAACACAACAAAGGTTCAAAGATGGAGGCGTTCTCTTAGCAAGGCTGAAGATTTCAGTCTCTGGTATTTGGAATTTAGGCTGCAGTCCTTGTTTTTGGATGGATCACTGGGTGTGTGGGCACAGTCCATGCTTTAACCAGATTTGAACAGAAGAATGGCAACTTGGCCCAGGTAGAAGTAGACGAAGTGCTTAGTTTCATGTGTCACATAACTACTGAAGTTTCTCCCCACGATGCAGTGCCAGGTGGGGTTGTACTTCTTGTCAAACTCCTTCTTGATGTGGGCCGTGATGTCCTTCTCGATGTATTTCTCCAGCGCCTGGGTCGTGCACTCCACCGAGTCCTGTTGCATCTCCTCCGACATGTCCGCATTTTTGATCACCGCCTTTCGGTCACACATGGTTGGTTACCGCAGAGCAGGCACTCAGCGTCTGCGATGGCTTTCTGGGGGAGGGGTTAGAGCGACTCAAGCCCCGCACAACCTGCCGCCGCTCCCGAAGCCGTGGCGCATCTCTGATAGCAGATTTTACCAAGACAATTTGCCTTTTGATTTCTTTATTGCTGGTACCAAGGGTGTTGCTTGTGGATCCAAGTAAGAGTTGACAAGTTCATTCTTTTCTCCATCTGTTATAATGTTGCCTATTGGCCTAGTATTGAGGATTTTTGCTTTCTTGATGTTGAGATACAATCTATATTGAAGACAGTAGTCCTATGTCTTAAGCAGACATGGCAAATCCAACAATCTGAAAGTACTTTCTTAAGTCATTTAAAAGAAAAATTCAAAATATATTTGCTTATTTGGAGAATCTTAACTGATAGCTGATGTATTAGAACCCACTAATAGCTGACCCTTCAGCATTTTTTCAGAGGCTATAAATCATACAGGAGGAAGTTGTCCCTTTTTCTCTTACAGAGCAGCTGGGAATTCAAATTACCTGCCTTTGGTTTGTCAGTACAGTTTCTGACCCAGTAGGCCAGAAGCATTAGAAAAAAGAATTCTCTTAGAAATATTTTTAAATTATTTTTAATGAATGTACTGAACTATATAAAGCAGTACTTTCTATAGTGTATAGGTCAAAGAATATTTTCAGCCATTAAACATTGATGCCTTAGATCACAAGAAATTGAAAACTTCAGTAATGGTGAAAACTTGTAGCCTTTTCCCAAGATTTACTTATTTCCCTCAGAATAAAATGGCCCATGGAGTAGAAGAGTTTTACTATATAAATATTTTTACTTACGAAGTATGATGTTGTAAATATGGTGAAAGTCATGTTGACGCTGAAGTCCTCTAACTCCCCTTTGGAGCGTAGTCTGCGTCTGCAACATCTGTAATACAGAACCATTTCCTATGAGGTCAGACATGTTCCCATGTTCTCTCTCTCTCCTATGCTTCCTCTATTCAATCTCATACCAGTAGTAATCCTTCCCAGGGCTTGAGCTGCTCTTCAATTGGATCTGCTAATTTGTTGGCAATGGCCATACAGAACTCAGAAACCATACCAAAATTATGGGATTTATTGGGAAAAATACAAACAAATCTGTCTTGGAAAAAGTGCAGCCCAGAGTGCTCCTTTAGAGGTAAGGGTGGTGGAACTCTGTGTCATACACTTTGAGCAAGTTGCTAGGAAGGGCCAGTCTTTAGGGAAAAACCATCATGGTTGGAAAGATTGAGGGTCAGTGAAGGAGAGGAAGACCATCAGTAAGATAGATCGACACAGTGACTGTATAAGTGGGCTCAGATATATTTGAGATGATGAGGATGGCACAGATTAGGGCAAGGTTCAGATCTTTTATTCATCATATTGCTTTGAGTTGTAATCAACTCGACAGCATTTAACAAACACAACCAAAACCACATTAGGATATTACAGGATAAAATTCAAGCTGGAAACAGGATACAGTTTTTAAGTCAGAACAGCTTCTCGATCATGCCTCTTGGCCCTTTGACCTTCAGCCTCGTAAATTTAAGTCACTGTTAAAAAAAGTTTTCTTAGTCCTTTTGATTCCAGCAGGTTTGAGCAAATACCGCTCCCTGGCTCATGGAGTCCAAGCCTTGTTCAGCTTTTTCAGGTCTCTGGTTCTCCATTGCTGTTCTCGCAGAGCCTTAATCTTGAGCTTTATCCATCTGTCATAGGAATCTGTGGATCCAGAGGAGGAGAGCTGCATTCTTTGTCTCTTCTTTCTTTCTTTTGCTGGTTTGTTGTTTTGTACCATCAAGTTAGCTATAACTCATAGCATTCCTGTGAATAGGTCAAAACCTTGCCCTGTCCTTGTTCTCGCAGACATGCTCTAGCCCATTGTTACAGTTAGTGTGCCAGCCTGTCTTGTTCCTCTCTTTCTGTGATCCTCCACCTTTCCCAGCATGTTGTCTTCTCCCAAGGACTGGCATCTGCTGACAACATGGCAAAGTATACTAGATGACATTTCATTATCCTTGCCTAAGAAGCAATCTAGTTGCACCTCCTCTTAAAATAGACTTGTTTGTTCTTTTGGTAGTCCATGGGATATTTGGTATTTTTCCACAACACTGCAGTTTAAAGGCATAACCAAATTAGATTCAGCAACATTGTTTCTGCATTTTCTTAAAAAAAAAGTTTAGTTTGCTATTTAGACCTTTAATCCATCTTTAATCTTTTTGCTTTTGTGTGTATCCTGTTTCTTGTCTTCGGCACTATTTATTAAAGATACTTTTTTGCCCATCAAATAGACTTCCCACTCTTATTGAAAGCAGTTGTTCATAAATGTATAGGTTTATCTGGACTTTGAATTATATTTAATTTTTCTTTGTGTCTGCTGTTACACCATTGCCAGCTTGTTTTGGTTACTGTAACTATTTTCAAATTTACTGTTGTTCCTCCCTTGCTCCTCCCAACCGGTTTTGGCTCCGCCTTGGGGCTTGTTACCTGGAGGCGTGTCAGAAGCTATTGTGGGGGTCCTCTGTGTTGCCTGGTCTCGGCTTGTGCCTGGGTGGCTTCTGGCTCCCGCTTCTGCTGGCGGCGGCGGGTCCCTCCGTCAGGTTATGGGTCGGACAATGGGAGATTAATTCTGAAGGCATTTGGTAGAAGCGAAGTGGTATCCTGCTGGAGGGTGGAGCTGGGAAATAAGTGGGTCAAGGCACTGGGCTAAGGGCAGGGACTACACTGTAACTAATGGTCAACTCCAAAATGAGAGATTTATCTTTCACTACTCCACAAATTGCTGTCTGTCAGATACTCCTCTAAACCTAAACATTCAGATTAAGACAGACTAGGAAGAAGGATTGGCCATCCACTTCTGAAATGGCAGGCCTCTGAAAACCCTATGTACAACACAACACACGTA
>NW_006399792.1:18199466-18204541 GCF_000299155.1 Elephantulus edwardii
GGGAAGACACTCTGTAAGGTGGATTGATTCAGTGACTGGGGTAATCGGGATGGGTGTGTCAGAGGCAATGAGATTGGCACAGAATAGAGCATGGTTTAGGGCTGTTGTACATAGGGTCGCTATGAGTCGCAAATGACTCGACGGCACATAACAACAACAACAACAACAACAAAAACAACTGTTATTCAGTCAATTCTGACTTAGGTTGTTGTTGTTGTGTACCATCAAGTCAGAATTGACCCATAGGTGACCCTCTAGCAGGTTTTCATAGGCAGTTAATGCAGGGGAAGAGATTGCCCACCCTTCTCTAGTAGAGTAGTTGGTGGACTTTGAACTGTGTACCTTTGAATTGGAGCATAGCTTCTTGCCATTAGGCCACCAGAGCTCCCTATATGTGATTTGGAAGGCTGTAAATCACAGTGGGCAACTGGGAACAGACTACCTTTCTCCATTAGAGCTACTAGTGGATTTAAACTGTCAGAGATGCGTAAATTCTCTTTTGAAAGTTTGCAGCTTTTTTGTCTTCAAATAATGCTTTTCACTTACTACCTGTTAGGTCTCTTTCTAGAACTCCAGTTTAATATCTAAAGCCTTCATTTGCTTAACTTTCTAATTTTTTAGTATTTTATACTTCCTTTCTTCTTATTGTATACCGTTAATCGAATCTGACTGGCACAGGAGGAGATTGCCCCTCCTTCTCTAGCAGAGCATCTGGTGGATTTGGAAGTATCTTATACTTTTTGGTTCTTGACTCTTCGTGATGAAACACTTAAATGTTTTAAGTATCCATCTTGATAAATTTTGACAAAGGTAATTATCTTTGTGGAGAGTTCTGGTGATAGAGACTGTAGGGAATTGTGCTGGACCCAGAAGCCACACCTCTAGTGGTTTGAATCCACCAGTGGCTCTGGTGGAAGAAGATAGGAAATCTCCCAACTCACTAGTAAAGATATCTATATGTATATCTATATCTAGATGTATATGTATATCTATAGCTTATCTATCTATCTATCTATCTATCTATCTATCTATCTATCTATCTATCTATCTATCTATATCTATCTATCTATCTAATCTCGAGAGTTTTGTCACCCTAAATGAACACTCATGGCATAGTGCCTATGTAATCAGGCTGTTGATGGAAAGGTTGGCAGTTCTATGCCAGCTTTGCTCCATACGAGAAAGACAGTCTCTTTGTAAAACTTTATAGCCTCCGAAACCTGATGTGGAGGGGTTGCTATCTTTTAACCAGCTCTGTGGCAATGTGTGAATTACCTCAAGGATGTTTCCTTTGTCCAATTTCTAGTCAGTTTGAAGATGTCATCCAGATACTAAAAATAGTTCTTTTTGCACTCTGCCAGCACAGATATGTGAAACATAATTTATGTGCATCCAAACACTTATTGGTTGTTTTTTAATTTTAACCATTTTGGTGTTTGTCTGTTGCATTGTTAGTTTTGTTCTAGCAATTAGAATCTTCATTTCTGCTAGTTTATTTTTTTTTTTACCAAATCTTTTTGAAAGTCTGCAATGCATTATTTCTTAAGGAAGTAAGAACATGGTTTACTTTAATTATTTAGTCTTGATATTTAAGAAATACATAGCTTTAGTGCTCATATGTTCCTGACTATGGATAAAACCATATTCTTATTTTTCCCATATATTTCACAAGTTCATAGCATTTGTATTCCAAGAGAATAACTTCTTCATAAGATCTCATTTATTATTTTTCAGATAATGTTATTTGCCTTTCAGTTAGAATTCTGTGTCTTTAATCTCAAATGTAAAATCTGTAGAGTTGTCTTAAGGTCGGAAAAAAACATAGCTTTTTTGAATCCATTACAACTTACAGCAACTCCACAGGACTCCATAGGCCATAGTAGAATTGCCTCATAGAATTACCGAGGCTTTAAATCTTTAGGGAAGCAGATTGCCTTAACCTTTTCTTACAGAATGGCAGATGAACTGAAATTGCGAACTTGACTGTAGATCATGATTGATAATACTATGTTTAAATTCAAGAAACATATATAACTCTAAAAGGGTTTTATTTGGACAGTCTTTACAAAGAAAGTATTTATTTAAATTAGTATGATTTCTTTACCTATGTAATGGATTAAATAACGTAAATTTATCAAGTTGATTTGTCTTTTGTTTTAGGCAATCCTTTATCACAGGATATTCTCAATTTATACCAGGACCCAGATGGAACCCGAAAGCTACTGAACTTCATGCTTGACAATCTTGCAGGTAACTATTAATGACAAAACAAAAACGCTATCTGAAGTAGTACATTTGCTTAAGAGCCTCTGAACATTTATGTAATTGCTTTTATATTGAAGTTCCCATGGGAGATTCTTTTTTTATATATAGAATTATTCTATTTACTAAACAATATTTTGGAATTTCTGTTTGGTTTATTCTTCCTATTGAAGTAAAATGTTAGTATTTTTGCTCTTATTTTACATATTCAAGCTCTGGGATTCAGAGACTGATTTATCCTAGTTATACAGCCAAATTACCAAATCTGTGAATTTAGGATTATATTGCTCTAAACAGAAAGAGTTATTGAAAATAAAAAAAATACAGCTAACATAATAATGTATTTCAGACTGGAGCCATTCCAGTATAGAAGATTCCTCTAGCTCTGTTTCAATATTCCTTATTTTAGAAAAGCATTAAGCCAAGAAAAATACTGGAATTTCATAATGTCTCCACTTTTATCATTATTTTGAGTGTATAAGAAAAAAAAATATGTCCCTCAGTGTTGCAAATAGTTAAACTCTGGACTTTAAGTCAAAAGTTAGTAGTTCAAATCTACTGTAACTGCCTCAGAAGTAAAGCCTGAACACTTGATGACAAACACTTTGGAGAAGTTTGTTCTTCTTTGTACATATGGTTTATCATCAGTCAGAATTGACTCAATGACAGCTGATAACAACAGAAACAATGTAGCATGTAAACAATAGCTTCCTTTTCTTCCTCCCTCCTATCTGTTCCTGTAAACCACTAATAAACGTTGGTATCCATGCATTGTTCTAAATATGCTGTATAAGTATGACAAAAAGGGTTTATCGTTTTATATCTTTATTTCTCTCAATGTAACATTGTCAGGATTTATCCATGTTGTAACATGTATCAGCACTTCATTTCTTTCTATAGTTGAATAATACTCCATTGTATGTATAAGCCACATTGATTTGTTTATTGATCTGTGGGTTCATTTAGGTGTTTCTTCTACCTTTTGGCTTTTGTGAATCATGGAGAAAAGAGCACGGATGTGCAAGTATCTATTTAACTGCCTGCTTTAAGTTCTTCTAGATCTGTACATAGGAGTCGAATTACTGGATCATACAGTTATTTTCTGTTTAACTGTTTCCACAACAGCTGTACCATTTCACAGTTCCAACAGTAATGGATGATTTTAGCATATCCTAGCCAACATTTGTGGTTTTGTTTCTTTGGTAATAGCCATCTTACTGAATGTGAGGGGAGTGCAGGTGATGTAGGGAATTGCACTGCCAACCTGAAGGTGATGCCTTATTGCAGTTTGAATCCACCATCAGCTGCACAGTAGAAAGATGGGCAATCTCCTGTTGTAGTGATATATGATCTACTGAAGGTCTACTTGAGAGTCATCTATGAGTTGGTTTCTACTCAAGAGTAGTGAGTGAGTGAGTGTAAAGTGGTATCTGATTGTGATTTTGACTTGAGTTTTTTCTAATAACTGATGGTTGCAGAAAAACAGCATGCTTGCAAAAGCAGAGGGTTAGCAAAGAATACTCACAGTGAAATGGATTGACATGACTGCAACAGTGGGTTTAAGCATAGAGGAGATTATGAGGATGGTGCAGAATTAGACAAGATTTCTGTTAATGACACTTGAAACAGTATAAAAAACAATAATAGATCCTTTTGTAAATAGAATTGTTTCCTTAATCTTACCCAGATTGGTCTTTATTCATGTGTAGAGATACAACTGATTTTGTTGTTTTTAGACTATGCAACTTTAAAGAATTCCTTTATTAACTCCAGCAGTTTTCTAGGGATCTCTAGTGGCCCCATATCTATAAGGAGTTGTACTGCTAACTCAAAAGGCTTTGCCTCTCTCACCATTCAATCTATCAACAGCTTCACTGGAGAAAGATAGGTAATCTCCCATTCAACTTATGTTGAATGTGAGAAACGTAGTAGAGGGTCAGTTAGAAGTTCTGACTCAACGTAAGTGATTATGAGTGAGCAATTTGGTTGAGGGAGTAATATTGGTTGGTTCTTTGGAATTTCCCTCCCTTTTAAAAAAAATTGTGATTTTAACAAAAGTTTACAGAAAAGTTGGATTTTCATTCATTCATTGTTGCACATTTTCCTCCCTCTCACTCCCGCTATTTCACTTTAAAAATAATTCATTCTTTGCCACATAATTTCCTCCCTACCCCCCTCAGTCTATTTTGCTATATACCTCTTATTCTGAACTGTTGTCAACAAATAATGCCTAATCTATATTATGCAGTATTTGCCCTTTTGTGACTGAGGTATTTCACTCAGCATTATGTCCTCTAGAGTCACCCATGTTGTGTAATATTTTGAGTTCCTTGTTTTTCACAGCTGTATATTATTCTATTGTGTGAATATACCATAGTTTTTCTATCCATTAGTTTGTTGATGGGCATTTGGGTTGCTTCCATCTCTGTTCTATTGCTAACACAGCAATAAACGTGTGCATATATCTGTTTGGGTGGCAACTCTGATTTCTTTAAGGTATATTCCTAGTAGTGGAATTGCTGGATAAAATGATATTTCTATTTCCAACTTTTTGAGAAAGCAACATAGCGTCTTCCATAGTGGTACTACTCCCATTAGTAGTAAATAAGGGTTCCAATCTCTCCACAACCTCCCTAGCATTTTTTAATTGCTGCTCTCTTGCCCTTTGCTATTATTGTTACTGTGGTGAGATGGTATCTCATAGTTGCTTTTATTTGCATCTCTTTGAGAGCTCAGGATTTTGAACATTTCTCCTTATGTTTGTTTTCCCATCTGAATATCTTTTTTTTGTGAAGTGTCTATTCATATTGTAG
>NW_006399792.1:18204751-18208954 GCF_000299155.1 Elephantulus edwardii
AGTGCGATGGGCACAGGACAGAGCGGAGTTTAGGGCTGTTGTACATAGGGTCGCTATGAGTCGCAAGCGACTCAACGGCACATAACAACAACAACAAAGCCCATTTTGTGATTGGAGTCTGTACTTTTTTTCTTGTTGAAGTGCTGAAGTAGTCTATACATTTTAGATATGAGAACCTTATCAAATAGGTCATTACCAAATATTTTTCCCAGTCTGGGTTTCCTTTTTACCCTGTTAAGAGAAGTTTTTGGTGTGCATAAATATTTGATTCTTAGAAGGTCCCATCCCATTCATCTATTTAGTTCTCTCCTGGTTGTAGGTTTTCCAAGATGCTTGAAAATATCTTGAAAACCTGTTCATATTGTGGAGTAGGGCTTTGAGAGTTCTTCTAAACTTTTCTTTTATGAATTTTATACTCCTTGGTTTTAGTCCTAGGTCCATGATCCACCTTGAGTTGGTTTTTGTGTATGGTGTGAGTGTGAGTGTTGCTTGAGTTTTCTACACAGTTTTCCAATTTTACCAACACCATTTGTTGAAGAAGTTTTCGTTTTTCCACTTGACCAATTTAATTTCCTTGTCAAAAATCAGTTGATCTTGGTAAATGAGCTAATTTCTGAGTTCTCAGTTCTATTCCATTGATCTTTGTGTCTGTCACTGTACCAGTACCACACTGTCTTGACCACCATGACTGTGTAGTAGGATTTGAGCTAAGGCATGAGATGCCTCCTACCTTGTTTCTGTTTTTCAGGAGAGCTTTGCTTATTCAGGTCTGTTTCCATTCCAGATGAAATGGGAAATTGCCTTTTCCATCTCTTTGAGGAATGGAATTTATATTTGTATGCATTGAACTTGTAGATTGCCTTTGATAGAATTGACATTCTCACAATATTGAGTCTCCCTATCCATAACTGTGGTATACTCTTCTGTTTCTCCAGGTCCCTTTTTGTTTCTTGTAGTAATCTTTTGTAATTTTCTTTGAACAGATCTTTTGTGTTTCTAAGTAGATTTACTCCCAAGTATTTAATCTTTGAACTGTGGTGTTGGAGAAGAGCACTGAACACCATGGATGGCCAAGAGAACAAACCAATATATCTTGGAGAGGATGCAGCCAAAGAGCTCTTTGGAGGCAAGAATGATGAGGCTGCATATTGCTGTGAGGGACTATTCCTTGGAGAAGGGCATGATCTTGGGCAGGATAGAGGGTCAGCAAAGGAGAGGAAGACTCTCAACCAGGTGGATTGCTGCAATGAACTCTTGTGTGTCAGGAAGTGTGTGGATGGTGCAGGATAGAACAGAGTTCAGATCTTTTGTTCATAGGGTTGCTCTGGGTCGTATTTGACTCTATAGCACCTAAGAACAACAATATTTAATCTTGTGGTTAGCTATTATGATCTTTTTGTCTCTGTAGAGAAATCCAGTTGATTTTTATAATGTTGATCTTGTTGTGTTGATCTTGTATCCTTCCACTTTGCTGAATTGGTTGACTATGTCCAGTAGTTTTTTCACTAAGCCTTTAGGATTTTCTGAGTATACTATCATATCATCTGCATGTAAAGATAATTCTTCCTCCTCTTTGCCAATTTGGATACCTCTTATTTTTTTTTCTCTTGTCTTATTGCTGTTGCTACTTGCTGAAGAAGTTCAAGGACTAGAGCCTTCAATATGGATTGAAGCTCAATATCAAGAAAACAAAGATTCTTATCACTGGGCCAGATGGCAGCATCATGATAGAAAGTGAAGAGAGAGATTGAGATTGTTCGCTGCTTTAGTTTGCTTGGTTCCACAGTCAACGTTCTGGATACCAGCAACCAGGAAATCAAAAGACAAATTGCATTGGGAAAGTCTACTGTCAAAAACATCTCCAGAATACTGAAGGGTCATGATGTCATTCTGGAGACTAAGGTGTGCCTGATCCAGGCCATGTTGTTGTTGATTGCTTTCGAGTTAAGCACAGCTCATAGCGACCCTATGAACAAAGGCCTGAAGTCCCTCTACAACTGTTGACATTTATCAAAGTTCATAGGGTTTCTGGAGGCATGTTATTTAGGAAGTGGATGCCTCTCCTGCTTCAAAACCAGTCATAATATGCTGTTGTTATGTGCCTTTGAGTCGCCTGTGATGTATAGTGACCCTATGTACAGCAGCTCTCTAAACCCTGCCCTGTTCTGAGCCAGTCTCACTAATTCAGACATACCCACCCCCATTGCCCCATTTACCATATCAGTCCATCTCATCTGGGTTCTCCCTCTCCTGTGCTGTCCCTACACCTTTCCGAGCATGATGTCCTTTTCCAAGGACTGATCTCTCAGGGCCACATGCCCAAAGTAAGTGAGGTAGAGCTTCATAATCCTACCCTCCAAGGAGAGACTTGGTTTCACCCTCTCCAAGACAAACCTATTTGTTTTCTTGGCAGTCCGTGGTATGTTCAAGACTCTTCTCCAGCATTACCACTCCAAAGTATCTATTCTTCTTCTGTCATCCTTTATCATTGTCCAACTCTCTGAAGCATAACAAGTAATTGAGAAGACCATGGCCTGGATTAGGCACATCTTTGTATCTAGACTGACATTGTTGCTCCTCAGCACTCTGGAGAGGTCCATGAAAGCAGATCTTCCCAATGCAATTCATCTTTTGATTTGCTGACTCCTGGTGTTAAAAGTGTTGATTGTAGATATGAGCAAGCCTTCATAATTACTTGTTATGCATCAGAAAGCTGGACAATGATTAGGGATGATAATAGGAGAATTCATGCTGTTGAGCTGTGGTGCTGGAGAAGAGTACTGAAAGTACCATGATCTGTTAGGAGAACAAACAGGTTCATCCTAGAGAACGTGAAACTAAGCTGCTCCTTGGAGGCAAGGCTGAAGCTCCATCTGACATACTTTGGACGTGTTGCAAGGAGGGACCATTCCTTGGAGAGGGATATCATGCTTGGGAAGGTGGATGGATAGTGCGAGAGAGGAAGACCCTAGTTGAGATGGATTGACTCGGGTAATGGGAGTAGGTGTGTCAGATTCAATTAAGTGGCTTAGGACAGCACAGTATTCAGAACCCTTGTAAAAAGGGTTGCTGTAAGTTTCAGGTGACTTGATAGCATTTAACAACAAGGCTTCCAACATAATATTGAATAGGAGAGGTGATATGGACTTCCTTTGCCTAATTTTTGTTCTCAAAGAGAATGCCTTTTCTTTACAAAAAAAAATTTCATTTTTTTTTTAATGTGTGTGCCGTCAAATTGGATCTGACTGGTACAGGAGGCGATTGTTCCTCCTTCTTCAGCAGAGCATATGGTGGATTTGAACCACGCACCTCTGGGATTGCAGTGCAGTTTCCTGCCACTAGGCCACCAGAGCTCGCCAAAGAGAATGCCTTTAATCTCTCTGTTGAGAAGGATGTTGGCTCTTGGTTTTGTGTATGTACTTTTTTATTATGTTGAATGAATTATCCTCTATTCCTCTTTTTTTGAGTTTTTTAATCAGGAAAGGGTGTTGGATTTTGTTTTATAACAAAACCTCTGAATGATAAAATTCACTAATAAAACCATCTGGTCCAGGCCTTTTTTTGTGTTGGTAGTTGTTTTATTACCTGCTCAGTGTCTTCTTTTGTAATGACTCTATTTAAGTGTTCTACATCAGTCTTAGACATTTAGGTAGATTTTGAATTTCTAAGTATTTGTCCATTTCCTCTAGATTTCCATACTTGTTTGAATATAGTTTTTCATAATATTTCTTTGTTAACCCTTTTGTTTTAATCGGTTCTATTGTGACATTGTCTCTTTCCTCTCCTATTTGGATTATTTGTGTCTTTTCTTTCTTTACCTTTGGTAATTTTGCTCATGGTTTATCAATTTTATTGACCTTTTCAAAAAACCAGCTCCTGGTCTTATTGATGATTTCAATAGTTTTTCTGTTTCTTTTTCATTTATTTCTGCCCTAATTGTTATTATTTCATTTTCTTTAGAGGAAAATGAAATAATCACGTTCTTTCTTAACTTGTTGGAGATAATTGGTTTAAAGAAGTGGTTTTCAGTGACAAAGAGAATAAAGAGCTGGAGCTAAGAAATGCAATACCCTTCACAATAGCTAATCACAAGATTAAATATTTGGGAGCAAATATAACTAGAAGCACAAAAGATCTATTCAAAGAAAATTACAAAACATTATTACAAGAAACAAAAAAAAGCCTAGAGAAGTGGAAGAATAT
>NW_006399792.1:18210560-18211095 GCF_000299155.1 Elephantulus edwardii
GCGGGGAGAAGGGTGCAACAATGAATGAATGGAATTCCAAAATCTCTGTAGATGTTCATGGAAATGAAAAATAAACAAACTAAATTTAAAAAAATAAAAAAGAAGTGGTTTTCATTTTTTCTTGCTTTTTGATATGTTTAATGCTATAAGTTTACCTCTAATTACTGCTTTGGCTGCTTCCCAGAAGTTTTAGTAGGTTGTGTTTTCATTATCATTTGTTTCAAGAGACTGTTTCATTGATTACTCACTCATGTTCAAGCAGGGTGCTGGTCAGCTTCCAAATGTGTGTTTTTTTCCTCTATCCTCTTGTTAATTTCTAATTTGTGTCATTGTGGTGTGTGAAGATGGTTTGTATTATTTCTGTTTTTTAATTTATTTATGCTTGCTTTGTGACATAAAATTTGACTAATTCTGGAGAATGTACCATGCACATTGGAGAAGAAGGTATACTGCACTTATTTGAGATGCATTGCCTGTATATATCTATGAGGTAGAATTGATAGGTTGTGTGGCTTAATTCCTTAGCATCTTTTTT
>NW_006399792.1:18214226-18222972 GCF_000299155.1 Elephantulus edwardii
GCTTTGTTAATGTTTGCCCTTCTGTCATTTGATGCATAGATTTTTATCGTGTCCTCTTGTTCTGTTGTCCCTTTAAGCATTATATAGTGACCTTGTTCTTTGTGATGGTTTTTATGCTGAAATCTATTTTATGAGAAATTAATATTGCTAGTCCTAGTTTTTTTCTGGTTGCCATTTGCTTAGTATATTTTTTCCATCATTTTACTTTTGGTCTTTCATTATCTTCACTTTTTAGGTGTGTCTCTTGTGAACAGTAAGTATATTGATGGGTATTGCCTCTTCACCCCCCACCCAATAACATCATCTTTATTTTAGAAACTTTGCTACTACCCAAGTATTTACACTTGTAATCATTGACTAGGTTATGCATGTTGTTGTTGATTGCCTTCAAGTAGCAACCCTGTGAACAAAAGGCCTGAAGGCTTTCTATAACTATGTGTTATGTATAGATGGTAAACATCATCATTGGATAATTTTTTAACTCAATTATGAAAGATACAAACATTCCAAGGTCCCATTGAAACTTCCAGTCCTTCCCAAAAGGCAGTTGAGGTTCCTTATCACTCCCTAATCTGAGCCCTTCAGAGTTGACATTATCAACATGTAAGACACCCATGCCATGACCTTCTCAAATTTTGTTTCTTTATCCAGTCTGGAACTCTTTTTCTCTTCAGTAGTGCATTTAAGCCATTCACATTCAGTGTAACTATTGAGAGGCAAAGGTTTATTGCTGTCATTTTGTTGAGTTTTTTTGGTGGTGTTGCTGGTTACTTTAGCCTGCTTTCTGTGTCATCTCTGTATGAAGGGCTTCCCTCAATATTTCCTGCAGTTCTGGTCTTCTTTTTACAAACTCTCTTAGGTTCTGCTTTTCTGAGAATATCTTGATCTCTCCTTCATATTTGATGGACAGTTTTCCTGGGTATAGTATTCTTGGTTGATAGTTGTATTCTTTGATTGTTTGATATATGTCACTTCACTGTCTCTTTGCTTACATGGTTTCTACTGATAAATCAGAATTTAATCTTTACTCCCCCTTACAGGTCACTGTCAATTTCTCCCTAGCTGCTCTCATAATTCTCTCCTTATCTTTGATTCTGGCAAATATTCTTTGATGTTTTTCTTTTGGGGTTTATTCTATATGGAGTTTTTCAGCTTCTTGTATATATATTCTGTCATTCGTTATTATGTCTGGGAATTTTTCTTCTCTGTTGAATTTTGCTATTGTTACTGAGGTGAGATGATATCTCATAGTTGTTTTGAATTGCATCTTTCTTAGAGCTAGGGATTTTGAACATTTCTTATGTGTTTCTTTGCCATCTGAATATCTTCTATGATGAAGTTGCTGTTCATATCCTGTGCCCATTTTTCAATGGGTTTTTTTTCCAGCTTTGTTAATGTTTGTTTCATATATTTTTCAGGTGTTTGATTTGTTGCATAGATAATTATGTTTATGTCCTCTTGCTCTCTTTATCTGTTATATACCCATATAATAGACTTACTGTTTAAGTGCAGTGGAGTCTATTGTTGACAAAGTGTCTGTCACAATGGGCTCAAGCATATCAGAGATGTGAGAATGGCTTGTTGTTGTTTAATGCTGTCGAGTCGTAGACGACTCATAGCGACCCTATGAATGAACAGTCTGAGCACTGTTCATACATAGTTTCCAGAGGCAAGCCATTTTGGAAGTGGATGCCACTCCTGCTTCCAGGCTTGATTTAGTTGGGAAGCTCCAGCCAACCCTGTCCACCATGGGTGCCCATTACCACGATTGGCACATCACTAATCATAGGCTTCAGCATCACAGCAACCACGAGTTACCTCTGTACAGCAACGCACAGACCAGTGCTATACCACCTAGAAGAATGTTTGACAGGAAGACAATGTGAACTTGGCCGAGGGCCACAGATGACAATCAGCCACCTTTGGCTTGGTTTCACAGCTTCCTTCCACTAGGCCAACGTAGCTCTCTCTTGGTCGTCATCACTTTTATTGTTGTTTAATGCCGTTGAGTCGTAGATGACTCATAGCGATCCTATGAACGAACAGCCTGAGCACTGTTCATGCATAGAGTTTCCAGAGGCAAGCAATTTTTAATTAAATTAAAATTAACATATTTAATTAAAATTAAGACTTTCAGTAATTATTTTTCATAAATGCTCTGTAAGTAAATAGAAACCACTAGTGAGATTCCTAATGTTCTTTTCATGTGGTATAGGTTTTTTCATAGTCGTAAATTTTTCTTCTTTTCTAAATAATAAATTTCAACAAGTTTCCAAGTTTGTTTGTGAAGCAGTTTAGCTGAAGAGAAAATAAGTTGATTTGACATAATAAAATAATACACTGCTTTTAGAAACACTTGAAATAACTTACATTTCAAAAAATTCTTTTCAGTTCATCCAGAGCAGCTTCCTCCGAGGCCATGGATTACTTTAAAAGAACGAGACCAAATTCTGCCCTCCGGTAGTAAATTTCTTTATTCCTTTACTTTTTCAGAATTACTTGAAATGTCGCTTAAGTGTTGTGGCCTTTTCTATATCTCTACTGGTAGATTTTAAAATAATAGATAGATTTTTTTTAAATTCACACTATCATATGTATAGTGTCTCATATCTTTCCTAGCAATAGAGCATTTGGTTTTAAAAGTGTACCTTTCCAAATGAGATATCACACACAAAGGATATGTGGTGATTTAAGAAAAGTGAATAATAATATGTTTTCTTCTGAAGATTTGAAAACAATTTTTGATACCATAATGTCACTGAGGCTTTGTCTGACATATTTTGAACATATTACAAAGAGTCTTTGAAGAGGAACATCATGCTGGAAGGGTTAAAGGGATGGAGAAAGAGAGGGAGACCATTGATGAGATGGATTGATACCATGACTGGGGTAATGAGAATAGGTGTGTAGGAGACAGTAAAGTTGGTACAGGATAGAGCCCGTCATAGGGCTATTGGTGACTTGATGGCATATAACAAAAACAACAACAACATTGCCACTTAGATGGTAGAATGGCAACACTTCAGTTGAAGAATAATTTAAACAGTATATCACCTATATTAATAACAAAATCTAATAGCAGGCCTGGGGCTTAGAAATGTTGCAGATTAGTATTTGAGCAATTTAAGGATATAATCCAGCAATCCTGGTAATTTAAAGAGACAAACTTTTGAGTAAGTCTTAAAATCATTAGAATTTTTTATATGACGTTTTAACAATGCAACAGTATCACTTTTTCTTCTTTTCTTAAGTAAGAATACCAAGTTTAAGTATGCTAGAATAAGGTTCAGTTCAAGTTAAGTACGATTAATTTGCTTTGGTATTGACATCCTGATGTGTTTATATATGTGGGAAGTGGAACATCTTTTTGTATTTTACAAACATTACTTATTACAAGTACTTATTACCAATACTCTTTACAAAAGCATTACATTTCTGGGTCTTTTAGGGGTAATACTTTTAAAATACTTTAGAGTTATAATATCAGCACTGTCAGTTTTTGTCATAAATAATACATGTATCATCAGGTTTTATATAGATGTTCTGAGTAAAATGAAAACACCTAAAGTTTTTTGTAAAGCCTTCAGTTAGATGTACTTACTTTACTTGGACTTCCCTGGTATATAATTGTTTCTAATTACTAATAGAAAGACCATTTTCTAGTTTTCAAAGTAATCCTTCTTTGAGCTGAAGTGAGGACCTTTTTTGAAGAAAGGCCTTTTAAATTTTACACAGCTATATTTCCCTTAAGAAAAAGGAACAGCAGAAATAATGTTCATTAGATGCAGAAATCTAAAAGTGATATTGTCTTATGTTTACTTTGTTAAAAAGAAAAGTTTTTAAAAAATACTTTTTACTCCCTTTGATGCATTTGAGGATGTGTTTAATAACTTGTTCACTCACTCATTGGTGTTTAAGTCACAACCTACTCATAGCTGACCCACTCTTGGTTGTAAGTCACATGGGAGGAGACCATCTTTGTCCTGTGGAGCAAACTAGTAGATTCGAACTGCCAGAGAAGCATGGTCTTTGGGTTAATAGCACAACTCTCAACAGGTTGTGCTGCTAGAGCTTCCTGTGTGTAATAACTGGCAATGGTTAAGAGTCATACAATCACAGAACTGTAATAATAATTAAAACTATGTGGGAATCAAATCCTGCAGCATGGAAAGGTAGTATACATAAATAGGAAATGAGAGTAGTGAATAAAGTTTCTTATTTTATTTTCTCCCTTTGTTTAAAAATTGCTTAATTAGTTTTGGGTAAAGGTACTAGTATTGAGTTTTGTACAGATTTTAAGGAGCCCTGATGCCATTGTGGTTAAAACTTGATTGCCAACCTAATGGAAATTCAAACCTATCAACCAGTCCAGGGGAGAAAGACGGGGCTGGCAATCTGTATAAAAATAACAACTTTGGAAAACCTGTGGAGTATTTGTACTATGTCAGAATAAGATGAAATCAAATCAGTGGTAGCAGGCTTGGTCTTAAGTTGGTACTTATTATAGAAATAATGATCTGTGGTACCCTAGTGGTAAGAAGCTACATCGTAATCCCTAAAGCACCTAGTTTGAATCCACCAGCTCCATGGGAGAAGAATGAGCAATCTTATACATGTGATTTACTGCCTCTGAAAATCCTCAGGAGGGTCAGCTATGATGGCACACAACAACAATTCTATAAAATCTCATTTTACAAAGCCTTAGAAAAAACTAAATGAAACTAATAACTATCTGCCTTGCTTCTTTCCCTTTCATTCCCAAAGACAATTTCAAATCCAGAGGGGCAGAGTAAATTAAACATACAGGGTACTCACTTGAGAATGTGTAAGTTAAATGGTTCTAAGACTCATCATGGGTAAATAACAGAAAAGAGAATCCAAATCATCCAAATGGAAATAGATCCTCCAAAGTTAAAAAAATGGCCAAAAGGCAGAGATTCCTAGATGACATGGAACTAAGTCAGTCTCTTACTTTCTCCCCTTTATTTGAAACTTAACTGACATTAGCCAAATATTATTTCCCCTTGATAACCTCACAGATAATGATAACCTCATAATCACTCAGAATATGTTTTAAAAATGAGTGGCCAGGCTTTAAATTTCTGACTCTGGAGGATGTACGTGGTACAAATTGTTAATGTACTCTGCTATTAACCAAAAAGAAGTTTAGATCGATATAGAAGTACCTTTGAAAAAAAGTCCTGGTGATTTACTTCCAAAAAAACCCCTTCCTTTGTAATCCTATGGAGCACAGTTCTGTGATACATAGTTTCCATGAATCTGAATCATTGTTTTTGTTTTGGGGTTTTTTTTGTTTTGTTTTTTTTTTTTTTACTAGTTTGATTTAGTTTGGAGATAGGCCTGGGTATCAGCTTTTTCAATTTTTTTTTCTCTCTTATTATCCGAGAAAGAGAAAAAGACCATTAATGAGTGACTGGGCTAAAAGAGAGTAGGTGTGCCAGAGATAGTAAAGTTGGCACAGGATAGAGCAGGCTTCATAGCTATTGTACATTGGGGTTTCTTTGAGTCGCAAGTGACTTGAAGACACTTAACACCACTCTCTATAAAATTAGTTTTTTTCAATGTATAGCCAGAATCGAGATTTACTAATATAAATCAAGGCATTTCAAACTATAACCATGCATATGAATCAGTTTAAGATTTAGGCATATTGCAGATTTTGGTTCAAGATTTTTGATGGGGTCTGAGATTTTTAAAACAATTCTCAGGTGATAACTGATACTGCTGGTCCTTAGAGTTTATTTTGAATAACAAGGATAGAAATGGTGGTCTGACTATGTCAGTTTGTGAATAGTCATTTTATAGTTCAATATTTCAAAATTAAAATCTTACTTTAAAAGGAATAGCTAATTCAACAGAAAGGCAATGATCTTAGATTTTGTTAGTTCTCACCCTAAAGCTTTCAGCATTGAAAAAGCACCTGCTCTTGTCTTCCCTTGAGTTTCCTGCAACTCATAGTGACCCAGTGTACCACAGCACTGAGCCAGTCTCACTGACCATTGTCCCAGTTACTACTACATCAGTCCATCTAAGAAAATTTTAAAAATTAGTCTTTTAATCAGGCAAAGCTGAAATTTACTCTCATTTGATTTATAGAGCAGCATTGTTTTTGTTATGTGCTGTCGAATTGACTAAGACTCATGGACCCTATGTGCAATAGCTCTGAAACTTACTCTATCCTGAGCCAGTCTCACTGTGTCTGACACACCTTTCCCCATAACTTCATTTACTTTGTCAATACATCTTATCCGGGACACATTATTAACAAAAATTAAATTCAAAGACTTAACATTCTGACAAAACTGGATTTTTTTCATGAAAATAAATTCCCTAAAAGTACCAAATATAGTCTATTTGTCTATTTCTAGGTTAGTGAAAGAACTTTGGTGTGATAGACTCCAATGAGATTTTAGTAGGTTCAGCTAAACAAAATCTTATACTAGACATTTCACAGTGATGACATTTGGGATGTGTGTTTATGTGAGTATGTGATACTGCTCTAGGAAAAAGTTGCCTAATTTTCTCCCTTTTGTCTGCTATTTTTTTCTCCCCCAATTCTTAGCATCATTCACGGTTATGTGTTACAATGTGTTATGTGATAAATACGCAACCCGGCAGCTATATGGCTATTGCCCTTCCTGGGCATTAAACTGGGAATACAGGAAAAAGGGAATTATGGAAGAAATTGTTAACTGTGACGCAGATATCATTAGTCTTCAGGTAACACTATAGCAATGAAACTTTTAACTTACAGGTAAAGTTAAAAATAATAGGTGTTACCTTCGGGTAAGATTCTGTGTTCAAATAAAAACTCTTTTATAAAAGGAAAACTTTTTATTAAGCATATAACATTCTTACAAAAGAAAATAATTATGCTGAAGACAGTGATCCACTTACATTTATTTACTGTTTCTTTAAGTGAAAATAACTTCACCCTTTATTCATTAATATTACTGAAAGGAAAAAATACACTGTCTTTTCAGGAATATAATTTACAATGGAATCTGTTTTTGTTTTTTTTCTTTTAGAGAATGCTTGCACACAGTTCCTTAAAGATAAACATTTTCAGCACATAAATTGTTATACTAAAAGTCTTAACATCTTTGTCTTATTCTAACCACCTCTGAAATTTTGTCAAACTGGGTTTTTTTCTACTAGCACATCTTGACAATTATATTGTCTTTTATTCATGACTTTTGAATAAATAACAAGCAAAAAGCTTAAAGTCTTAACTTTTCTTTGAATAATGAGAACCAACAAAATATGGTAGAGGAGAAGCAAGCAAGACAAAAATAAGCTATTGTAGCTATTAGTCTTTTTTTGTAGTTATTTAGTATTTGTGGTAATAACTGCTTTATACTTTGCTTAAGAAAGCATAGTTTGAAGAAGAAAGTAATCATAATTTTAAATGTTTTCTTATAAAGGTGTTTGTTTTAGAGACATGGAAAAGTTTGAAAATTATGTAAACCACACTAAACACCTCAGATAGTTGTTGTGGATAAAAGTTTAGGTTTATTTTCCACTAGATACTTTAACTGCTGGGTATTTATGGTGTTTAAAGGCTTTCACTGTTACAAAATAACACTGCCATGAGAATCTGCATAGGTTATTATCTTCATACTTGATTATTCCACTTGTAAAGGTTTCTAAAAAATAATTTTTGGCTCAAAAAACAAAGGAGTCTTAACAAAATTGATAAATTGGCAGATAACTGAAAGCAAAGATTCCTTAAAGTAGAGGTTTTGTTAATTGGTCTTACATATCTTTTTCTATTTGATTTCTAATTTTTTTAATTAATTTTAATGAAAGTTTACAGACCCTCAGGGTTTCCATTCATTCATTGTTGCACTTTTCTATCTGCCTACCCCTCCTTCCCATTCACTCTTCTCTTTGAAAAAGAAAAGAAAAACTCTTTCATTGTTATACAGTCCCTCCTCCCAAGTGCACTCCACTGTGCAGTGCAGCCTTCATTCTGGACTCCTGTCTTGACAGTAATACCTAATCATATATACCTTTAAACAAACCTGTCTTACTCTTTAGTGTCATTCCTTTCCACTATAATTTCTCATATTGACATACTATGCTGTATCATATAACCTATGATAAATTCAGTCTTGTATATTAGGTAAATATAGTGGGATGAACTCCAAATTGGTCATTAAGAGGCCTGAGAGATACTGCTAATATTTAATTGAATAAGCATAAGAAAATGAAGTACCCTGCTTATTGCAACTTTCAAAAGCTATTATGGCAGCTACTGCCAATAAGATACTTGTTAATTATTTTCACTTAAAGACTCCTTTTTTATATTACTGAGAATTTTATGTCTTAAGCTTTCTTCTATCATGTAGATGATAACTTTTCTTTCATTCAGGAAGTGGAAACGGAGCAATACTTCACTCTCTTTCTGCCAGCATTGAAGGAGCGTGGATATGATGGATTTTTTTCTCCAAAGTCACGTGCCAAAATCATGTCTGAGCAGGAGAGAAAACATGTGGATGGTTGTGCAATATTCTTCAAAACAGAAAAGTAAGTTAAGGAAACAAAGCACAATTGTGTCAACTTTTTTTTCTTAATTCACACTTGAAGTTGTCTTTCTCTTGCTCCTATAAATGAAATAAAAATTCAGAAGGCAAATTGTATAAAAGTTAAATTGTCGGTAATGTTTTATTTCTTAGGCTGTGTATTGGAAAAAAAACATTTATATTTATTATTTTAACTCTAT
>NW_006399792.1:18232505-18236112 GCF_000299155.1 Elephantulus edwardii
GTCCCTTCAGAAAATATCTTCCATTGTCCAACCCATGATCTGACAGTTTGTATCTTAAGCTTTCTTGGCTTCTGTAATTCTAAAAACGTCGACTGCTGACATTTTCCTTTTGACCAGTGTCTCTTGAGTTTAGCTGAGCTGTCTCTAAGGGAGGGTGACGTGTCCTGTAGAACTCCTGAGTGGAAACGCCTCTTCGTCTCTTATCTGGAATGGCTTCCCTTGTGCCCGCTCTCAAGCCGCCCTTCTGCCCAGGAACACGCTGGAAATCCTGGGTACCTCTCTGGAAAACGCCTCTTCGTCTCTTATCTGGGCTCTCTTCCCTTGTGCCCACTCTCAAGCTGCCCTTCCGCCCAGGAGCATGCCGGAAATCCTGGGTACCTCTGGAAAACGCCTCTTCCTTCGTCTCTTATCTGGGCTGGCTTCCCTTGTGCCAGCTCTCAAGCCGCCCTTCCGCCCAGGAGCACGCAGGAAATCCTGGGTAGCATGCAGGAGCAATGATTTTATAAATTGTTACCAAACTTGGGACTGGAGACCATTATGCTAAAGTTAACTAACTCAGTCACATAAAGATAAATACTCTGTAAGACCATTATTGTAGAATGAGAATCCAAAGAGGGAAGGGGAGATCTTAATCACCGGGTTACAGAATTTGATGTGTGAAGGAAGGAATGTGTAAAGGAAAAGGGGAAAGATCTGATGTGAAAAACAATGTATTCAAACTTTGGAAGTAAATCAGTCTTAAAAAAAGTTTTCCAAGTCAAACCCTACATCACTCATTCACTCATTGCCATCAAGTTGTAATTGACTTGGAGCTAATCCTCCAGTGGTTTTGCAGAGGCTATAAATCACATGGGAAGCAATCAGAGTCAGTTATGTTAAATCCTAAAACTCAACTGTAAGAATTTCAAATGAAAGACGAAAAACACTATTAGTGTATATGTTATGATCATGGAATTATTTTAAGAGAGTTGGGTTTTTTTTTAAATTTTTTTATTTTTTGCCTTGAAAATCCTAGCAAAAATCCAGATAGAAAAATTATTACTCTATAGCTGAGATAGGGTTTACCTTTTAATTTTCTTGACACATCTCTTTGATCAGAGGATAAAACTAAACTGAAAGCAGAGAAGGTATATTTCAGTTGACTTTTTAAAAGAATTAATTAATTCGCTTAAATAAGATTGTGTTTACTATTGCATCAAGATCTCTGGTTCCATAGTGCAGAGAGAATTAATTGTCCTGCTAGTCGGAAGACTGTGTGAACCCAGAAGAGAGCTGAGCAATTTCCTCCCATGAGGATTTATAACTTCAAAAACCAGATGGAGGGTTGCTGTGAATTGGGGTGGACTAACAGTATTTGATAGTAGCTTAAACAAATATGGGAGGAGTAATTTCCTTATACAAGAAGTCCAGAAATGAGCATGTGTTTCTCTATTTTTAAGGATCCCTAGTGGTGTAGTCTGTAATGCATTGAGCTGCTTACCAAAAGGTTGGAGGTTCTAGTCTATTGTCCTGTGGTCAGGAGAGTGATGAGTATTCTCCTCCCATAAAGATTTACATCCTTGGGCCATTATGCATTCCAACCAACAGGAAGACAATGGTGTGTGCTTTTTTACTTCCCCAACTTTAAGGATTGGCTTTTGTGCTCTTTCCGCTGTGTGGTTACAGGTAATTAGTACTCTTTCAGATGTTGTCTCTAAGGGATATTGCTGTATCTGATTTCTGAGAACATTTTCACATTAATTAGACATTACCATCTCTGTGACCAGGAATGTATCACATGACCCCTTGTAGGTATAAAACAATGAGGGAAATAATGATTGCCATGTTTATCTCATTGCCCTTTCATTTAATTCCCTTTAAAATAGTAGTCCAAACCTAAAATCATATAATGAATTATACTTTTAGATTTACCTTGGTGCAGAAGCATACAGTGGAATTCAACCAAGTGGCAATGGCTAATTCAGATGGATCCGAAGCTATGCTGAATAGAGTAATGACAAAAGATAACATTGGTGTTGCTGTGGTATTAGAGGTCCACAAAGAACTCTTTGGAGCAGGTGAGTGTGATTGAAAATGTTCTTATTAAAAGAAAACACCATTGACATTTCCCTATCTCCAAGCATGTAGAGAACATGTTGCTGTTAGGTTTTGTGTCATTTTCTTGCCCCATATAGTGAACTAAGTTAAGAGAAACAGACAAGAAAATAATTATTACTTGCCATATAAATGATTATATTTTTCTTGGAACATTATTAAGTAATCTGTATAAATAAAAGTCTTCTTAACATTCTGGTACTTACAGAAGCTTCTTGAAATAGGAAATGCTTTTACTAGATTATATTTTAGGTAAGAGCGAGAAGATTTAAAATGAGTTCTCTCCACGCCTCACACTTAATAGCAGCAGAAGAAAAGATTTTTGCATTCTTTATTGGTTGGAATTATTCAAACCAATCATGTCTGTCACAGCTGAGTTTTCTACCTTCATTTAATCTGTCAGCAATGAAATAAATTTTTGATAAATTTTGAATACTTTTGTCTTTTCACACTCTTTATTTTTATCGCTTTTAGTGGATTTAAATTTCATCCTCTTAAAAATGTACATTTTTTCTTTTATTACGTAAATTTTATTTTGAAGCTATACATTGTCTTTGAATTTTTAGAAGAGTTGTTAATGTTCTGACATTTATCTCTTGTAGGTATAGACCTGGAATTTGGAAGCATAAAAAGTGCTAATAATGCCGTAGAATGGGCAGGCTTTTTATATTTAGTACACTGAACATTTAATTTGTAGCTGAAAGTGACATAGTAAAGATGTAGGAAAAGAAGACACCTCAAGAAATGTTGGTTGTAAAGTTTTATCTTGGGTTCAGAAGGCTTTGAAAAATGTTTTTGGCATGTGTGAGAGATATTTTAGTTACTTGTTTCTCAACAAGAAAGATAATTATAACTTTGTAAGATTAAAAGGAAATTTACTTTTGCCAGAATAGTAGAAAATTAAGCTTTCGTTTTACCTTAATCTTTTTAATGGAAAATGTTACATTTTAATATAAATTCATTTAATAGAAAATCAAATTTTTGTGCTTACTAATATTCTAACAATACAAAGAGTATGGCTCTCTTTTTATTCACATTTTAGGGAGTAATTTTTTTCCTCTGTATTCATACTAATATCACATGCAATCAAGATTCTGATGAAAAATACCATAAAATGACTGGAGTAATGTCAACCGAGAACTGCCAGATGTGCAGGCTAGGTTTAGAAGAGGCCATGGTACTAGGGATATTATAGCTAATGTTATGGATTTTGACAGAAAGCAGAGAGTACCAGAGGAATGTCTACTTGCTCTTCATTGATTATGCAAAAGTTTTTGACTGTGTGGATCACAACAAACTGTGGCTGACTCTGAGAAGAAGGGGAATCCCAGAACATTTGTGCTTATGAGAAACTTACACTTGTACCAAGAGGCAGTCAGAACAGAGGAAGGAGATACTGCATGGTTCAGAATGGCGAAGGGTGTTTGCCGGGGATGTATTTTGTCTCCATACCTTTTCAGTATGTATGCAGAACAGATCATCCAGGATGCTGGGCTGTATGAGGAGGAATGTG
>NW_006399792.1:18236212-18238274 GCF_000299155.1 Elephantulus edwardii
GAAAGTCTGCTGTTAGGGACCTCTCCAAAGTACTGAAGAGCAATGGTGCCTCTCTGGAGATGAAGGTGTGTCTGTTACAGGCCATGGTCTTTGCTATCACTTGTTAGGCATCAGAAAGTTGGACAGTGACTATGGAGGATAGAAGGAGAATTGATGCCTTTGAGCTGTGGTGCTGGAGAAGAGTATTGAGAGTACCATGAACTGCTAGGAAAACACATTCATACTGGAAGGGTTAAACCGGGCATCTCCTTGGAGGCAAGGATTCTGAAGCTTTGTCTGACATACTTTGGACATGTTGTAAGGAGGGACCGATCCTTGGAGAGGGACATGATGCTTAGTAGGGTGGAGGGACAGCGCAGGAGGGGAAGGCCCTCTATGAGGTGGATTGATTCAGTGACTGGGGTAATCGGGATGGGAATATCAGAGACAGTGCGGTTGGCACAGGACAGAGCAGAGTTTAGGGCTGTTGTACCTAGGGTTGCTATGAGTCGCAGGCGACTCGATGGCACATAACAACACCACCATCTCCAACATACCCAAGCCCATTATTATAGTCAGTGTGTCAGTCCTTGTTGAAAGTGTTCCCTCCCTTCAGCTGACCCTCTCCCTTTCCTATCATGCTATTTTCTTCCAAGAACTAACCCCTAACGACCACAATGCCCAAAGTATGCGAGACAGAGTTTCACTGTCCTTTCTTCTAAGGAGGATTTTTGTTTAACTGCCTTTAAGACAGAATTGTTTGTTCTTTTGTCAGTCCATGGTACTTTTCTCCAACATCACAACTCAAAGGCATACATTTCTTACAGCATCACAATTCAAAGGCCTACATTTCTTCTTCCTTATTCATCCAACATTCAGAAGCAATTGACAATAATATAGCTTGAGTCAGGCACATCTCATACCTTAGTCTTTAAGTTGATATCCCTGTTTTTTAGAACTTTGGAAAGTTCCTTGATAGCTGATTTTCCCAAAGCAGCATATCTTATGATTTCTTGACAGCTGCAATTATCAGTGTTGATTGTACATCCAAGTAAAATGAAATTATTGAACTTCAGTCTGTTTCCCATCTGTCATGATGCTGTCTTGTGGTCCAATGGTGAGGATTTGTATTTTTTTGATTGAGAGCTGTAATCCGTATTGAAGACTGTAGTCTTTGATTTTTTGCAATAAGTTCTTTAAGTGTTTTTTTTCTCCACTTTCTACAAGCAAGTTCTGTTGTACATAGGTTTTCTGTTGTACATAGGGTTTTCAGAGGCCTGCTGTTTTAGAAGTGGATGGCCAGTCCTTCTTCCTAGTCTGTCGTAATCTGAATGTTCAGATTTGGAGAAGTATCAGACAGACCACCATTTTATAGAAAAAGTGAAAGGTATATCCCTTATTGTGGAGTTAACCATTCGTATCAGTGTTGTCCCTGCTTTTGCAACACGTGTCTTTACCCACTTATTTCCCTGCTCCACCATCCACCAGGATACCCATCCACTTCTGCCCACTCCCTTCACATCTGTCTCCCATTGACCAGTCCTTGATCTAACAGCTTATATATGAAGCGATGAAAGAAGAACTTCAGGCTGTTTTGAAGGAAATAGCAAAAAATAAAGCCCCAAGCATAGATGCTATACCAATTGACGTATTTCACCTAACAGATGCTGCCCTGGACGTGCCGACCAAGTTGTGCCAAGAAATCTGGAGAACAACCACTTGGCCAACTGACTGGAAGAGATCTATATTTGTTCCCATGTTCCCATTCCAAAGAAAGGTGACCCAACTGAGTGTGGAAACTATAGAACAATCTCATTGATTTCATATGCAAGTAAGATTCTGCTGAAGATTATCCAAAAACGACTGGAACAGTACATCAGCAGAGAACTGCCAGAAGTCCAGGCTGGATTTAGAAGGGGTCATGTAGCTGATGTTAGATGGATCTTAGCTGAAAGCAGGGAATACCAGAGGAATGTATATCTGTGTTTCATTGAATATGCAAAGGCATTTGACTGTGTGGATCATAACAAACTATGGCTGACTCTGAGAAGAATGGGAATCCCAGAACACTTGATCGTTCTAA
>NW_006399792.1:18238374-18240990 GCF_000299155.1 Elephantulus edwardii
TCAGGATTGGAGGAAGATTAATCAACAATCTGCATTATGCAGATGACACAACCCTGCTTGCTGAAACTGAGGAGGACCTGAAGTGCTTGCTGCAAAAGGTCAAGGACTGCAGCCTTCAATATGGTTTGAAGTTCAACATCAAGAAAACAAAGATTCTCACCACTGGGCCAACTGGCAGTGTCATTATGGATGGTTAAGAGATAGAGGTCATTAACAGTTTTAGGTTGGCTCTACAGTCAATCCTCTTGGCACCAGCAGCCAGGAATCAAGAGATGAATTGCATTGAAAAAGTCAGCTGTCAGGACTTCTCCAGAGTACTGAAGAGCAGCGACGTCAGGTTGGAGGCTAAGGCGCGCCTCATGCAGGCCATAGTCTTCACAGTTGCATGCTGTGTATCAGAAAGCTGGACAGAGACTAGGGATGATAGAAAGGGAATTGATGCCTTTGAGCTGTGGTGCTGGAGAAGTGTGTTGAATATATCATGTACTGCTACGAGAACAAACAAGTTTGTCCTTGAGAGGGTGACACCGGGCTTCTTGGAGGCAAGGATTCTGAAGCTTCGTGTGCCATAATTTGGGCATGTTGCAAAGAGGGACTTGGAGAGGGACATCATGTTTGGGAAGTCGAGGGACAGCACAAGAGAGGAAGACCCTTGATGAAATGGATCAGTTCAGTGATAGGAGTAGGTGTGTCAAGGGACAGTGAGATTGACACAGGATGGAACAGGATTTAGGGCTCTTTTACATAGGGTAACTATGAGTCGCAAGTGACTCAAGGGCACATAACATTTTCATAGTACTATAGAGAATAAACATTATTTTAATGACATCATACTGTCCATACTGACCTTTATGGCTTGAATATTCTTCTCTTAGAATCTATTGACTGGCCATCCTAAGTTTAATTTTCAATATTTATCCTGCCTGCCATTTTGAAAGTACTCTGTTAATATTTATTTTGTGCTAGAGGAGGGGGGAACCTTTAAGATTTCTTAGTTTTGAAAAATCTCATTTTCCAAATGAACCTAGACACCACAGAGGTAAACTGGCCTAAGATCACATAAATTAATAAGTAATAAAATAAAATCTAAAACCCAAGCAGCTACACTTGAGAGCATACTACTCATTTAGTCTTATTTGAGGAATTATTTTGGTGTGAATTTGTTTTGGTAGCAGACTTTCTTCCTGTGTATAAGCCAGTATAGTAATGGCTACTTTCTTTTCATGTTCGCTTAATTGTTGTGTGCTCAGAAAAGCACAGTAAACGATCACTGGGAAAAATTCAAACTTTAGGTAACTCAAATCACTGAAAATTTAGGGAGCTCTGGTGGCCTAGTGTCAAGAAGCTGTTCTGTAATCCCAAAGGTACATGATTTGAATCCACCAACTGCTCTGCTGGAGAAGGAGGGGCAATCACCTCCTGTGCCAGTCAGATCTGATTTGACAGCACACAACAACAAAAACAGAAGAAAAAAATCCACTGAAAATTTGTCTCACAGAACTATTGTAATGCTTTAAAAGCAGAGATATTTGAAGTATTTGTTAAATCTAACTTCTCAGTTTCAAGGTACTGTATTAAAATTTTATTTTAACCGTGGCACAATTCCTAATTTAGGTCTGAAGTAAAGAGATGAAGAAATTTTTTCTGTAAAGGGTAAGTTAGTAAATATTTTACCCTCTGTGAGCCACATATAGTCACTGTCACAAGGTTTGCATAGGGATGTGTCTGTGTGTGTTTATACAACCTTCAGATACTCAACTCTTAACTTAAGGACCATCCTGTTTAGTGACTCTGAGTCAGTAGGGCTGAAACTGGATAGTAATAGTAACAATATAGGCACAGTATGAAAAATGTAACCAATAACATTGAACTGTGTTTGTAGAAATTCTTGCATGAGTGTATTATCAGCTGTGTGTGTTTATTTTAAAAAATGCATCCACACCTCAATTATTAATGCACATGATTATGCTCCAAAAGCCAGATTGGTATGCATAAATTGGAAGATGACTACAAAATGGAAGAATGACTACATCATTAACTGCAAAATGACATCATTATATAACTGTGAGATAATGTAATTGCCAAACCACTTAAAGTCATAGCCTAACCAAGTTAGCCATCACAGCCAGCATTACTCTTGACGTTCACCTTGTTGTTGTTTGTTGTTTTTATGTGCCTTTGAGTCGCTTGCAACCCATAGCGACCCTGTGTACAACAGCCCTAAACCCTGCTCTATCCTGTACCAGTCGCACTGCCTCTGCCACACCCATCCCGATTACCAGTCACTGAATCAACCCATCTCATTGAGGGTCTTCCCCTCTTGCACCATCCCTCTACCCTCCCAAGGATGATGTCCCTCTCCAAGGACCTGTCCCTCCTTATAACCTGTCCAAAGTATGTCTGACGAAGCCCCAGAATCCTTGCCTCCAAGGAGCTGTCTGGTTAACCCTCTCTAGGATGAATCTGTCTGTTTTCTTGGCAGTCCATGGTACATTCAATACTATTCTCCAGCACCACAGCCCAAAGGCATCAGTTCTCCTTCTATCCTCCCTAGTCATTGTCCAACTCTCTGATGCGTAACAAGTGATTGCCAAGACCATAGCCTATATCATATGC
>NW_006399792.1:18241090-18242513 GCF_000299155.1 Elephantulus edwardii
TACCATGCACTGCCAGGAAAACAGACAGATTCATCCTAGAGAGGGTTAAACCAGGCTACTCCTTGGAGGCAAGGATTCTGGGGCTTCGTCTGACACACTTTGGACATGTTGTAAGGAGGGACAGGTCCTTGGAGAGGGACATCATACTTGGTAGGGTAGAGGGACAGCGCAGAAGGGGAAGACTCTCTATGAGGTAGATTGATTCAGTGACTGGGGTAATCAGGATGGGGTGTCAGATGCCCTGCGATTGTCACAGGATAGAGCAGGGTTTAAGGCTGTTGTACATATGGTCGCTATGAGTTGGAAATGACTTGATGGCACATAACAACAACAAATTTGTCTGTGTTTTAGAGAAGGTGAAAATGAAGCGAAGTCAGTGACTAAGCATGTATTTTTTTAAAAGAGTTTTACGAATATATAATCATTACCAAAGATATTAGAACCAAGAAGCAGGGAAAATTGGATAAATTGTTAAGGCAATAAGTATTTTAATAAATAGTATGAACTATAGAGAAAAAGGAAGAGATAGACTCACTGTGAATTTTATAGTCATGGATTGATTGAAGGAAAACCAAGGTTGTACATCTCATAGTGACCATGTTATAGAACAGCTCCGTTGGATTTCTGATCTGTAAGTCTTTATGGAAGCATGTGATTATGCTGTTGCTCATAAGTTCAAACCACTGACCTTTTGGTCAGTAATCTGCTGTCACCAAGGCTTCCAGTACATCAGAAACAACTCATCAGTTGAGTATTTTAAAATAATATTTTTAAAGTTTTTGTTTTTCAAGTATAACTCTTACTTTGCTTTCTTGATCTCTGTTAAGGAAAATTATAGAAGATAGATCAGATGTAGAAGAAATTGTTAAGCTAAGAATAGTGTCAGACTTATTACATTATTTATTACTTGCTCTCCTGCTAAACCTTGCCACCGCTACTGTGGTAAGATAGTATCTCATTTTGGTTTTGATTTATATCTCTCTAAATGCCAGTGGTTTTGACCATTTCTTCATGTGTTTGTTGGCCATCTGAATGTTCTCTGTGAAAAGTTTTTCAATGTCTCTTGCCACTTTGTAATTGGATACAATGAGATAAGAACTTTTATACATTGTTGGTGGGATTGTAATATGTCTACAACCATTCCGGAAGGCAGTTTGGTGCTTCCTCAAAAAGGTGAACATAGTAATTCCATATGACCAGCTATTTCCACTGTGTGAAATATATCCCGAGAAAATGAGAACTGTGGCACAAGTGGATACTTGTACACCAATGTTCATAGCAGTGTTATTCACCATTGCAAGACTATGGAAATAGCCCAAATGCCCAACCACAATGGAATGGATTGTGAAATTTATATTGTTGTTGTTGTTGTTGTTGTTGTTGTTATGTGCCGTCGAGTCGTTTCCGACTCATAGCGACCCTA
>NW_006399792.1:18242613-18248497 GCF_000299155.1 Elephantulus edwardii
CCATCCATCCTGATGCTGCCAGTTGGTCCAGTGGTGAGAATCTTTGTCTTCTTGACATTGAGCCTCAATCCATATTGTAGGCTGCAGTCCTTGACCCTCTGTAGCAAGCATTTCAGGTTTTCCTCAGTTTCAGCAAACAGGGTTGTGTCATCTGCATAACGCGGATTGTTAATGCAAGACATAGGTTGTTAGTGTGCTAAATATAGTTGAATAGCAGATTTTTTTTAAATGTTGTCATAAATGCAAAATGTTAGTGGGATAATCTGTAAGTGGGAAATAAGTATAAAGACCTTTTTAAAAAAATATTAGATGATCAGTAGCCCATCCAGGCTAAAACCGAGTTTGCTGACACTTAATCTACAACATTTTTTTCTTAGACTGGTATCATTAGAATCTCTGAATATTCTTTTTTTCCCCCCAAAAAAACCCCCACTATTGTGGATTTTATTAGCTTCTAAGATGTATTTATCAGTTAATAGGTAAGGTATAAATTCATAACAAAGAATGAAGAAGTGGCTAAGGGAGTAGGCATTACCACTCTCGTGCAACATAAAGCATAACATTATCCTCCTTTTTCTAATGTTTAAATTTAGGTATGAAGCCTATTCATGCTGCAGACAAACAGCTGCTTATAGTGGCAAATGCCCACATGCATTGGGACCCAGAGTATTCTGATGTGAAACTCATCCAGACCATGATGTTTGTCTCAGAAGTTAAAAACATTCTGGAGAAAGCCTCTAGTAGGCCTGGCAGTCCAACCGCTGATCCTAATTCCATCCCGCTGGTGCTATGTGCAGATCTTAATTCATTGCCAGATTCAGGTATTTGTGTTCTTTCATCTTTGCTTTTGGATATACTTTTAGTTGAAACACAAGCTGACTACCAAACTTTGTAGCTAGCTTTTTTTCTAAATTAGAGCATGTATCAAAATGTCAGGAATGGTACATGAGGTAATCTAAGAGAGTTTAATAAAGAAGCTTTTTCCATGGTATGGTTAGGATTAAGGAAAACCAACAATGAATGATAGAAAACTCTGGTACTAGAAAAACTAGAGACCTTTTATTACCCATATTCTATCAGGAAACTTACTGGAACTTGGAATAAGTTGTTGGTGCTATAGGAGAAGGCCATGTATGGGAACTTTGGCTTTGGATTGAGTCATATAGCCAATTTTTGCCGAAGTAGCAAAATCTTCTCTTGTCAGGGATTTGTTATGATGCTTAGCTGTTACTAGAAATTGAAATGCTAATGATATAAAATCTATTTTTGTTATAATTTTTATTCATGAAACAACATATGATCAAGAGCCTATGGTAATAAAGGAGGACTTTCAAGCTGATCTGAAGGATCTAAAGTGAAGAAATTGGCAAAAGCAAGGTCCCAGGAATTGATGGAATACCAGTTGACATTTTTTGGCAAACAGATGCTGCCCTGGATGCACTCACCAGGTTATGCTAAAAAATTTGGAGGACAACTACCTTGCCAGCTAGCTGAGTGGAAGAGATCTGTATTTATTCCCATTCCAAAAAAGAGGTGACCCAACAGAAGGTGGAAATTATTGAACAATACCACTAATACTACACACAAGCAAGAGCTTGCTGAAGATTACCCAGAAGCGACTGGAACAGCACATCAGCTGAAAAGAACCGTATTTTTCTTTTACTTTTCAAAACGAAGGCTGCATAGTGGAGTGGACTTGAGAGGAGGGATTGTATAACAGTGAAAGAAGTTTTCTTTCACTTTTCAAAGAGAAGAGCAAACTAGGGTGGAGGTTGGGTAGGGAGAAAAGTGCAACAATGAATGAATGGAAATCCAAAGTCTCTGTAAACTTTCATTAAAATTAATTTTTTTAAAAAAAATAAGGTAGCCAAAAAGGCATTACTGACTTTGGGCTTGTCCAGAATTCAACTAAAAGCAATTAACAGGATCTTGTCTTATTTACCCCAGCACTGGTCTCGGAGAGGAATCTCCTAGGAGTTCTTGTGACTCTTAGGAGGCAGGAGAATTCCCTCTCCCCTGTGCGTGTTGTATTTTCATGTCATTAATCCCTGCCTGACCCCTGTCCCCAGGCATAAACCTCTTGTCCCTGTGGTGCTGTGTGTGACTCCTCATTGTTTCTTGTCTGGTACAGCTCTGTGAGTGGCTACCTTTAATATAATAAAATGCTTATAGGAATAATGAGGAGAAAAAAAAAGAAGAAGCCATGGCATTAGAGTTATAGCCAACGTTAGATGAATCTTGACTGAAAGCAGCTAGTACTAGAGGAATGTTGTCTGCTTCATTGACTGTGTAAAAGCATTTAACTGTGTGGATCACAACAAATTGTGGCTAAGCTTGAGAAGAATGGAAATTCCAGAACACTTAATTGTGCTCATGTGAAACCTATACTTGGACTAGGAAACAATAGTCAGAACAATGTAGGGGAAAACTGCATGGTTCAGGATCAGAAAAGGTGTGCGTCAGGAATGCATCCTATCTCTATGCCTTTTTAATCTATATGCTGAACAGTTCATTCAGGAGGCTAGACTTTATGTGGAGGAATGTGGAATCCGTATTGGAGGAAGACTCATTAACAACCTATGTTATGCAGATGACACAACCTTGCTTGCTGAAACGGAAGAGGACATGAGGTGTTTGCTGCAGAAGGTCAAAGAGTTTATTGTTGTTATGTGCCATCGAATCGCCTGCGACTCATAGTGTCAAAGAATTAGTCTCCAAAAATGTATTGAAACTCAGCATCAAGGAAACAAAGATTCTCACCACTGGGTACTAACTGTACCACCTTCACCATGAACAGAGAAGAGATTGAGATTGTTGCTAACTTCAGCTTGTTTGGTTCCACAATCATTCAGCCTTGTTGCTAGCAGTCAAGAAATTGGAAGATTAATTGTATGGGGAGAGTCTGCTGTTAGAGACCTCTCTAAAGTAATCATGCCCATCTAGAGGCTAAGGTCCAGGCAATAATCTTCACATCTGAGAGCTAGACAGTAACTAAGGATGATAGAAGGATCGATGCCTTTGAGTTGTTGTGCTGGAGAAGAGTTGAATTGCTAGTAGAACAAACAGGTCTGTCCTGGCTAGGGTGAAACTAGGCTGCTCCTTAGAGGCAAGGATTTAGAGGCTCTGCTTTACGTACTTCGGGCACATGGCCAGGAGGGACCAGTTCTTGGAAAGGGACATCATGCTTTGAAGGATGGAGGAATAGCTCAGGAGAAGACCCAGGATGAGATGGACCGACTTAGTGACTGGAGAAATGGGATTGGCTCAGGATAGGGCAGGTTTCAGAGCTAATAGCACATAACAACAACATACTATATTTACATATAGGGCAGGTTTCAGAGCTAATAGCACATATCAACAACAACATACTATATTTACATATTTCCGAAATTGTTGATCAATTGCACAGAACAGGGAAATAATAGTAATGCTTTTGGAAAGGTCTTTATTATAAAAGTTTTTAGACCTACTTGGTGAACACCACCATGTGCCCTGGAAATTATCTTTATTCTGAAATATCATGAAGAAAATAGAAGTTATAAAATCATATCTGTGAATGATTGAATGAAAACCAATATAATTTGTAAACTTTCACTAAAAATGAAATCTAGGTTAAAAGAAACTAAAATGGAGAAAATTTATGCATGATCCTTATACTCTGAAATAACTTTTGTCTGTTTAAAGTAACTGACATTCTGGGTTTTTTTTTTTAATTTTTAAAAAATTTTATTAATGAACATTTACAGAGATTTTGGATTTCCATCCATTCGTTGTTGCACTTTTCTCCTTGCCCACCTCTCTGCCCCAGTTTGCTCTTCTCTTTGAAAGTAAAAGAAAAATTCCTTCATTGGTATACAGCCCTCTGCCCCCCTCACCCCGAGTGCACTCCATTTTGCAACCTTAATTCTGGACCCTTGTGATAATCATAATAGCCTATCATATATTGCTTTTAAACTATTCTCTCCCTCATCTGTTTCAGTGCAGTATACACAATTTATCCAGTGTTTCTCAGTCTTAGCCCAACCCTGATATCAGCCCCATTCTTTAACAGTGATACAATGCAGTATTTGTCTTTTTGTGACTGAGATATCTTACTCAGCATAATGTCCTCCAGGGTCATCCATTTTGAGTAATACTGCATGAGTTCCTTGTTTTTCAATGCAGCGAGGTATTCCATTGTTTGAATCTGCCACAGATTCTCTATCCATTCATTAGTTGATGGGCAGTTAGGTTCATTCTATTGTTGTTTATCAAATCGGAAAGGTGTTTTCATATGTTTCAATCTAATAATACCCTCTGAATATAATCCATTTCCTAGCAGTACTATTTTTGACTGTCAAGTCTTTTGTAGAGATTTCATTCTAACGGTAATGTCCCTTTCTTTACCCCATTAGGTGTTGTAGAATATTTAAGCAATGGAGGAGTAGCTGACAACCATAAAGACTTCAAGGAACTAAGGTACAATGAATGTCTTATGAACTTCAGCTGCAATGGGAAGAATGGAAGCTCGGAAGGGAGAATCACACATGGCTTCCAACTTAAGAGCGCCTATGAAAATAACTTGATGCCTTACACCAATTACACCTTTGATTTCAAAGTGAGTTGTAGCCTCTAGGCTGATGTAGAAATTATTTCTAGCATAATCATAGGACAAAGCATAAATTTTTCATTTATTTTCAATTGTGTATTGTTCAGAAGTTTTTTAGGTTCTCAAAATGTTAGGCTTAAGAATATCCATTAACATAAGGAAATTT
This sequence comes from Elephantulus edwardii, assembly GCF_000299155.1. NCBI lineage: Eukaryota > Metazoa > Chordata > Mammalia > Macroscelidea > Macroscelididae > Elephantulus > Elephantulus edwardii. Next base: position 18,247,368 of record NW_006399792.1, read on the forward strand.
ATTAGGCTTTGTAACTAATAGGTTTGATTATTTGTTATGTTTAGAATTCTCTTTGAACCCTTATTTATTCAAGTGTCAGATATTAGTGGTAACAGCAAAAATTTCGAAAACGTTTACTATGTACCAGGCACTATTCAAAGCACTGTTTCTATTAATGTGGTTAATCCTGGCTTGTCTATTCCACTTCTGTCTTTCTGTAAGGACTCAGATGGTAAGTGTTTACTATAGCTCGGCTCAACCTTTAATGAGTTTATGTAGTGTTTCCTAAAAATAAATTTAGTACTTTTTACTGACATTTCATTTATTTTTAATATTTTCCTAGAGTCATTTAGGTATGTGATTACAGAGGGTTATACCTAAGGCCTATTTTATATCTTTTTATTTGTGCTAATTGAGTATAGTGAGCTCTGATGGAATCAAAAGTTAAAATCATTGCTGTGGAGTTGGAACCAATGAACTCTCTCCGGCAGGTTTTCAGAGGCTATAAATCACAAGATACTGGCCATCTTTCTCCCAAGAACCACTGGTGGAATCAGATCTCCAGAGAGGCATCACCTTTGGCTAGCAGTTCACCTCTGTATGACCACCAGTTCCCTCCATAGGGAATTGCAGGTTTTTTTGGTTGTTTTTTTGTTGTTGTTGTTTTGTGGGTTTTTTTTTGGGGGGGGGAATTGCAGTTTTAACCCAAAGGCAACACCTCTATAGTGGTTGGGATTCACAAGTTGGGAAATGGGCAGTGTCTTCCTGTGCAGCTTTCCCAGCCTTGGAGACAACGTGGAGGGTCAGTTCTGAGTCTGTTCTGACTGGATGGCAATGAGTTATTTGTTGTTAATAGTTACAAGACAGTGGATAACTCCAGCTTTACAAAGGAAAATATATTTTATCAGAAGAGGAAAAAAATTGGGAGTTTTTTATAAGATCAGGGATTTTTTTAAAGGTTGATTAAGATGGCTATTCAATGCTGACCCCTTTCCTTTTAGAGACTTTTGAATTATTGCATACTTAGTTTGATGTGTTACAGACTTTATGAGTTAAGCTCGCAGAGATTTATCACTGCAGTTACAAGAATAGAATTTAACCTATCTTAGAACAAATTCCACATTCAGTTGGGTTGCCTTTCTTTGGGATAG
>NW_006399792.1:18250462-18292143 GCF_000299155.1 Elephantulus edwardii
CATGGTTCAAAATTGGGAAGGGCGTATGCCAGGGATGCATCCTATCTCCATACCTTTTCAACCTGTATGCAGAACAGATTATCCGGGAGGCTGGGCCCTATGAGCAGGAATGTGGGGTCAAGAATGGTGGAAGTCTATCAACAGTCTGCATTATGCAGATGACAAAACCCTGCTTGCTGAAAGTGAGGTGTACCTGAAGCGCTTGCTGCAGAGGATCAAGGACTGCAGTCTCCAATAGGATTGAGCCTCAATGTCAAGAAGACAAAGATTCTCACCACTGGACCAACTGGCAGCATCAGGATGGATGGTGAAGAGATTGCGGTTGTTCACAGCCTTAGTTTGCTTGGCTCCACAGTCAACACTCTCGGCAACAACCAGGAAATTAGAAGACGTATTGCGATGGGAAAGTCTGCTGTTAGGGACCTCTCCAAAGTACTGAAGAGCAGTGGTGTCTCTCTGGAGACTAAGATGCATCTGATACAGGCCATGGTCTTTGCAATCACTTGTTATGCATCAGAGAGTTGGACAGTAACCAAGGAGGATAGAAAGAGAATTGATGCCGTTGAGCTGTGGTGCTGGAGAATAGTATTGAGAGTACCATGGACTGCTAGGAAAACAAACAGATTTGTCCTGGAGAGGGTTAAACCGGGTGGCTCCTTGGAGGCAAGGATTTTGAGGCTCTGTCTAACATACTTTGTACATGTTGTGAGGAGAGACCTGTCCTTGGAGAAGGACATCATTCTTGGGAAGGTGGAGGGACAGTGCAGGAGGGAAAGGCTCTCTATGAGGTGGATTGATTCAGTGGCTAGGTTAATAGGGATGGGAGTGTCAGAGACAGTGCGATTGGCAAAGGACTGAGCAGAGTTTAGGGCTGTTGTACATAGGGTCGCTATGAGTCGCAAGCGACTCGACGGCACATAACAAATACAACAAACAAAGTATGTATCATTTAGCGTAGACTTCTTCCTTTATGCTTATACCACCTACAGTAGGAGTATTCATATTCTAGAAATCAGCATTACATATCAACACTTTCTCCCCCCAAAAAAAGCACATAAATATTTATTGGTACATTATTGCAGATGAGTGATTTGAACCAAATGGATTATGACTGGATAGATTTACCTATTCCAATAGCAAGAACACTAAATTAGATTACATTCAAAACATTTTCATATTATGACTAAGTTAGCTGATTAATAGCATCAACATGGGAATTTCATATCTTCCTCCTAAAATTCATTACATAGAAAAAGGACTAACAAGTACTGAGAATTGGAAAAAAGTTATTGGAGATGTAAAAGAACCTGTTTCATAAATCTGGTTTTAAAATATTATTTAATATTGCCTTCTGCTTACATAACAGCTGTTTCTAATACCTACAGTTTTGTTTTATAGAGTAGTATTAAGTGTCTGAAAGGCCAGAAGGTATGAGAGAAGAGTTGCAGATAGAGAATATGATCTGGTATTATTTATAAGTCTGTCGTGTTTGGCTATAAATGTGGTCTCTGAGAATGGTTTCAGTTCCATGTCAGAAGGGGAGTTGGGAATCTTTCAGACATAGTCATGAGTTTTCTTTGTTTTTTTTTAAATTTTATTTTATTATTTTTTTGTGTGTACCGTCAAATCAGATCTGACTGGTACAGTGGTGGATTCGAACCATGCACCTCTTGGATTGCAGGGCAGCTTCTTGCCACTAGGCCACGAGAGCTCGCCATGAGCTTTCTTCTAATTTAATTTTTTTCTCAAGTAGTGACTGAACTTTTCCGTGCATGTGGGGTTTTTTCCACATTTTCCCTGCCTTGTCCAGGACCTACTATTGCAGTCACAGTTACTGTATTTGGTAATGGTAGCTGGGCATCTTCTAATTCTTCTGGTCTTAACATTTGCAGACTGTTGTTAGAGTGGTCTGTTAGTCCTTTATATTACTTCCTTAAATTTTTAGCTTTCTTCACTTTGCTATTTCTAGACAAGAAAAAAAGTACTAGTTTATCTTGGATAGCCACTCACAAGACCACAGATGCAGCTGACCCACGTAGGATTCAGAATATTGTCTTTATGAACTATATTGTACCCATTGACATAGATGTACCCCTAGCTTTTCTAATTTTAATCAAAGTTTTCCTTTGTTGTGTGTCGTTGAGTTGCCTCTTGCAACTCATAGCAACCCTATGTACAGCTGCTCTGAAGTCTGCCCTGTCTTGAGCCAGTCTCACTGACTCCGACACACTTAACCCCATTGCCCTACTTCCTGTATCAATCCATCTCATCCAGGGTCTTCCTGTCCTGCGCTGTCACTCCACTCTTCAAGCATGATACCCTTTTCCAAGGATCCATCCCTCCTGGCCAAATGCCCAAAGTATGTAAGAGGGAGTTTCAAAATCCTAGCCTCCAAGGAGAAACTTGATTTCACCCTCTCCAAGACAGACCTATTTGTTTTCTTGATGGTCCATGAGTATGTTCAACACTCTTCTGCAGCATGATAATTCAAAGGCATAGATAGCTGATTCTTCATCATTCTTGTTCATTGTCCAGCTCCCTGATGAGTAGTAAGGGATTGAGAAAACCGTCAACTAGATCAGGTACACCTTAGTTTCTAGACTGACATTGTTGCTTTTCAGTACTCTGGAAGGGTCCCTGACAGCAGATTTGCCTAATGCTGTTCATCTTTTGATTTGCTGACTTGAGTGCTAAGAGTGTTGATTGTGGAGCTGAGTAAGCTGTAACTGTTAACAACCTCAATTTCTTCTCCATCCATCATGGTGCTGCCAATTGGTCCAGTGGTGAGAATCTTTGTCTTCTTTATGTTGAGCTTCAATTCATAGTGAAGATTACAGTCCTTGACACTCTGTAGCAAGTGCTTCAGGCCCACCTCAGCTTCAGCAAGCAAGGTTGTGTCATCTGCATAATGCAGGTCGCTGATGAGTCTTCCTCCAATCCTGATGCCACATCCCTCATAAAACCCTGCTTCCTGAATGATCTGCATATAGATTGAAAAGGTATGGAGACACGGCACATCCCTGATGAACTCCCATCCATTGTTTCCCTGCTTTGTTATGAGGACTGCTTCCTGGTCCAAGTATAGGTTTTGCCTAAGCAAAATCAAGTGTTCTGGGATTCCAGTTCTCCTCAAATAGCTCTCTGTTGATCTGTATACATGTTCTGTATGAGTACAATTGTATGTTTTGCAGTTCTCATTTTTGCAATGTTACTTATAATTTGATCCATACAGTTAAATGCCTTTGCATAGCAAAAACAATACAAATAAACATTTTTCTGATGGTCATTGATTTCAGTCAAGAGCCATAAGGCATCAGCTGTGACATTCTTTGTCGTGGGAGAAGGATGGGTAGTCTCCTCCTGTGTGATTAACTGCCTCTGAATATCCACAGGTGGGGCAGCTATGGGTGGGATCTAACTCGATGGTACATAACAACATGATATCCTTTGTACCATGTCCTCCTCTGTATTCAGCTTGAATTTCTGGTAACTTCCAATTGATGTTCTGTTGCCAAAAAAGTTGCTTTTTAATTACCTTCAAGATTTTATTTGCATATGATAGTCATTATTTTGCTCAATGACTTCTGTATTCTGTTGCATCATCTTTCTTTGGAATGGATGCAGATAGGGATCTCTTGCTGTCAGTTTGCCAGGTAGCTGTTTTCCAACTTTATTGAACACATCCAACATTGCATGTTTGCTGAAACATCTCAGTTGATACTCTGTCAATTCCTGGGGCCTATTTATTTTGCCAATACAGTCAGTGCAGTTTGGATATCTTCCTTTAATACTTTTAGTACTTAAAATGATTCAGTGCTAATCAGGTGATTTTGTTAGTGACTTTGTGTATTACTTTTATCTCTTTTTAGTGTTTTCTACATGATTCAGTTTTTTGCCCATAGAATCCTTCAGTATTGCCGTGTGAAACTTGAATTTTTTTTTCTTTAGTTTTTTCAGCTTGAGAAAGGCTGGTTAAGTTTTTCCTTTTAGTTTTCTGTTTCCAGGCTTGTTCACATGTTGTAATAGTTTACTTTGTCTTCTCAAGCCACTCTTTAAGATCTCTGTTCAGCACTTTTACTTTACCATTCCTTTCTTTTGTGTTAGCTTCTCTACAATCAGAGGTTTTGAAATCTCATTTGACATCTGATTTGGTCTTTTCCTTCTGCTTATTTTAAATTACCTTTTTGCTTTCTTGATGTATGATATCCTTGGAATCAGGTCACAACTCATTTTCTGTCATTGGTGTTCAGCACATCAGGTCTGTTCCTGAGATTGTCTCTAAATTTAAGGTCATATTGGCTCTTAAAGACTTGCTTTAATTTTCTTAAGCTTTATATTGAATTTGCATGTGATAAATTGATCTGTCCCACAGATCAGGTATGATGAATAAACAGATTAAATCAGACTTTTTACTACTCCAAACTTGCAAATTTGTGCTTTACTTTTTTCGTTACCAGTATAAGAGTGCCTGAATCATTTAATGAAAAGAGAAAGGATAACTTTCTCTTATGTCAAATAGTTTGGCTTTTTCTGTTATCTTACTCAATTTTCATTACATAACTTTCTTAAAATATCTTAAACAAAAAAAAATATCTTAAACAGTTTAACATAAGGCTAGCTAATAAAATAGTTTTTCTTTACTTTTTTCTCAAATGCAGTTCTATAGACTTAAGTATAAGATTTCAGGATAAAGAGTACTTATTTTTATACTACCATATTTTATAAAGTTTAGAAAAAACTCACCTTAAGAATCAGTTGTTCATAACCTCCTTTGTGAATATGATCAAAGTTAAAGTTCCTGCACACATATAAATATCATATACGTGACAGGTTCACAAATGTGACCCTACTAGTATAAAATTGATATAAAGTATAAAGTATTGTTGACATTTCCGGAAATTAGTTAGCCTTTTTCTTGGGTCCTGTGCTTGCAAAATATTTTATAACACCAGCAGCTGCTATGCATGATGGCATACAATGAAAAGATACAGGGAATCTTAACACATATTATTGAAGTTATTTTAGCTAAAGCTAAAAATTGTTTCATAAAAAGAAGTAGTAACACCTGCCCCTTATTAGTTCTTTTGCTAAAATCACAGCTAAAACAAGGAATTAACCAAAATGAAGGAAGATTAGTGTATAAATATTATAATTATCATATAGTTTCTTGAATATTGGAAGTGTTAGATGGAACTCTTAAGCATATTTATAGATACGTCCAGATTTTGAAGCATTACACAGCATATGTATGCTGAGGCTCTCATGATTTGTAAGGAACTCTCAGAAAAATAACTGACTCATAGCTGACCCTTTATTAAGGTTTTTGAGGCTGTAAATTGCATGGGAGGGGATTGCCTTTGGGTTAGCAGCACAGCTTGCTATAGATTATACCACCACTGTTGTCTTCAATATGGATTGAAGCTCAATATAAAAAAAAACCAACACACCAAAAAAACACAAAGATTCTCACTACTGAGCCAATTGGCAGCACCACGATAGATAGAGATTGAGGTTGTTAGTAGTTACAGCTTGCTTGGCTGCACAGTCAATGCTCTTGGCACCAGCAGTCAGGAAATCAAAAGAAGAATTGTGCTGGGAAAAATCTACTGTCAAGGACCTCTCCAGAGTAGTGAGAAGCAACGATGTTATAAGGTGCACCTGATCCAGGCCATGGTCTTTGTAGTTACTTGCTATGCATCAGACAGCTGGATGATGACCAAGAATGACAGAAGAATCATCTATGCCTTTGAGTTGTCATGCTGGAGAAGCGTCTCAAACATTCCATGGACTGCCAAGAAAACAAGTGTCTTTGAGAGGTTGAAACCAAATTTCTCCTTGGAGGCTAGGATTTTGAAACTCTCCCTCTCACATACTTTGGCATGTAACCTCTAGGGGCTGGTCCTTGGAGAAGGACATCAATGCTTGGAAGGGTGGAGGGAATGGCATAGGAGAGGTAGACCCTGAATGAGATGGATTGACAAAATGACAGGGGCAGAAGGAGTAGGTGTGTCAGAGTTAGTGAAACTAGCTCAGAAAGGACAGGCTTTGGAGCTGTTATATGTAGAGATTGCTGTGGGTCTCAGACAACTCAATGGAACATAACAATTCTCCCTTGACAGAAGCTAGATAGGAAGAAATTTTACTTTTTTCACATGGCTACACAGCCTGAAACTAGAAAAGTACATTGGTTTAAAGATGTACTGGTTACCCAAATCAAATCATCCATCTCTCAAAGATATAGTGAATGAATATATGTGTTCCTGCTGAATGGTTTTTTAAAGATATCCTTTTAAAAACAGAAGGATAGGCAATCTCCTCCTGTGCAATTAACCACCTCTGATAACTTGCCAGAGCTGTGGGTTGGTTCCAACTCTACAGTACACAATAACAACATCCTTATAAATAGCAATAAAAACCAGAACTTATGGTATATATCATCTGTAAAAAAAATATTCTGAGTGAAAGAGCAAACATTAGAACGTTTTTAAATTTATGTAGCAAATCTGGGAAAGATGAATCAAGAATTTGCAGATCTAAAGTCTTATTAAAGACTTGAAACCCATTTGTTCCATTGTTAAGACAGCAAATACTAGAGGTACATATATAATACATTTGTTTTTGAAAGTTACAGATTTTTCTTAAATGTGCTTTGAATAGTTATTTTTTTCTAAATGTGTATTTTTTTTTCTTTCCCAACCCCCAATTTTTTTCCAGGGCGTGATTGACTACATTTTCTATTCCAAGACTCATATGAACGTGCTTGGTGTCCTGGGGCCTTTAGATCCTCAATGGCTGGTTGAGAACAACATCACTGGGTGTCCACACCCTCACATCCCTTCAGACCACTTCTCACTGTTAACACAACTTGAACTCCACCCTCCACTCCTGCCTCTTGTCAATGGTGTTCATTTGCCTAATCGGAGGTAGTGGAGTACTACCCCGCAAAGACGGGGATCTGTTGCTATGGACCTGTACAGTTGTAAATCAGAGTATGTAGGAGTGAAGTATGGCCATCCTTAAGCTGCTTCTTCAGGTTCTTTTCATTATGTGTTTGCTATAAGATTTTGTACTTCTTTGTGCATATTGGTATCATTTGGCAGTAGGGTTGGAACCAAAGTATTACTCATTTTCCAAATTTTTAATTTAATGTGTTTTTAAATTGGACTTCTTCATGTTATGTTAGGATTCTGTATTCATAATTGATCAATTACCAATAAGATCCCAACAACAGTGTATTTGTTTTTCTAAAACAAATAATTTCTTTAGGATGGGTTGAAATGAACCAACCATTTTTGTAAAAGAACTATAAGCATAAGGTTTTAAACTAAATGTTGTCATGCCTTTCAGGGAAAACTTAGTTGAATTTATGTTTTCCTTTACACCAACATTATTTTGGGGTCACAAGTTGTTTGCACATTAACAAAGCACTTAAATTTGTTTTGCCTGTACATAAACCATGATATACCTTCTAGCCATAAAAAGAAATAGTGAGAAATTTAAAGACAGTTGCACAATATGGTTTCAAAATCAAGCATTTAATAGCACATGACAGCTTGTTGGGGAAACACTTTTTTTCTTTGTTCATTTTGGTTATTTATTATTATTGTTTTTCAGGAGTTGCCCTGGGGGTATTTTTTGGTTTTGTTTTATCTTGCTCCATTTTGCTTATAACTTTATTAGGAGTATTAATTCTAAGCCTGCCTCTCCAGTTTGTTCATGGGGAACAACAGGTGATTTATACTGCCAAACATCTTGCAAAGAGAATTTGATATGCAAAAGATGATCACAAAATTAGTGCCCAATGTTTTGTTGATTCCTTCCCATCTTTTCCCTCATTATGCTGAAAATCGAATAGTATATGATCTATATAATTTTTTTACTATTACTGTCAAATGTTAAATACTTTGAATAAGAAGACCTTGATCAAAATTTAAGAGGAAAGCCATACAGATATTTTATATATTTCCCAAATAAATTAAGTGACTGTTGGTTTTACTTTTTTTTTTGTGTGTGTGTGTGTGTGTGTGTGTGTTTGTTTGTTTGTTTTTTTTGTTTTGTTTTTTTTTACGGTGACAGTGGAAAGGATTGGGGGAGAAGAGAAAGAGCAAGAGTAATTGAAAGCCTTGAATCATTTTTCCTGACTCTAGCTGCCAAATGGCCATCATATGCTTTTATCTTTGTTTCTGTTATCTGTCAGGGTTGAATTAAGAAGCTACTGGTTTATTCCCACTGTTGATGCTGTAGATATATTGAATTTTTTTTTCACCCCCAAAAGGGGCCATCTGAAAATCTGTGACTTCAAGAGGCAGTGAATGCAATATTGTTTCTGGGGGGAAAATTGGTTGGCTGCTTGATGTTAGTTATGGCACAGTAACAGGAAAAGGTCGTGTCTGTGTTTTTAAGTTTTTCTTTATTCTGCTTTTTTGCTGCTATAAGAGTTTTCTGAAATTTATATTTTAAAATTTTCATGCACTTTACTGTTTGTAGTCTCAAAATGTGATATTTTTAATAAACAAGAAGTTTTTCATTATGTGAATGAAATTTTAAAAGAAAATAGCCTATATTTGTGTCTCACTAATATATAAAATACAGGTCAAATTTAAATTATTTAATTAGTTTTAAATATATACAATTTGTCTTCTCTTTCAAACCTGACATCTTAAGCTGTTTTATTGAACTTAAAATGATGCATTTCTTTTGGTCATTTTATAACTAATTTCTTCCATAGTAAATTAATCAGGCTAAGTAAGATAATATTTCCCCAGTGGATAATTTAGTGGGACTAGGGTGGTGGGATGATGTAATATCATATATGGGATTGCATCCAGAAGGGTAAAGAAGTTTAAAGCCTAAATAAACTCCCTTTAAAAAAAGTGCCTAGTGATAGAGGCGTTGTTTGTCATCTATTGTAATTGGAATGTCATTGTTACTAAATGAAATTTGACACAAAATATTCTTTTAAGAAACTTTAAGTAACAAAATAAACAAACAAAAAGCAACCCTTAAGATGACAGATTTTCCTCAGTGTGCAGGTATCCCTTCTTATATACCTCAAACATTCAACATCTAGCCATGCAAATTGATTACCTGAAGTATAGTACTGGAAAGTAGAATAGCATGAAAAACTTAATTTTGTGGACATTACCTTTTTTTTTTGTAATCAGCTACTGTATGTTTTTATTTTAAAATCTTTCATTTGGGTGGGTTTTCTGCTCTGGAGGTATATGCACTAACAAAACATTTTCCTCCTTTCATATACGCATGTTAATTAGCAATGTGAGCAATATTTTCTACCATACTTCACTCCCAATATTTTTTGAGATGTTTGTATAAAATGGAATTTAAAGTTCACTTATGATTGTATATGAACCACAGAGGAGCCCATTTATTAATAAAACTTTTTTAATAATTAAATGTAGAGGGAAAAATAAAAAAAATTGGGAAACATTGTAAACAGCTTAAGTTTATTTTGTGTATGATCAAGGCACTCTGTTGCAGAAGGTGTAATTGGGTTCTCTCTGCTTCCAAATGCACTCTTTCAAACCATTCATTATCCTGTGTATTTTTAATGTGGTTTTAGAAAATGTTGGTAGTAGCTCTGTTGAAGTAGGTAACTATTGTGTTTTGGGTGGCGCACACACTTGGGGCATGGTAACCCAGATTTCATGTGCACGATTTCCCTTTGGCTCACTGCCTAAATTTCACACACTCATCACCCTTTGTTCCCTTTGTAAAAGGAGTGGTATCTGTTTTGAGCTGCCAATTCAGATGATCAGAAATGCTGCTCTCCTCAGTATTGTCTTGTTAAATGCATGCCATTTGGAACTTTGGCAGTGAGAAGCCAAAAGGAAGAGTTGAATGACATGATATATATTGAGTGAAAGTAAAATATATGCTCATATACTTTCTAGTTTTCAGAATAAGTTAATAAGCTTTATGCCGTCAGGCTGCTGCATATTTTATCTAAAAAGAAAATTTGGGCATTTTTAGATTGTGATAATGTATTTTTTTAACTGTTAGATATGATTTCTGAATGTTTGTCTCAGAACTGGAGTGTTCTTTAAATTTATAACAAACAGTGTTGTTTGAGGAAGAGACAACTGCATTGTTTGTCATTACAACTTTCATACAAGTGCATGTCAAATCACCCACTCTCTCAGGCATCAGTGTCCGCCTCATAGCTTTACACATTTTGATGGAGAATATCGCAGCATCCTCAGGACTGACATCTGGGAAAGGCTCAATCCACTTACTGCTCCTTGCTTGTTGACTTTGTTTTACAATATTGTGCCTGGTGTCAACTTTTAAGCAACAGCACTGCCTAAAAATAAACAAGCAGAGAACAGAATCCCAGCACCATTCTATAGGCAACTTTTTAGAATTCAGATATAATAAATCTGTTCAAGATTTATGATGTTTTATGTAAAAAAATTTTGTACAATGTAGCTGACTATTTTTGTTTCATTTCTTTGATGTAAGGCGTGTGAACATTTGAATATCACATGTTAAAGTCAGGTATGGCACAATGGGTTTTGAGACCAGCTTTTCCCCCCTCCCATTTGCCTTGTTCCAAGCTTTTTCTTTCCAAATTTCTTTTCTGATACTCATAGGCAAATATTTAATTTTACTAATAAGCATCCTGTGTGAATGTATTAAAGAGCCACTATATTTTAGTGTTCTAGTTTGCAGAAATACAAAGCTGTGTTTCATATTCTTCTTACTTTATATCTTAAATCACAGAGAAGCAAAGGAGAAAGTTGAAAAATCTCTAAGGCTCATATCACTTGATTCAGTTTTAGAATTGAGAGTGTGGCACATTAAAACTGGAATGTTAAGCAACCATACTGTGCTCCACTTTAAAGTTCTATGTCCTAAGTGTAGTTAAATATGTGAAAAATTTGTATTTCCGTTTCTAGGAGATTCAGGTGTCATTAGTTTCATCAATACTTTGAGTATCAGATAGCAAGGAGTAAAGAAAGCACAAGAAGAAATAGGGTAAATAAGTTTTTTACAGAACAGAGGCATATGAGTCATCAGTGCTAATACAAAACAAGATTTCCTAGAAATTAAAATCTATTCCGTCCCAGTAATTACTGGCTTGATTTTAGGGTCTGTACTATAAGTTCCTATGAGATTTTAGTCACTTTTTAAAATAAATTGACTGTTGAGTAGCTTCAGACATGTGCATACACAGACACATACACAATCTGATTCATTTATCAGTTCATAGAACAGTATTAGTTTATAGCAGACAGACTTCATGGTACATTTTCAGAATAGCATTTACATATATTACTATTTTGACAGAAATGTGAATTCTCATATTTGTCTTCTCTTTATTTCTCCCATCTGCCCTCTAAAACAAAACAAACCAAAACCACCTTTCTGATTTGTGGAAAAGTCAGCTCAAGTGTCCAAAGGTAGGAAAGAAGTTATAGAATAGCATTATGTTAAATCTATGGTACCAAAATGTTTATTTATTTCTTGCTGAATTGTATCCTGTTTGTAGAACTCTGTGATTTGTAGATAGACAGATTGACTGAAGAAATTAGGGTATTTTTGCTAAGCCAAGACTTTTAGCTAAAGTTTTACACATACACAGATAAGAACTTTTATGTTTATGGTTGCTTTGATTGATTTTAAAATTAAAGTCTAGAGCACCAAATTTGTGTTTGCAAAAATAATACACCTCTAACTTGGCTTGTTTACCAAAGCTGCAGTCTGTTTAAGAAAAAGATGGCAAGGTGTTTCTCAGATTACAGAATGACATAAAAAAACTTCAATTTTTAAGTGTCCACTTTAAATTTTATGAGTAGAAGAAAAATATTCCTTATATCAATACTGCAGAATGTTCTGAGTAAGATCCATGCAAAGAAAGCTGTTCTCTTCAGGAGGATGGTAAGAAAGGCCATGCATATTGCTTATTTTAACCAGATACTTTCCTGATCTAAATTTCTATGTTAAATTATAAAAGCTACAGTAAGAAGGAGGGAGATAGCAAGAAAAGCACCTTTACTAATCTCTTTAGTAAACACTTTGGCATAAATTTGGCTAGAAGACTTGGATTATTCTTCAAGCTAAAGGAAAATAAACATATTGAAGCTTATTAAACAAACATGACAATTACTAAACAAACCTTATGACACAGAAGTAATGAGAATGCTTTTAAGTAAAATGACTTTCACTTTGTAAGCATTAAGCAAAAAGTCTGCTAATGTTAATTTCATGGCACAGTATAAACTCTAAAGCATTGTGCTGACTTACAAGTGGTATCATCAGAAATCATATTATGAAAAGAATATGCAAATGCTGAGTGATATGACTCCTTTGGCATGTAACATTGTACATTCAACTTTCAGAATCTTCCAGAAGGCTTAAGGTGGCATCTAATATCAGTTAATTTTACCATAACAAGCTCTCTGAATTTAGACATTTTCCCTGTTTGTCCCTTTAAACTCTGAAGCTTAAGAATCATGGTGGCCCTTGCTGGAATGGTCCTTTCTTAATCATTTCAGTTTCATGTTAACTCCTAATTGCTAATATGTGACTGTTTTCTTTAAAATATCAACTGTTATATATATTTACATTTGTTTAATTTGTCTTTTCACAAGATTGGCTTAGTATTGATATGTCAAACAATGGCTTTGCTTCTTACTGAATAGGCTTGGTATCCTATTTGTTTTAATCTTGATGCAGTAAGTGATGCAATGTCTTGAGTTTGTATTCAGAAACTATATTCTCCTTTCTTTGTGCTTAACTTGCTAAAAATATATTCTCTTACCTGTGAAATTCCTGAGCGGTGCTCTGCCAGCTTTCGGAGGGGATAAGTTTGGATGGTTGTGTTACTGCACACTGGATCTGAAATTGTTCAGTGTTGTGAGTAGCAAAATTTTTAAACACCAGCAGCACTGAGAAGTGCACTATGGGCATTCGTACAGTTGTCCAAATGCAAGCAATTCTTTCATCTATGAGAAGCTGAGGTATAGCGTTCAATAAGAGTATATGGAATATTTTTTAAGAGGATGGATGTTTTAACTTTGGTTTTCTTCTCTGTAGGTTGAAATAGTATGGAAGGGTTTTTGGTTTATTTGTTTTGAGAAGCAGTGTATGTATATCTCTCTCTTTCTCCGAAAGGGCCAGGTTGTTGGTCAAACTCACCATGGATTAATTTATATTGTCTGTTGTGCATCAACCATAAAACAAGTGCCAACTAATTGTCCATGGGACAATCTATTCTTCCACTCAATTTATCATTTGAGTAGGGAAGGGTCCATTTATTTCAGTACCTGACATGAAATTGAATAATTCATTGTTTTGCATACATTTGAGTCATTCTGTAGCCTATAATGTGTTTTTGTATCTATCTAATTAAATTGGTTGGAAAGCAAAGCACATGAGTTTAAAAGTGAGCAAAGTTCTTTTGTAAATCTTTTCCCTAGTTTCTATTCCAAAACAAAGTCTACTGGTTTAGATTGTGTATTTAGTTTGCTTTTATCCTAAGAAAAAGCCAAGCACCAAGTCAATAAGTTCTAATAATTGTGTTCTAATAATCTTGTTTAAAATCTAATATATATTTTAATTTAGATTTAATGAAGTGCCATGTAATTGTAGCTTGCTAGTGTTTAATGTTTAATAGACTGGTTCTGTGATGTTCTAATCATTTATCACTGTCATCATCCTAGAGAAAGTGGTTCTGCTCTTATTGAACACATTCTCTCTGACAAAATCACCAGCTGCTTTATTTTTCTATTTATTACAAGTTAAACAGTTGATGAGGTCTGAATATTGACCAAACTGCTCAGCTGAGATATTTTTCACAGTAGACACTGTACAAAATGTGCGTGCAAAAGAACACAGTTGGGTGGTAGTATTTTTTCATTAATGTGAACATTGACTAAACAAAGCAGTCCTGCCTTTCAAATCTTGTGGCAGCTCAGAAGGGAGGTGCTTAAGAACCTTAACTACTATGTCAGATGACAAAATACTTTTTCCATTTTGGAGATTGGGTACTGCTCACACATGATGTATAGGGCTAAATATATGCTTGTTTCCTTGCACCTGTGTACTTCCCTTTTTCTCCTTCCCCTCCCCACCCCTGTAGGCAATAAATGGCCATTTTGCAACTGCATATCCTTGTCTTCATTATTGACTCCATCTATACATTGTAAGTTTCTGCTTTAAGGTCACTATTTTTCTTACGAAGTAATTAAGGTAAAATAACAATTCATGGTACCTTTTTTAAGATGAGAGCTACATCACTACCTAAACAAGCTATATGTTTAAAATAGATTCTGAAGTTACTCATAGTACTTGAGGTTGAAGAAATCTTAGCAAAGAGACATGCGTCACTCCTGATGGAGGACCTTTAAAGACCATTTTGCAATTTATCTACCTGAAAAGCCAAACCCATTGTTACTAAGTAGATTTCCATTCATAGTATCTTCCAGCGAGTTTCAGAGGCTGTAAGTCTTTACAGGAGACTGCTCATTTTTCTTCCACAGAGTGACTTGTGAGTTTAAGCTGCTGTCCTATTGGCCTGTAGCCTGACAAGTTACATTCTATGCTACCATGGCTCCTTAAAATTGACCATAATCCTCTTATTGCCTATACAATAATGGAAGCATGTGTAAGGTGAAACCTTTCAGGTCATCTTAGAGTGACTAATGAGCAGAACTCCCTATTTGACATACATTGGGCATAGAATGTACAAGAAGCCCCAGATCTCAGTGTTTTAGTATTGTTATGTGCCGTCAAGATGCCTGCAACTCAGTGGCTCTGAAGCCTGCCGTGTCCTGAGCCATTCTCACTTACTTCGACACACCTACCGCCATATGTTGTTATGTGCCATCAAGTCACCTGTGACAGACACATAGCACTGTGTACACCAGCCTAAACCTTGCTCTATCCTGTGTCAACCTCATTGTCTCTGACACTTGTACCATTACCCCAGTCACTGAATCAATCCATCTCATCAAGGATCTTCCTCTCTCGCACTAGGCCTCCACCCTCCCAATCATGTCCCTCTCAAAGGACCGTTCAGCGTATTTCAGCCGAAACTTCAGAGTCCTTGCTTCCAAGGAGCAGCCTAGTATCACCCTCTCTAGTACCAACTTGTTTGTTCTAGCAGTATATGGTGTATTTGTCTCTTCTCCAACACTGTAGCTCAAAAGCATCAGTTATCCTTCTATCATCCCTAGTCATTGTCCAGCTTTCTGATGCATAGCAAGTAATTGCAAAGACAATGGCCTGAATCAGGCGCACCTTAGTGTCCAGACTGATGTTGTTCTTCGTGCTTTGGGGAGGTCTCTGACAGCACACTTGCCCAATGCCATTCGTCATTTCATTTCCTGGCTGCTAGTACCAAGAGTGTTGATTGTGGAGCAAAGCAAACTAAAGCTGTTAACAGTATCAGTCTATCTTCATCTATTGTGATGCTGCTAATTGGCCCAGTAGTGAAAATCTTGTTTTCTTGATATTGAGCTTCAATCCATATTGGAGGCTGCCGTCCTTGACCTTCTGCAGCTTGATTGTGTTTATGCAAATCCTATGCTTGGAAAAGGAGGCAGTCATCAAATAGAGCAAGGAAACACAGCAGGGTTCAAAATTGGGAAGAGTATACTAGAGATGTACCCTATCTCTGTACCTTTTCAATCTATTTGCAGAGCAAATTATCCCAGAGCCTGGGCTCTATGAGGAGAAATGTGGCACCGGGATTGGCAGTTGACTCATTAACAGTCTCTGTTATGCAGATGACACAACCTTGCTTGCTGGAAACCCCCATTAGCAAAGATTTATTCCTTTTTTTTGTTTTGTTTTGGTGTGTGTGTGTGAGAGAGAGAGAGAGTGTACCGTCAAATCAGATTTGACTGGTACAGGAGGAGATTGTCCCTCCTTTTCCGGGCAAAGCGTGGATTCAAACCGCGTGCCTCTGGGATTGTAGTTGCAGCTCCTTGCCACTAGGCCACCAGAGCTCCCCAAAGACTTATTCCTAGAGCATAATCTAATCTGTCTTGATCTGAGTTACCAGTATTGACCAAGCTTAACAGTTGATTCTGATAAGGCATAGATTTATGGAAACTATTTTGGACAAAATGCTGTAGAATATTAAAAAAAAATTGCTTCCTATCAATTCACATTCCAGGCACTTCTGTTATGCCATAATGTTTGATCAGAGTAAAATTAAAATCTCTTGCCACTGAATCTATCTTAGCTTCGATAACAGTGACCATCAGGTTTCTGTGGTTATAAAGCTTAAAAAGAAGAGACTTCCATCTTTCTCCCACTCCTGAATTTCAAAACCTTGGAAAGTGGAGGAATGAAAGTTCATACAGAGAAATAATTTTAAAATTCTCTTTCAGGATAAAATTAAATTGAAAAATTAAGGTGGTTGTGTCTGATAATGTTAAGTACCATTGAGTATGACACATAGAGATCTTATGAACAGCAGGTCTGAACCCTGTCGTATCCTGTGCCAGCCTCACAATTGCTGAAATGCTTTACCCCATTGCTGTAGTCATTGTGTCATCCCATCCTTTTCCATCCTTCCACCTTTCCAAGCATAATGTTCTTCTCAAAGAAATAGCCTTTTCCAGTAATATGCCCAAAGTATGTGGGATGAAGGTTTATCATCTATGCCTCCAAGGAGTACTCTGGGCACACCTTCTTCAAGACATACCTGTTTCTTCCTCCCCCACCCAGTGCATAGGATATTCAGTACTCTTCTACAACACTGCAGTTTGAAGACATCATTTCTTTTTCTGTAGTCTTTATTCATAGTCCAGCTCTCAGATAGCCATGGCCTGAGTCAGGCATGTCTCAGTCCTCAAATTGACATCATTGCTTCTCAGTAATTTGGAAAAGTCCTTGACTACAGACTTTGTCAGTCCAATAAGTGTGTGATGTAATATTGTGTGATGGAAAGTAAACTGTTCTTGAGAACAAAGTGAGCAGTGCTTAATAGATTGGGGAATTGGAGTGATGGAGTTAGGTGTGTCAGGGGTAGTGAGACTGGCTGAAGATAGGGCAGGGTTCAGCAATACCGTGCGGTAGGTCAATGAGTCACAGATGACTCAGCACATAATAAAATACTTAATAGAGAAGTGAATGGATTATTTTGTGACAAATTGCCAATATCAAGTCCACAGGCTAAAACAGGACTTGCTGACTGAGTCCTTCCTAATAGGGATGTTACATTACCTATTCCTGACCCTAAGTAACTTCTGTTTGTAAACGTCTTTTCCTTTATGTTGATCAACCTGTACCAAGTCCTCTGCTTTCCCAGATGTGGGTTGTTTAGGGTCCATATTTCTTTACTATAAAAAAGGATACTCTTAAAATAGGAGATTCAATACATTCTCCAGCTGTTTACATTCTGCTGTTTGACCTTAGACAAGCAAGGTGACTTGACTTTTGGTGAGCAGAAAAAGGAAAGTAACTCAAAATAATTGCCTTATAACTTGAAGATCAAGAGCAGAGCAGATATTTTATTTGGGGAAATTATCTC
Source organism: Elephantulus edwardii (assembly GCF_000299155.1). NCBI lineage: Eukaryota > Metazoa > Chordata > Mammalia > Macroscelidea > Macroscelididae > Elephantulus > Elephantulus edwardii. The sequence goes on from NW_006399792.1 coordinate 18,267,966, forward strand.
GATAAAGCAGACTGGGAACTGAGAAGAATTAAATAAGGAGGAAAAGACAAGCCAAGGTTGCAATAAGAAACTAATTACCGCTGAGTGGTAACAGCATAATCCTGCCAAGTGTCCTTTGGGGATCAAAGAAGCGTAGATTCCGAAATGAGGAACAGGAGAGGAAGTTTATTTACTGACTCCTACGAATCCTTTTTTCTTTGGTCTACCAACTTCCATAGAAGGTACACTCAGGAAATCAAATGACATGTTAAGCAAATCTATGAGAATGATTGTATGAAACACAATGTGAATGAAGGAGAGTGTGAAACTGAGTTTTGTATGCAAGCCAATATAAAACAAATATTTTTAAAAAGAGCAAATATTTAAATTTAAAGTCAAATATGCATCTGATCATGGTATTTTCAGGTGCTTTATATGTATTTGAAAGTTAAACAATGAGTAAAGAAGACTGAAGAATTGCTGCCTGTGAGTTAAAGTGTTTAAAAATACTATGGACTGTTAAAAGAACAAATGTGTTGGAAGTACAAACAGAATGCTTCTTAGAAGCAAGAATGATGACATCATCTCACATATGTTACCATATTTTGAGTCATGAATGAGTTGAGACCTTCAGAGTGTCAAAGTACCGAATAGTAAAAGCAGCAAAACCAGGTTCCTGGTACCAGTCAGTGCAAAGACTGACCCACATGTCAGCGAGCTCAGTGACCCTGTATAAGGGAGTGTGTTTGGTAGACTGAGGTACCTCTGTGCACTTGCTGATGAAGTTAGGATTGCCAACCCACAGGGCAAGAGCATTGAGTCCCTTCAGGACAAAGCTTACTGGTGGAGAGAGGTGGCTGTCTAGGCACTTAGGAGTAGAGCTAAAGAGCTCAATATGTACACTCAGCAAATAACTCGAAAAGCTGGAATGAAGAAAAATGCATTAGGATTGGAGGAAGACATCAATCACCTACTTAAAATGAAGGGGGGGGGGCTGTATGTATAAAAATGAAAGAATTTTTTTTCCAAAGAGAAAAGTGAACTGGGGGGGGAAGGGGCCAGAGAGGAAAACGTGCAACAATGAATGAATGGAAATCCAAGTTCTTTATAAACTTTCATTAAAATCTCAATTAAAAAAATTAACCTATAGTCTAGGAACATAGTACATAGGGTTTTCAGAGGCCTGCTATTTCAGAAGTGGATGGCCAATCCTTCTTGCTAGTCTGTCTTAATGTGAATGTTCAGATTTAGAGAAGTATCAGACAGACCAGCAAGCTAAAGGTATATCCCTTATTGCGGCGTTAACTTTAGTGTCAGTGTTGTCCCTGCCTTTCTCACACGCGTCTTCACCCACTTATTTCCCTGCTCCACCATCCACCAGGATACCCATCCACTTCTACCCCCTCCCTTCACATCTATCTCCCTTTGACCAGCCCTCCATCTAATAACATATGAGGCTTCCATGGCTTCTGTGATTCCAAACACATCAGCTGATGGTAGTTCCTTATGTTGGGATCAATGTCTCTGAAGTTTAGTCGTATTGTTTCCCGAGTAAAGGTGATGCATCCTGTAGAACTGGTGTGTAGATAGGCTTTTCTTGGCCCGAGGGCCAGAAGGAATGTCGCGCGGTTTTTGCGTCTTCGATTACCTGGGGAAATGGGAGGGGTCTGAGGCTGACCTCTAAGCTGCCCAGCCTTCAGCTAGTCAGGAAGGCCCTCTGTGAGGTGGATTGATTCAGTGACTGGGATAATTGGGATGGGAGTGTCAGAGACAGTGCGATTGGCACAGAACAGAGCGGAGTTTAGGGCTGTTGTACATAGGGTCGCTATGAGTCGCAAGTGACTTGACGGCACATAACAACAACAACACAGTCTAGGAAACCCCGTGAGAAAGTTCTGTTCTCCCTTATAAGGTCAATGGATTTTTTTAAGAATAGCAGGTCAAGTCAATGACGTAGAGTAGATGAAAGACATAATTTAACAATCTTTGTTAAGACTATATTAAAATATAATTTTGCTCTGAATTCTATCAGTTAAAAAAATTTGACCTGTAGGAGGGGGGAGGAGAAGAGGTAAAATGTGCAACAATGAACAAATGAAAATCTAACTTTTATGTGAACTTAAAAATTTTATTTAAAAATATGAAGAGGAAATACTTGCTCCAGAAGATAGAAGGTCAAAGATTATATTCCTCAATATGGATTACATCTCAACATCAAGAAAAAAAGAAAATCCACCTCAGTGGACAAAAAGACCACATCATGATAGATGCAGAAAAGATTGAAGTTGTCAATGATTTCATTTAACTTAGATCCACAATCAACTGCAGTCAAGATATCTAAAGGCATGTTCCCTTGGGAAAATCTGCTATCAAAGTTCCAGAGTGCTAAAGAGCAACTAACTATGCCAGTTTAAAAATCAAGATGTGCCAGCTCTAAGCCATGGCCTTTTCAGCTAACTTCCTATGCATCTGAAAGTTGGACAGTGATTAAGACAGACAGAAGAGTTGAAACCTTTAAACTATGATATTGGAGAAGAGTACTGAATATCCCTTTGACTGCCAAAATTCTATGGTGGAGATAGTGCAACCAGGGTTTCCTTAGAAGCAAAGATAATGCAACTTTGTCTCACATGCTTTGGGCCTATTGTCAGGGCATTTTGTCTTGGAAATAGACTTCCTGGCAATAGTGGTGGATCAGAGAAAGAGAGGATGACCCTCACAAAAGGATTGACAAAGTAACAAAAGACAGGATCCTATCAGAGACAAGGGGCAGATCTGTTGTGCATAGGGTTGCTATGAGTCATGGTCAGTCAGTGGCAACTAACAGCAACAAAGAGCTTTATCCTAACTGGCCATTTGGAACAGAATTTGGACCACCCAAGAAGCCCTGATATTCAAGGAGCCAGGAAACAAACTGAAGAGACAGAACATGGCAAGCAGAGTTCCAAAACCTCTTTCTCAAAGGGTATGGCTATGGCTGCTGGGGTCTCAAAGGGTGAGACCCTGGCTTCCTAGATTTCACAGAGTCAGATCTTCAACAATTGAGTTCTAAAATGGGAGGCTACCTTATCTTCTGCCCGAAGCTGAGAAAGGCTGCCATGCCCAGTGTGTCAGAGCTGAGAGGATGAGGTTGCCACTCATAATAGGTGAGTGGAGCTGCCAAAAGGCAAGGGAGTAGAGTAGCTAAACCAGTGGACCTGGAAGGTTAAGCCAGAACATGAGGTGAAAGAGCCTGTAGCCAGAATCCAGAGAGCATAACCTCCACCCAGAGTCTGGAAGGCATAGCCACTGCCTAGATAGTTTTACAGAACAGGATTCTTTTCACATCTTGAAAGTTAATGTGACTTGTTCTGTTTTTTAATTGTTTGATACCTGTTCTTTCTTTACCTCCAGTTTTTCTCATTTGTAAAGAGAATGTCTAAATTCCATCCTGGGGCAAAATTCCTCTTCATCTGTGAACTTCTAAAATCTAGAATACGTTTTATATTCCTTCAAAGTACAATGGTGGATGGAATGGGTACAAAGTAGACATTCTCATAAAGCCTCTCTACAACTGTTGACAATATCCTGTGCTCATTTTGTGACTGGGTTGTTTGACATCTTCTTACAGTCCTGGAGTATTCTTTAAGTTCCAGATATAAGTTCCTTATCTGACATGTCATTGCCAGATATTTTTCTCAGTGAAAACAGGATTTTTTTAAAAAATTATACTGGTTTGCATACATAGTTCATTAAGTTCATATACATTATTTTTTCACACCAGATCTTACCCCTTTTGAAAACAGGAAATATTTAAGGGCATCAAAAAGCAACTATGGTTAGTATGTGAATCAAGCTTCTGGTATGAATGTAAAATGTCACTTAGATTTAAAATGGTCACACATAATGAGTTAGAATGCCCTCTGCTCAAAATTCCATTCCTCTATCAGATTGATAAACCATACACTATGATTTACTCATTTTCAAGAAAAATATGGGTATATTTTACTCAGAAGATCCTTGTGGAATTTTGTATTCTGAATGTACTGCAGTTTTAGAAAATAGTGTTATCATCATCACATTCATCTTGATTGAATATTCGAGGAATTTAAGAAGAATTATTGGAAGCACCTAGTGGTAAGAAGCTGTGCTAACAACCCTAAAGTTGGAAGCAGAAGTGGCATCCACTTCCTAAATAACATGCCTCCGGAAATTCTGTGAACTTTGATAAATGTCGATAGTTGTAGAGGGGCTTCAGGCCTTTTGTTCGTAGGGTTGCTATGAGTCATGCTTGACTAGAAAGCAATCAACAACCATAACAACACCACGACCACAATGAGAATGTCTGTCTTTGTGCCCGTTCCACCCACCATTATACTTTGAAGGAATATGAAATGTATTCTAGATTTTAGAAGTTCACAGATGAAGAGGAATTTTGCCCCAGGATGGAATTTTGTCCAAACTTTTGCCGTGATAGGATCAAGGGAGGGTGTTTTACAGATGGCAAGAATGTGGATGTTGTGAGGGGAACAAAAGTTGAATGTTATAGATTAAATTGTGCTCCCTTCCCTCACAATACCTCCTCCTTCACCCCAAATCATTCAAGTTGGGTAGGCCATGATTCTTTGTACTAAATAATTCTCCTTACTTTTGTGGTGTAATTATGTTTTATCCTAATAACTAATGTAACAGGATGAAATTGACAGGATTAAGCTGTATTCTGCATCAATCCCTTTTAAGATAACAAATGAGATTAAACAACCAGAGGAGGAGAAACCCGACAACCATCAGGAAAGAAGACCCAGGAGTGCAACACGTCTTTTGTAACTGGGGTCCCTGTGCCAAGAACCTGCTAGAAGACCAATTCCAAGACACACATAGATCTCCAGGGGAACTTGGAGTTCTAAGATGTTGAAAGAAGACAAGGAACTTTTCACAGAGCCTGTTAGAAGACTGGTGGTCTGACTTTGGACTTATAGCATCCTAAACTTTGAGATGACAGATCTCTTTGTTAAAAGCCATTCAGTTGTATTTCTGTTACAGCAACACTGAATAACTAAGATACCAGTTAACAAGGACCATGTATATTTAAGTATATTAAGACTAGCCGCAACACTCCTTCCTAAACCTGTAAATACTGAGTCACTGGAAAGTGTCACTATGCCAGTATTTTGCCCTAATTAGTTTTATTCGTGATTCCCTGGCCTGACACTTTGAGGATCTACTTCTGCATATGTTCCTCAAGGTCCTAGTCATAATGTTATTCCAGAGCTTAGAATTCTTTGTGTCTGTAAATTGTTTGGTGCAGGGATTATGTTTCTTTGCTCAGCTTTTATTGTGATATGACTGTCACAGTATATCTCTGATGTGAGATCAGTAAATCTCACAGAGAGGAGACAAGATTGGATCTTAGAAATAGAAGACTTTGAGGCACATGAATCAGATGGCAATTCTGTGGCTTGTCCATGCAAAAGGACATGTTTACTCTAGCAAAAGTAAGGGAGAAATATCCTGAGGTCCTGAGGATTCAGGTATATCTTGGGATGCAAACTTTCCAGGTTTTCACACTCAAATGTCCAATTCCAGGGGGTGGAGATGGTGTTAGCTGCTGTCGAGTCTAATGCAAGCCTATGAACAACAGATCTGAACGGTGTTCTGTGCCATCATCGCACTTCCTGACACACTAGAGATCATTGTGGCAGTCACCACGTTAATCCACCTGATTGAGGGTCTTCCTCTTCTGTGCCAATCCTCCGCCTTTCCTAGCATCATGTCCTTCTCCAAGGAATAGCCCCTCCTAGCAACATGCATGAAGTATGTGAGGCAAAACGTTATTGTCTTTGCCTCCAAAGAACACTCTGAAAACCCTATGCATAGTAGATACCAGGTTTGAGGGTCTTAGAATACTGAGCCTTGGAGATTATACCAGTCTTCTTTGTAGCTTTGCTGTACAAATCCCGATTTGTTTCTAAAAATACTACTTGCTTCATAAGTCCTATTTTTTAAAATATATTTTCTTCCTTATGTCAAGAGTTAAGACCAGGATGCCCATTTGTACTCTATTCAGCATTGCACATAGGTTCTCCAGTTAGGGGAAAATAGAAATACAAAACATTCATATTTGGTTCTATGGTTAGAGGGGGAAGAAGTAGGAAACAAACATCTTCAAGGAAGAGAAGTAAAACTATTTGTACATGAGGTTATTTTGTTTGTAGAATATCCTAGGAAGGCCATTAATGAACTATTAGCATGTATACACTTAAGACCATATCTGGAGACTTTTGAATACTTATATTGAAATAGAGTTCCAATGAGGAGCAGGTCTGTCAGATTTCATGCTGTCAAATTGATAGCTTGGCTCAGTTCAACCATTTTTAATGTTGGTACAGCTGCAAACTAGTCCTGCTATTTTATAGAATGCAGCTAACCTAAGAATGAAAAAAATAAACTATATATGAATATGCTTCTCTCATCAGTGCCATTTGGTAATAATTGTGGTGTATGGTGGGCACTTTGCCATGAGATTCTGGCAGGGACTGATGTGCATATTATGCGTGAATCTAGTGCAAAGTCTCACTGTTATGATTGCCCAGCCTCCTTTGTGTACATCTTTGTTGTACAATATTGTAGCCACTACTCAGTCATGTGTAGCCATTCAGTACTTGAAATGATAGCTTTTTAACATATTAGATGAGTAGAATATATTGTTGAAATTAATTATATCTGTTTCTTTTTGCTTTATCAAATAAGACTACTAGAAAATTTAAAATTAAATGTATGACTTACATTTATCTTTTCATTAGGCAGCACTATTTTTCCATGTCATAAGAGTATAAACCCATGTTGTTAGAGTTTTACCAGTAGCATAAATCTCAGTTAAATCTTATGTAACTATAGCATTATTTCTAACATATAGCCACCTACATGTTTTTAATGTACAGTATAGAAGGAATCACTGTAGAAATTCATCTTATGAGAGGTATGGAAATACTTAAAATAGCAGGCATTTAAATAAGATTCTACCAGTTGTTTGTTATTGTTGTTATGTGCCATCGAGTTGCTTGCGATTCATAGCGACTCCTAGCAACCCTATGTAAAACAGCCCTGAAATCTGATCTATGCTGTGCCAACTTGACTGTCTCTGACATACCCCTACCCTCATTAACCCAGTCACTGCATCAGTCCATCTCATCGATGACCTCCTTCCCTTTCTCTGTCCTTCTACCCTTCCAAGCATGATGTCCCTCTCTAAGGACCGGACCCTCCTTGCAACATACCCAAAGTATGTCAGATGAAGCCTCAGAGTCCTTGCCTCCAAGGAGCAGCCTGGCTTCACCCTCTCTAGGACGAACCTGTTTGTTCTCCTGGCAGTTTATGGTATTTTAAATTCTCTAGCACCACACCTCAAATGCGTAATTTATCCTTCTATCATCCCTAGTCATTGTCCAGCTCTCTGATGCATAGCAAGCATTTGTGAAGACTATGGCCTGGATCAAGCTCACCTTAGTCTCCAGACTGACATAATTTCTCTTCCATTCTCTGGAGAGGTCTCTGACAGCCGACTTTTTTCAATGCAATTCATCTCTTGATTTCCTGGCTGCTGGTATCAAGAATGTTGATTGTGGAGCCAAACAAACTAAAGCTGTTAACAATCTCAATCTCTTCACCATGTGTCAAGATGCTGCCATTGGCCCAGTGTTGAGAATCTTTATTTTCTTGATGTTGAGCTTTAATCCATATTGAAGGCTGGCTTGAAGATTCTACTTTAGTTTCCCAATTTGAAATGTTCCAAAGTCTACCTATTAATAGTGAAACTAACAAAACCCCAAACAATGTATATCTTCTCTTATACAAACTTGGCTTTTTTAATAAGTGACTTGCAACTAATTAGCCAAGATGATTTGTCTAAATGTGGTAAACACAAATTATGTGTGAAAACATATGCAGAAATATTATTTTGGATCTTGCTTTAGAGATATTTATGCTGGAGAATTAATTTGAATTTTCAGTATTTATGCATGTGTGGTGGTGGTATATGCTGTCTAATTGGAACAAACTCATAGTTGACCCTCAAGTGGCTTTGCAGAAGCTGTAAACCACATGACAGGAGATTGCCCATCTTTCTCTTGAGGAGCTGCTGGTGGACCCAGACCACCTGTCTTTGTGTTGACAGTGCAACTCTGTGCCACTAAGCCGCCAGAGATTCCTCTGCACATAGAAAGTATTTAATATTTCTGATCTCCATGAAGAAAAATCTTTCCCTTCTGTTTTAAGAGTTGTATTTGGCTTTCTAAGTAAAAAATCACTTTTGCCAAACATTTTGCTTATGCTTGAATGTTTTCTAATCTACACTTAGCAAAAACCTCAGTAAAGTATAGCAAGTTTGGACCTCCTACTTTCCATCCTTTAGAGGAAGAAAAGAGAGAGACTTTATGTTTTGAATTTGTGAATTCTCTGTCGTAGGGTCAGGAAGTAAAGACTGAGATATATATCCAATTAGCTATGAAAATTTTTCTACTTTTTTCCCAGTGAAGGAGAAAAGATTGACTGTAGAGGCTGACAGCATGAGAATGTACCACATTTAACGAATTGGATTGGGTTTCTTTTCAACACAACTGACTGCCCAAGCAGTTGTTTCTAAAGATTCTTGAGTGTTGCTCTCCATTTTAAGCCTTTCCTTGGAGGCATGAGGATATTTTTAGTTAATCACCATAAACATCTGACTTCTAGGTGTACTGAAGAGAGTTACCCGGTTTCTGTAAACTCACAAGCTCTGTCACATTGAATACTGTGTTCTGGTAAAACGCAACAAAAGGATGAGTCTTTTAATTTTCTGGTCCAGGAGAGACCCTAGCCATACTTTTTTTTTTAAAGAGTTTTTTTTTGTTGTTGTTGTTTTCAGTACTGGTTTACTTACAAATTTCATACACGTTGTTTTTCACACTGAATCTTTCCCCTTTACCCACTTCTATCTCCACCCATCAAATTGTGTGACCCTATGATTAAGCCCTCCCCCCACTCATCCTCACCCCTCTGCTCCTCCCTCCCTGTCTTGGATCCTCACACTCGTTGTACAATAATAGTCTTATGCAGTATTTGTCTTTATGAGACAGATTTAGTTTACTGAGCATTATTCTCTCCAGTCCCTCCCAAGTTAGGTAGTAATTTACCAAATCATTGCTCCTGTGTGATGCATAGTATTCCATTGTGTGAATGCACCATAATGTCACAATCCATTCCATTGTGGTTGGACACTTGCCATACTTTTGAAAGAGGCATAAGGAAGGATAAGACAGGGAGTTGAGAGGTTCTCAAAGAACAGATTCCTTTTGCAACCTTTCAGTTTTGGATGGTGGAACAGTTACTTTTTTTTAACTTTGCCCAGTACCCGTGACAGATGTTCACTGAACATCTCTTTCCACCTACAGCAAAAAAGAGAGAGGGGGTAAAAATCAAAGACACACAACCAGAATTGCTGCACTAATGCACCACACAAACCTTAGCATTCATGACCATGAGACAGGAGAACTAGATGATGTTTAGCTACCATTCTTGCCTGCTTTGCTGAAAGCAGACAATACCAGAGAATGTCTAGTTGTGCTTTGATATTTGAACAGATTATAACAAATTATGGCTAACAGTGAGAAGGGGAATTCCAGAGCTCTTAATTGTGTTCATGAAAAACCTACATCTAGACCAAGAAGCTCTTGTGCAAACAGAGCAAGGAAACACTGCATTGTTTAAAAAGAAGAAAACTGTGGGATTGTATCCTTTCTCCACATCTATTCAATCTGTATGCTGAGCAAATAATTTGAAGAAAAACGTGGCATCAGAATTGGGTGAAGACTCATCAACAATCTGTGTAAAGCAGAGGACACACCCTTGTTTGCTGAATGTAAGGAGCACTCGAAACATCTTTTGCAGAAGATAAAATACTGTAGCCTGCAATATAGATTACATCACAATATCAAGAAAACAAAAATCCTCCCCAGTAGACTTTAGGAGACATCATAGAGAAAATAATTAAATTGTCAACAACTTCATCTTACTTGGATCCACAGTAAGGAGATTAGGAGACGTTATTGTAGTGGGTAAGTATGCAGTAAGGGACCTCTCCAAATTACTGAGGAGTAGTGAAGCCAGTTTAAAGACTAAGGAATTCCTGATTCAGGCCATAGTTTTCTCAGTCACTTGCTATGCATCTGAGAGCCGGACAGTAAGGATGTCAGAAGAATTGATGCCTTGTTGAAGAAGAATACTGAATATCTCATGGACTGCCAAAAGAACAAACAGATATGTCTTGGAGAAAGCAGCCAGAGTCCTCGTTGGAGGCAGAGATGAGAAAGATTCACATACTTTGGGCATGATATTGTTGTTGTTACGTGCCATTGATTATCTGCAACTCATTGCAACCCTATGTACAATATCTGTAAACCCTGCCTTATGCTGAACCAGTCTCACTGTCTCTAACACACCATCATTACCCCAGTTACTGTGTCAATCCATTTCATCTAGGGTCTTCCTCTCCTGTGCTGTCCCTCCACCCTTCCAAGAATGATGTCTTTCTCCAAGGACTGGTCCCTTCTGTCCATGTGCCCAAAGTATGTGAGATGGAGCTTCAAAAATCCTTGCCTCCAAGGAGCAGCTTAGTTTCACTCTCTCCAAGACAGACTTGTTCTCCCGGCAGTCCATGGTATGTTCAAGACTCCTCTCCAGCCCCACAACTTAAAGGCATCAGCTTTTCTTCTGTCTCCCTTAGTAATTGTCCAGCTCTCTGATGCATAGCAAGTAATTGCAAAGACCATAGCCTGAATCAGGCACACTTTAGTCTCTAGACTGACATCATTGTTCTTTAGCACTTTGGTAGCCCTTGACAGCAGATTTTTCTAATGAAGTTTGTCTTTTGATTTCCTGACTGCTGGTGCCAATGAGGAGGAACATCTGAAAATGGTCTTTAGTAATTGAAATATGGAATGTATGTAGTATGAATATAGGAAAATGAAAAGTTGTCAAAAGAATAGAACAAATGAACATTGGCACGCTAGGCATTAGTGGGATAAGACGGTCTGGCACTAGTCACTTTACACATGACAATCACATGATATTCTATGCCGGGAGTGAAAAACAGAGGAAGAGTGATGCTGCATTCATAGTTAAAAAGACAACATCAATTCCTATCGTGAAGTACAATTTTGTGAGTTTTAAGATACTACTTATATGCATACAAAGAAGACCCATTAATATGATTATTATTCATATATGCACACCAAGAACTAAAGCCAAAGAGGAGAAAAAATAAAAGATTTTTATCATATTTAGCTTTCCAAAATTGACCAAACATACAATAAAGATGTGTTAATGTATGATGGAATACTGTGCAGCATGCAGGAGTAATGATTTTGTAAATTACTACCTAACTTGGGAAGGACTAGATAGCATTATGCTAAGTGAACTAACTCAGTCCCATGAGGATCCAAGTAGGAGGGGGAAGCAGAGGGCTGAGGATGGCGGGGGGTAGGGGGGAGATAATCATAGTGTCACACAATTTAATGGGTGGAGGGAGGTGGGGGGTGAAGGAAATGGGGAAAGCTGATGTGAAAAACTATATATATGACCTTTGTGACCCAACTAGTATAAAATTAAAAAATAAAAAGAGATGTGTTAATGATAATTGGTGACTGGAATGCAAAAATCGGAAACTATGGAAAGGAATTATAGTCAGAAAGTATAAACTTGGTGACAGAAATGAGACCAGCAATCAAATGATTGCATTTTGTATGTTCAATGCATATTCAATTCATTGCAAATACCATTAAAAAAAAAACCAACCCAAATGGCAACTTTATAATAGTGAGAGATAACAGTAATAGGTCTCTAAAGTCAACAAATACACTAGAGTGCTAAGGGAGCTCTGCTAACCTAGTTAGTAAGAGTTACACTGCCAACCCAAAGCCAAAGTTTTCAAATCCACTAGCTGGTCTGACGGAGAAAGACAGGCAATCTCTTCCCAAATGATTTATAGGCTTTGAAAACCTGCTGGAAGGTCAACTATGAGTTGGTTCTGACTCAAAATGAGGTTTATAAAATGAACAAACATACCAGGGAGGTATGCACTCCTTGAAACAGTCAACTATTTAAGATCAAAAGGATCGTATTTGCCCAATGACCAAGTTCAGAAGGCAGGAAGAATTAAGGGAAGAGCAATGCAAACAGGAAATGCAAGGAGGAAGTAGGATGAGTGATGTTGCATTATGGGAACTGCAACAAAACATGTTTGAATTGTTGAATGGCACACTCATCTGCTTGGTAAATCATCACCACATTCACAATAAAAGTTTAAAAATATTTATTGAATGACTAAATCAAGGAAGATTAATATGAAAGCTTTCCAAATGTTTGAGAATTATTCTATGGGAGGGGAATGAATTATTGAACTTCTTTATAATGATCTTAATCTATTTTTTGCTTTGCTCCCTTGAAAGTCAGACTGAATAATAAAAGGGGAAATCAATCAATTATTAAACCAAGAAACTTCCCATCAAGTCAATTCTGGTTTATGGTGACACAGGTTTTGGAGCAGTTGGGTGTAGGAAATCACAAAATGGAAAATATACCAAGCAATTAATTGAACCTGTACCTTTCCTCTATATACTTTCTCCTCTAGCTCTAAAGCAGAATGGATGGGCTTCACTTCCTCACTGCCTTATACTGACCTTTTCCTCCCTTTAATGTTATCTATCTAGGGATATTGCTCTGAGCTGATTACATTCTGAGTAAAAATAGAATGTTGAAATGGTGCTTTGTTTGGCAAGGCTGAGCTGTGTGTTGAACACCTGCTCTCTGAATGCATATTTAAAAAGATCGTGCAAGTAGATGGTGTTGTCTCCCTTTGGAAATACTCAGCTGTCTGGAGGGACAATTGTTGTGTCATGTGGGCTCAGCTCTGCTCCCATATCCTGAAAACAAATACCATACAGGGAAAGAAGAAATCCTTGCAGTATATGTGTCAAAGGCCTTACAGTGCATGGTTATTAAAAGCAAGGGTAAAATTTTTTTCCCCTCTTTGCCAGAATTGAGCAATTACTATTAAAATTTCTGTCATTGCCTGTCTGCAACTGCAGTAATAGGGTTCTCATCTTCCAGTAGAATTATGGACAGTTTTACTCCAGTGAAAATGCCTGTTTTTTCAGGAAGACCAAAAGGAGAGATCTCTTGAAAAGAGGAGAAGGCAGACATGTTTGCTCTGTTCTGCTTTTCTGCTCCTCCAGTCTGTGACTAAGGTGTCCTGGAGCCCGAGTGGTTCAAGAACTCAACGGCTATCCCCAAAGGTTGACAGTTTGAATCGCTTAGCCAACCTCCAAGAGAAAGATGTGGCAGTCTGCTTTCATAAAGTCTTGTAGCCTTAGAATCTTATGAGGCAGCTCTGTTCTGCCACCATGAATCAGAATTGAATCTATAACAATGGATTTAATTTTGGGTTGGAATCCAGCTGCGGATGAATAGACTGACTCATGGTAACTCCCTGAGTTTTCACAACCTAGAGACTCCCTCCGCTGCTAACTGATTTGAGTACACCAGGAAGCATCTAGGAAGAAAGACATGTTGGTTTAATAGCCATTGAAAATCCAGAGTGGAACACAGTTTTAGTTTGAAACACAAAGCTTTCGTGGGTAGTCCACAGCTTGCAGCACTGCTAACTAAAAGACAGCACATCTCTGGTGATTTGAATCCACTAGCAGCTCCTTGTGGACCCAAATCCACCAAATGCTCCACTGGAAAAAGATGGGCAATCTTGTGTGCCATGTAAAGCCTCCAAAAGAAAACCTGCTGGAGGGTGAGATATGGATCAGCTATGACTTGATGTTACATAACAACAATGAACAACAATGACAATAGCAGCTCCTTGGAGGAAAGAGCAGCAGCCTTTTCCTGTTAAGATGCACAGCCTAGACGTCTGGTGGAGGACCACCAGGAGTCTGAATAGGCTCGACTGGCATTGAGTTGGAATCAAGTTGATGGAATTGGAACTGGAATATCTGTGCCTCAGAGTTGTGCATGAAGAAGGCCTGAGATGACTTTGGAAGGAAAAAAGGGGATAAGTGGAAGGGTTGTTTATTAGGGTGAAACTGCAGAATTAGTAATGGGAGAAAGAGTCCTTGGGTCTGGTGAAGGAATGAAGTGGCTCATCCCACCGACTGGTGGTTGTTGGGGTTCATTAATAAGTAGTGCCTATAGCAGAATTGTATTAACATGAATTTTTAAAATTCTTATTTTGCCCCTGTGTTATAGAAAACACAGTTTTGCAAGCTCTTTTTTTAAAAAAAATGTAATATTTAATATACATTTTCTTTTTTTACAGCATGTTCTTCTCATTTATTTTTTTTCTTATTCATTCATCATCACACATTTTCCTCCCTGGCTACCCCTCCCCCCAGTTCACTTTTCTCTTTGAAAAGAAAGAAAATTTTTTCATTGTTGTACAATCCCCTGCTCTCCCCAAGTCCACAGTTCTCGTTACTGAAGAGACAAATAATATATACTGCATTGAAACAGATGACAGAGAAGACTGTTTAAAAGGAATATATGTATGATTAGGTATTATTTTCATTACAAGATTCCAGAAAAAGAAGTGAAGCTCTTTTAACACTGACAGAACCTAATTCTGTTTTCAGGATGAATGCTTTTCTATTCTGAAAAACAAACAATAGGTTCACACATCTAGTTTTATTTGGTATCAACTATATGGCTTAAAACTTTATACTTATACTAAGTTCTCTGAGGTCATACATGGTTCTTTATTTTTACAAATATATGTGTAGGGGGGAAATAGTTGGATGGAAATAAATAAAAATGGTTAATATTTTTAAAATTCATTTTTTAGATAGTATTTTTTTAAAATTCCTTTTTATATCTTATTTTTTTCTACTTGACATTATAGTGTAAAGATCTCTCCAGTTTATTAAATAGTCTTTCAAATTCCAGCATATTATGTATAAATATTAAAGAGAAATTATACTATATGACTGAGTTTGTGTACAGAATATTTGATTCTGATGTTTTGCTGTTATATATGTATCACTGAAGTGAACTTAACTGTGCTTAAATTTGTCCTTATAATATCAAGACTTATTTTGCTAACACTTAGGATGGAAAAATTTTCAGAGAAGCCCTGTGGTCTTATGTGACTCTATCTGGTCACATACAGAAGCTTGGGCTTATAATTCACATCCACTATTGAAAGCTTAGGAAGCCAGGGGTTAAATTTCTAGCACGTTCTGCTGTTGCTGCTGCTGACTGAGCATCTGAGGAATTTAAAGACTCACTTAAACAGGGTTAATATATAGTCTGTGGGAAGACAGCTGGCCTGCGGCAGAATTGGAGGTCAGAAGGTTAGTCACATTTCCCTGAAAACAGAAGACAAGCCAGAGTCAGGATCAGCGAAAGCCATTTAGGGAAAGAAAAAGCAGGAAGGTTCTATTTAAGGGAGCAGTTGAATGAGAGGGTAGATGGTGCGAGGGTAGAAAAGAACAACTACCAAATATAGAGGAGGAGGATGGGGTGATGAAGGAAGACTGTGAGGAGGATTGCAGAATAGGACCGCTACCGTCTCTGCTTTGGAGATGTGCCTCTAGCCCATTTCCTGACTCCTAAGTTCTTTGTCCTCTGATTCTACCAGACTATGAGGTGAACTAGGAGAGATTGGATTCTGCTCCTCTGACATTTAACCTGGTTAGTTAATCCACAAGAGGAAATATCAAGTTGAATGAAGACTCTAACCTCTGTGAATGAAACTCAACAACAATAGCTGGCACCTAGTGTAGTCCAAATTCTCCAAAAGTCTTGAGTGTGTATTCTTTGTGGAGTGCTGTGATAAGTACTACAGGAAATAAAAATTTTAAGTGATAAATCGCAGTTTCTGCTTGTAGGTAGTTTATTATGTAATACAAGGAATTTTGACGAAGGAACTAGCCAAACTTATGAGTATTCATACAAGGTAAAGAAGATGACTTGTACAGAGAAAGTGAAAGGAGGTTCTGAAGTGAGGAGGAGATAATCATCAGTGAAGAAAGCAATGGATTATTATGAATCATGTCGTAGGAAAGCATTAAAGATGAAAGAAATAATACAAAGGCAACAAGACATTGTATTAATTCTCTTTTTCACACACACACACACACACACACACACACACACACACCCGTGTGTACTTTATGGAATAAGTCAATCTATCCTGAAGTTCTCTGGTTTTGGAGCCTCCTGTGTTGAAGCAGTTGGATTCTGCAGGGTAAGTTATTTTGAGTTAATTGAAAGTCTGGTATAAATCGTTTGGTCATTTAAAAAATTTCATTAACAATCAAGTATATGCTAATTGGTCATTTTGATTTGTTAACAATCAGCTGTGGGCTGGAAGCTTCTTGGTGTTAATTTTGTTTGGGGAGAGCATTTTTAAAAAAAGTTATTTTGTTAATTTTAATGAAAATTTACAGAGATTTTGGATTTCCATTTGTTCACTGTTGCACTTTTCTCCCTGCCCAGCCCTCCCCCACCCCAGTTCACTCTTTGAAAAATAAAAAAAAATTCTTTCATTGGTATACAATACCCCCGGCACCCCTACCGCCCCGAGTACACTCCACTATGCAACCTTTATTCTGGACTCTTGTGATAACCATAATACCCTATCATATAGCGCCTTTAAATTGTTCTCTCCCTCATCTGTTTCAGTGCAGTATACATAATTTAAGTGGTACAGCATTTATCTGTCAGTTTGCTGTACTGAGATAACGTGGGGTTGCTCTGATACTGAAAGCTGTGTCACTAATGTGTCAAATGCCATATAGTTTACCCACGGTGGACAGGTTTTGGTGGAGCTCCCTGACAAAGACAAACTAGGAAGCAAGATTTGTCATCTACTTGTGAAATTACAAGCCTTTAAAAACTCTATGATCTCTAGAGGGATGAGAATAGTTATAGTCGTGTAGCAGTAGAGCTCAAATTGTAAGTCAGTTGAAATGAGGAAAAACAATAACAAGCAGCATTTAATAATTGGAACATGGAATATAAATATCTTGAATGTTGAAAAGTTGGAAATTGTAAAAAATTAAATGGAATGCGTGAACATTGACATATTAGGCATTAGTGAAAAAAAGATGGACCACCTTTGGTCACTTTGAACCAGGTAATCACATAGTATACTATGCAGAGAATAAAAAACAGAAGAAGAATGGTGTTGCATTAATAGTTAAAATGTCAATTTCTAATTCTACCCTGAAATACAATATTGTGAGTGATAGGTTAATATTCATATGCATATAAGGATGACCTGTTAACATGACTATTATTCAAATATACGCTCCTACATCTGGAGCCAAAGAGGAAGAAATTGAGAATTTTTATCAAGTCTTGAAGTCTGAAATTGACTGGAAATGCAACCAAGATGGGTTAATGCAAAAATGGGAAACAAGGAAGAAGGAAAAATAGTTGGAAAATGTGGGTGATAGAAATGAGGCTGGAAATAGAATGAATTTTGTATTTTCCATTATTTATTCATTGCGAATACCTTTTTTAAAAAGACATAAACAACGACTTTACACATGGATCTCACCTGATGGGCTACATAGGAATCAGGCTGACTTCATTTGTGGTAGAAATTATTGGAAGCTCACTATCAATATGCAAGTTCAAATTTGGGCCAAAGAAAATGAAAATAAATCCACAGGAAACAAGATATGATATTGAATCAATTCCATCTGAACTATAAGATCATTTTAGGAATAGGTTTGAGGCATTGAACAACAATGATAGAAGACCAGATGAGTTGCAGGATGATGTAAAAGATATCATTCATGAAGAAAGCAAAAGGTCATCACATAAACAGAGGAGGAAGAAAAAAAAATTGACATGGATGTCAGAAGAGACTCCAAAGATTGCACTGAAGCCTTGAGAAGTCAAAACAAAAGGAAAATATGTTGAAATAACAGAGCTGAACAGAGGGTTTCAAAGCAGTTTGGGAAGACAAAGCAAATCATTACAGTAGGATGTGCAGAACGCTGGAATTGGAAAATTAAAAGGGAAGAATTTGCTCTGCATTTCTCGAGCTGAAAGAACTGAAAAACAAATTTACGTCTAATGTCACAATATTGAAAGATGCTATGGGCAATATATTGAATGACCTAGAAAACATCAAGAAAGATGAAGGGAATACAGAATCACTTTACCAGAAAGAACTGATTGACCCTGAAAAATTTCAGAAGTTCCATACAAACAGGAGCCAATGGTAATGAAGGAAGTGGAAGCTGAATTGAAGGCATTGGCAAAAAACAAGTCCCCAGGAATTGATGGGATACCAATTTACTTGTTTCAATTAACAGATGCAACCTTGGATGAACTCACCAGTCCATGTCAGGAACTCTGGAGGACAGCTGTCTGGCCAGCAGATTGGAAGAGGTTCATATTTGTTCCCATTCTCAAGAAAGGTAATCAAACTGAATGTAGGAACTATTGAACAATATCATTGATATCACATGCAAACAAAATACTGCAGAAGATATTAAAAAATGGCTAGAGCCGGGGTTAGTAATCCTGAAGGGGCAGCGTGAGTAGGGTAGGCTTTCGGTTGAGGGGCTTGGCTTCTCTTTTTGCCCTTCCTTTGGAGGACTGGGATAGAACCCTTACCCCGGGCCGAGCCAGGCTGCGGTGCCCTGAGCGGCAGCCTCGCAAGAGTGCTGTGCTCGCCGGCCAGACCCACAGGGAAACTCGGGACCTTCCAGAGTTTCACATCGACTCCCGCTCCTCGCAGAATTTCGTCCCCACCATGGCTGAGCTGATCCAGAAAAAACTACAAGGGGAAGTGGAAAAGTATCAACAGCTGCAAAAGGATTTAAGTAAGTCCATGTCAGGGCGACAGAAGCTTGAGGCACAACTGACAGAAAATAACATCGTAAAGGAGGAACTGGCCCTTTTGGACGGGTCCAACGTGGTCTTTAAACTTTTGGGTCCTGTGCTGGTCAAACAGGAGCTGGGAGAGGCTCCAGCCACAGTGGGGAAGAGGCTGGACTATATTACAGCTGAAATTAAGCGATACGAATACCAGCTATAGGACCTAGAGCGGCAGTCAGAGCGGCAGAGGGAGACCCTTCCTTGCTCAACTGCAGCAGGAGTTCCAGAGGGCCCAGGCAGCAAAGGCAGGGGCTCCTGGCAAGGCCTGACCTCAGGGTGGGAAGGAGGTGGGGGAGGGAAGGGAATGAGGCCGCTCTGGGGTATATACTGTAGTTAATAAAATGTAAACATATTGACTGTTTTCTGAAAAGAAAAAAAAAATGGCTAGAACAGCACATGGATAGCAAACTACCAGATGTTCAAACAGGATTTAGAAGAGAACATGGCACCAGGGATATAGTTGTTAATATCAGATGGATCTAGCTGAAAATAGAGAATACCAGAAGAATGTCTATTTGTGCTTTATTGACCATACAAAGGTATTTGACTGTGTGGATCATAACAAGTTGTGACTGAAATTGAGAAGAATGAGTTTCAGAGCACTTAATTGTGCTCATGTGGTACCTGTACCAGGATGCTGTGTGAACAGAGCAGGTCAACAACACTGCATGGTTTAAAATTGAGAAGGGAGTGTGGCATGGTTATACTCTCTTTCCATTCCTATTTAATCTGTATGCTGAGCAAATTATCCAAGAAGGTGGACTCTGTAAAGAAGAGTATGGCATCAGGGTTGGAGGGAGACTCAGTAATAACATTGCGTTATGCAGATGACACAACCTTGCTTGCCGAAAGTGAGGAGGACTTGAAGCACTTGTTGCAGAAGAATGCCACCTTCAGTATGGATTGCAGGTCATTGTCAAGAAAACAAAGATTCTTTCCACTGGACCATTAAGCAACATCATGACGGATGGAAAGGAGATTGAAACTGTCAACAGCTTCAACTTGCTTGGATCCACTATTAACACCCTTGATACCAGCAGTCAAGCAGTAAGAAGACACATTGCACTGGGAAAATCTGCAGTTAGGGACATCTCCAAATTATTGAGGAGTAATGATGCCAGTTTGAGAACTAAGATCTGTCTGATTCAGGCCATAATATTTTTGATGACTTGTTATGCATCTGAGAGCATGAAAATGAACAAGGATTACTGAAGAGTCAATGCCTTTGAGCTGTGGTGTTGAAAAAGAGTACTGAACATCTCATGGATGGCCAAAAGAACAAACACTTATTCTTGGAGAGGGTGCAGCCAGAGTGTTCTTTGGAGGCAAGAAAGATGAGGCTTCATCTCACATAGTTTAGGCATTTTGCTAGGAGGGGCTATTCCATGGAGAGGGACATGATGCTGGGAAGTGTGAAGGGTTGGCAAAAGAAAGGAAGACCCTTTATCAGGTGAGTTGACACTGTGACTGCTGCAGTGCGCTCTAAGGTGTCAAGAAGAGTGAAGATGGCAGAGAATAGAAGAGGGTTCAGATCCTTTGTTTATGGGTCCTATGAGTTGTTCTCGACTCAATGACACCTAACAGCAGCAGCAGCAGCAGCAACAACAACAACAACGACAACAACTAATCCTGAAGTTGGATTTCTGGCATAACGTAGATCTGGACCTAAGCCCTAAGCCCATTGTATTTATGAGGTATGCCTTTACTGTTTTCCCCAATGTCTGCACCATTTTCCACTCCCTCCATCAGCGGATAAGGGTTCCAATGCCTCCACATCCTCACCAACTCTAGTTATTTACCATATTTCTTTTAATGCATGTGGATATCAGGGCTATGAGGGATATCTGGTGGCCTATTGGATAAGGTGATGTGCTGTCAACCTAAAGCTAGGCAGTTTAAATTCACTACTTGCTTAACAGGAGACAGATAACCAGTCTTGTCCTGTGGGATGTGTTGTTGTTGCTGTTATGTGCCGTCGAGTCGCCTGTGACTCATAGCAACCATATGTACAACAGCCCTAAACCCTGCTCCATCCTGTGCCAATCTCACTGTCTCTGACACACCTACCTCAATTACCCAAGTCACTGAATCAATTCACCTCATAGAGGGTTTTCCTCTCCTGTGCTGTCCCTCCACCCTCCCAAGCGTGACGTCCCTCTCCAAGGACTGGTCCCTCCTTGCAACATGTACAAAATATGTCAGACGAAGCTTCAGAATCCTTGCCTACAAGGAGTAGCCTCTAGGACGAACCTGTTAGTTTTCTTAGCAGTCCATGGTATATTAGTACTCTTCTCCAGCACCACAGTTCAAAGGCATCAATTCTTCTTCTGTCACCCCTTGTCATTGACTAACTCTCTGAAGCATAGTAAGTGATTGCAAAAACTATAGCCTGTATCAGGTGCACCCTTGTCTTTAGAGTGACATCATTGCTCTTCAGTACTTTGGAGAGGTCCTTAACAGCAGACTTTCCCCATCGCAATACATCTTTTAATTTCCTGGCTTCTGGCGCCAAGAGTGTTGATTATGGAGCCAAGCAAACTAAAGCTGTTAACAATTTCAATCTCTTCACCATCTATCATGATGCTGCCAGTTGGCCCAGTGGTGAGTATCTGTGGTATTTAAAGCTTTTGAAAATCTGGTGAAGGATGAGTTATAAGTTGGTTCCAACTTGATGGCACATAACAACAGTGGTTATGAGGTGACATCTCAGTGTGGTTTTAATTTACATTTCTTTAATGACTAATGTTGTAGTGTACTGTAGAGTTGGAATGACTCATAGCTGACACTTCAGAGGGTTTTCAGAGGCAGTTTAATCACTTGGGAGGAGATTGCCCATCTTTGTTCCACAGAGAACCTGGTGGATTCAAACTGCATGCTTTTGGGATGGCAACATAGCTCCTTACCACTAGGCCAGATTGAAAGCAATGAATACCAGAAGAATGTCTATGCAAAGTAATTTTTAAAATTATGGCTAACATTGAGAAAAATGGTAATTCCAGAACGCTTGATTTTGCTTGTGTGAAACCTCTATCTAGACCAAGAGGCTGTTGTGTGAACAGAGCAAGGAAATTCTACTTGATTTAAAATTAGGACAGATATATGTCAGGATTGTATATTTTCTCCATATTTAATCTATATGCTGAGAAAATTATTCAAGAAGCTGGACTCTATAAGGAAAATGTGGCATCAAGATTAGTGGAAGACTCATCAATGACCTTAGTTATGAAGATGACACAACTTTGTGTGCTGAAAGTGAGCAGGACTTGAAGCACTTACTGCAAAATGTTAAATGCTACAGCCTTCGATATGAATTGCTTCTCAACATCAAGGAAACAAAAATCCTGGCCACTGGACTGATAGCCAACATCATGATGGATGGAAAAAGGATTCAGAGTTTCAATAATTTCATTGTACTCAGATCCACAATCAATACACTTGGTATCAGCAGTCAGGAGATCAGGAGACATATTGCACTGTGAAAGTCTTCAGTAAGGGATTTCTCAAAATTGTTGAGGAGTGATAATGCCAGTTTGAGGCCAAAGGTGTGCCTGATGCAAGCCATGGTTTTTCAGTTATTTCCTATACAGCAGAAAGTTGGACAATGAAAACGGATGACCAAAGTAGAATTGATGCCTTTGTACTGTGGTGTTGGAGAAGAATATCCCATGGACTGCCAAAAGAACAAATAGATATGTGTTATTGAAGGCACAGCCAGAGTGCTCCTTTGGAGGCAAAGATGATGAAGATTCATCTCACATACACCTCATGTTGCTAAGAGAGGTTACTCCTTGGAAAGGGACTCATGCTTGGAAAGGTGGAGGGACAGTGAAAGAAAGACCCTCCACCATGAAGGTTGACAGTTCCTGCATCAATGGGTTTGAGTGTGTCAGATATTGTGTGGGTGGCACCAGATAGGACAGGATTCAGGTCAACTGTTTATGGGGTCATTATGAGTTGTGCTAGATAGCACCTAACAACAATAACAATGAATAAGGTTGTTGAGTATCTTTTCATGTGCTTACTGATACTTTCCTATCTTTTTTGAGGGCATGCCTGTTCAGATTCTTTGCCTGTTGTTAATTGGACCATTTCCTTGTATTTAGCTGTAGGAGTTCTTTATACATTCAGCACATCAAACTTTTATCAACTACTTGATTTTCCTCCTATTCTGGAGGTTATAGCTTTACTTTCTTGATAAAGTCCTTTGATGCTCCATTTTTTATTATTTTGATGATATTTAATTTATATATTCCCCCCTTTCTTGTTTCTACTCAATTTATATTTAAGAATGTGTTGTCAAAATAAGGCTTTGGAATTTTATCTATATCCTTTATTCTCATATTTTCATGGTGTTAGTTCTTATATTTAGTTTATTGGTGTGTTTTGGTTTAGTTTTTACATGTAATGTGAATTATTGATCCAATTCCACTCTTTTGCATGTTGAGATCCAGTTGTTCCAGCACTATTGAAGAGATCATTCTTTGCTCATTGTATGGACGTGGAAGCTTTGTTAAAAATCAGTAGGCTGACCTAGTTTTTACCTGGCCTACAGAATAGTACAGTGGGCTTTAATGTTTAACAGGCTTGGGCTCAGATTTCAATCCATTGCTGAGCTGAATAACCTTGAACAAATCACTCAATCTCTCAAACACTTTTCATACCAATAAAAATGAGCAATAAAATAATTAACCTTGCTGAAGTTTTGTAAGGATTAAACAGGAAAATATGTTAATTGGTACATTTGCTTGGTGGGAATAGGTTTTCTTCTTTCATTGTTTTCATCTCTGTCCCATCCTGATCAAGGTTGTGCAGCTGCTCATTACCTCCTTGGTAACACAAGAGGGCAGCACAATCCCATTCTTATATCAAAAGATTCTCCTGAAGACTTCAGCAAGGGAGGAGATTGTAGTTGTTGGTAGGTGCTAATGAGTTGAGTATGACTCATAGCGACTCTATGAACAACAGACCTGAACTCTGTCCTATCCTGTGCCATTCTCATCATCTCTGACATATTTAAGTTCATTGACGTCACTCCATCTTAAGTGCATTGTGTCACTCCATCTTGTTGAGGGTATTCTTCTCCCTGTCCCTCTACCTTTCTAACTATGAAGCCCTTTTCTAAGGAATAGCCTTTCCTAGCAACATGCCCAAAGTATATGAGACAAAGTTGCCCTATCTTTGCCTCTAAGGAACATTCTGTTTGAACTTTCTGAAACAATTTATAGCACTTGGTAGATGAGAAGGATTATCCTGGTGGAGGGTGGAGCTGGGAAGCAAGTGGGTA